>NC_091400.1:36902826-37208831 GCF_032191515.1 Phaenicophaeus curvirostris
TGCTAATGGAACTCACAAGTGTGATTCTTTCTCTTGCCCCACAGCATTTTTCATACTTCTCTTTCTTCTTGGGTCCTTCAAGTTTTCGAAATGGAACTAAAACATCCTGCAGAGGAATGGGAACTCTTCCATGCTTATTGTTTCTGGAGTTTGAGCTGTGAGCATGAAGTTTCAGCTGGAAGGGTGGTGTTTTGTACACACCTGCGATGCTTGCCTGGTGATTTCTCTGGAGAACTTTTCCTGACTGGTACAGAAAGAGACTGGGGTCACATGCATGGATGTTTATAGCAGATGGCAGCAGCGCTAAGTCCATAAACTGTACTATTTTTTGTTGTTCTCAGAAATTTAACGAAAATAATGCATATTCTTCTGGTGACTTCAGTAGAATATGTCTGTACAATGCCATCTGTGGCCAGCACTCGTGTACCTACTTCTTCCTCCTTTTGCTGCTTTTCTTCTCCAAGCCTGCTGAGGATTTGGGGGAGGACCTGCCATTTGTATTTCCAAGGAAATGCCCAGGGAAGAAGAGGTATTTGAGGGGGCGGGAGTACAGTGGGAGCTGGAATCGGTCACAGTAGCAGCTAAGGGGTTGGTCTTCATGTGTCATTGTTTCCACAGGTTCTTGCTTGCTCATTACTAAAATGAGCATGACATGTTGATGAATGAGATGCAGCAAGGTAGTATCTTCTCGAAGCAATAACATGTAATCATAGAATAATCATAGAATAACCAGGTTTGAAGAGACTCACTGGATCATCGAGTCCAACCATTTCTATCAAGTCATACTTTCAGCCTGTCTGTACACGTACCTGGGATGGGAAAACAGTGCTAGTCAGAAAAAGAAGGGGCTTTTTAAAGGAAGACAAATGGGTGCTTTGCCAAAACACCTCTACAGGCCAGTGTAAAATCCTTCAATGGTATCCATGTGTGAAAAATGCGCCTGCCATCAGCTGTTTAGCTTTGACTAACTGGTATTTCTCAGTGGAAGAATGTTCAAGTTGAGCATTCTTGTTTCTCTCTTTTTATAGAGAAGAGGAATGTGTTCTCTTGCTGTAAATGACAAGCTTAATCAATCTGAGTATGCCATTTATCTAATTACAATCGGACATTATTAGGTTTTTAGGTAATCCTTTAAATTAGATCAGAAATCATTTTGTCTTACAGCTTGATGATTCCTTTCAAACAGAGTTTGGTTTCCCTGTCTAGAAAAATGAGGTGTTCTGTAGCCTCACAACCTGCTTTCAGATATTCCCATTGCAATTTTGTGCCTTGTAGCTTCTGAGAAGCTTTGATACATGTTTTTAGGGCAATATATGTTGTTCAAAGCAGTAGGTTCTGTATGTACATGAAATTACTGAGCAAATCTTTTATACAGAGGTTGCCAAGTGGCTTTGTGACTTACAGTGGAAGTCGGTTGTTAAGTCCTTGTTATAGACTTATTTGGTTTACACACCAATCTGTGAGAAGCTCATGGAAATGCTTCTGTTCTTTAATCCTCTCTTTTATTGTTTCCTGCTCCATGTGGTTTCTGCTTTTGCATGAACGTTATTTTGGTGAACTTAATCTGCCTCTCCCCCAAGGTGAGAATGAGAAGAGCGCGGCAAGGACGGCAGCACTAATCCTATCTCCCCCTTCAGCTTGCTTTCCCCTCTCCTCCCATGGCTCCACACAGCCCAGGTTCTCTCCCCGAGATACTTTTAAGACCAGACCACAGCTATTGCTTCTTTTCAGGATCTCAGAGCTGTGTGCAGTTCATGCAATATACAGTAGACTTCTATTTATAGCAAAGCTATTTTTCATGGTCTGCTTTCAGGGCAAATTGCACTTCCAGTTAAGCACTACAGATCTCCTATACCATATACCTGCGTTCCCTGCTCTGCCTCTCTAAAATCTGCTCTCGGTGGTCATTTAGCCACAGTCATATATCTGCGTTTCTGCATGTGAGTTTACTACATTTTTAGTAACATCTAAATTCCACCACAGAGGCTCCTTCCATTGGTTACTTTAAGTCAAATTCATATTTAACATTTTTCACTCTTTTTTTTTTATTATTTCAAAAAACAAGCGCTGACATGAAGGGCAGTATGATCACAGCTGCTAATCGCATACCACGCCTGCAGTTGTGAACCCTCCCACTGGGTGAAGAAGCACTCATCTTCCCCTTAATTGTGATTAGTATTCAAATGGTACTGCCAGAAGCCATCGTTCCCTCTGTTCTGCACCCTTTGGCCACAAAAGCAAGCTTGCTTCTCTCTGCATATTTTTCAGACTGTGGGGCTCATGTTTAAAATGAGAAAAAAAAAATCAGTGAATGCTTGCTGTTGCTAGAGTGTTTTCTTTTTGAAATGAGAATGCTTGTACATTTATGTCATTTTTTACCCAGCCTACTGGTAACAAATGGAATGGTTTTGTGTGTTCTGTTATTGGGTTGGGTTGGGCTTGTGTTGTGGGCTTTTTTTTTTGGTCAGGTATCGATGTCACGTGTGAACTGGGTATTCCAGTAAATCCCATTTTGCCAGTTAGTAATTTTTGTTGGAGAGCTAGGGGCAGGGAAGCTTGTGTTTATTTCTGGGTTTTGGAGACCACTGATGGGTTAAGTCCAGGCTAATTTTGGACTGGGTCTTCAAAGATCTGCTTTCATGATGCATCAACATACTGTAAGGGATGGCTGCTTGCTCCCTGGAATGTTCACCTTAAGTGATTTGTAAATTCTTTAGTTCTCTTGTGTGTAGGGTCCCTTTTAGCCTGTTGCCAGTGCAAGACTTGAAAAACCGGGTAGGGGACATGAGCTCCCTTCCCGTTTCAGACCCCAGCCGCAGTGCCCTGAGGTTGCTCACTGTTTCCTTTACCCATGTCTATTTTGGTTTGTAATTCCATGTATTCTCTGTGAAAATAAAATTGCAGAAGCGTGGGGCAGTTCCTGAAGACAGGCGAGCCTGGAAGCTTCTCCCATTGTAGATGCAGTCTGAAGGTGCAGGGCTGAGCTTTGGGTGCTGCTCAGCTGTTTCCACTTTGGTTATTGGAGCTGTTGCTGCAAAGGGCTTTGTGAGCGAGCTGAATCATTGTAGTGCCATTAATTCCACTCCTGATATTGCCTCTTCAAAATAGTGGGTTTTTTTGAACTGCATTCCCATATCACGACTGGTTGATGCTGATATAAATTGCACATCATAATCCATCGTTTTAGACACTGTCAGAATCTTCATCACAAAATGTCACCTTCAATTTTTCTTGCCTGACGGAGCCCTAAGCCCCCGTTGCTCATTCCCAGTAGGTGGTGATACAGTTGCATTTAGCTTTGGATTCTTTACGAGCACGCTAGGTTCATCGTAAAGTTTTTAAAACTTTCCTGTTTTGGAGGCTTTTTTTTCACTGCAGTCATTTAATAGGCTGAGACTGTCTTGGTCGTAGGCACCGATGCAGAAAACATGTCTTAAAACCTAGCTATGCTTTGTGAATGACAGCAACCACAATTTATGACTCTTCTAGGCAGTTTTAGGCTATAGAGTGGCACAGGCAATATTGCTTAATCAGTTGTTCCATAAATTAATGAAGGCTTAAACTTTTCTCATTCTTGATATGTTGCATTTAATAATCCCATTAATTCTCAAAGGCTAGAAAGAAACAGATTACCGACTTTCAAGATTTATGGTTTTGGCATTTACAGACTGCAAATCCTGCTTTGTATTCTTGTGATTTTTACAGAATTTTTAACCTCTGGGAAACTTCACAATTCTAAGTCACGCGCTGACAAATGCAAAATAAGACCCAACGTGCCCCAGGGCGCTGGTAAGGACTCTTTTGGTGCTGCTGTTTGGTTTCTGAGCTCTTTCAAATAATTTCTAAAACTTGGTTACTCAGAAATGCCGAAAAGCAAATATCAGTGTTTTCATGGAAGTCTAAAAGTTCCAGAACTCATTGCTTTTAGAGCATGGTCCTGATTCCCAGGAAAAAAAGTAGCGGTTAGCTAAGAAAATCAGAAACTGCTGCATGGATGTGATGTAGGCGTATTTGGAATATCCAGATAAAATTGCTTTGTGTGTGTCCTCCACTGGAATAAATGTATGAGCTTTCCTGACAGAAGGATTCAGCTGTTGAGCTCTGGCTGCATTTTCCAGCATGGATTAGGTCAGAAGCACAGAACAGAGACAGACAGGCAATACTTGGGTTTTCTTTTATATAGTTAGTGTGCCAGATCAAAAAGGCGAAAATTGTTCCCTCGCCTTTTACCATCCAGTGTTTCAGAGTGAAATAGGAGCCATATGCTAAGATGGAACAGGGCTTCACCTAAATTCAAGCACTTTAAGGTCTCAGACTTCTTCCAGGGGTGGGGAAGGGAGGAGGAGGGGGTGTGTGTGAGGTGGCAGGCAGGTGATATGCTTGTAAGTGAATTAATCTTGAAAATTTAAATGTTCCCGCTTGTCATAGTGATTACCTTGCCTTCTTGATACTTAACTAGCAAGGTGGTTTAAAAGACTTTGGGGATGTGCCAGAGGGTGAATTTAAAGGTAAAGTTGTTTTCTATGCCTTGTCATGCTGCTGAAGCAGTGTTACAGGTGTGTGTTTCATGGACATAGAATCATAGAATAGCTTGGGTTGGAAGGGACCTTAAAGATTATCTAGTTCCAACCCCTCTGCCACGGGCAGGGACACCTCCAAGGTGTCCTCGGAGCATTCTCTTCTCCGGGCTGAACAACCCCAACTCTCTCAGCCTGTCCTTGTACGGAAGGTGCTCCAGCCCTCAGATCATCCTTGTAGCCTCCTCTGGACCTGTTCCAACAGCTCCGTCTCCTTCCTATGTTGAGAATTCCAGAACTGGACACAATACTCCAGATGAGGTCTCACAAGAGAGGAACAGAGGGGCAGAATCAGGATTTGCTTGTCTGGTTTTGGCTGCTGATAGTTGATTCTTCTGGTTCCTCATCAAACTTGCTTCATCGGTTATTGCAGGTTTTTAATTTATTTTTTTTTAACTCATGTAGTTTATTAAAAAAATAATAATTGGTATTTCATCCTGTAAGCATAGTTGTTTCTCAGCCACATGAAATCTAGTGCTATTTAACTGTGTACAGAAATGTTGTAGTCGCCTTGTAGTGAATACAAGACTGAACCTCAAACTGCTCCTAGAAGGGGACTGGGCTGCGGAGAAAACAAGCAAACCTGGAGCGCAGCTTTGTATGACTTGGAGATGAACCTACTGAACCCTGAGGGAAGACACCTGCCCCTGCCGTTAGTGTGGTCTGAACACCTGAAGAGGCGTAAGGACGTACACCTGGGAGGGAATGGATGGCACCTGTGGCTCCTATGCCCCTCCCAGCCCCCTGGGTGGCTTGATGGGGCTGCCTGCTCAGGGCTGAGGTGCAGAGAGCTTCTTAAAGCCAGAATTAAAACCTGGGGAACCCAAGTTCCTGCTGCCTTGAGGAAATGTAAGAATTTGTTTAAAACTATGGAAAATTTGATTTCTGGGGAAGTGTGGGGTTTGCTGGAGAAGGTAACTTGCAGGAGAGGAGGAAGAAGTGCTATCTTTAAAAGAGATTGTGGCTTTTGATATCATGTGAGAAAACTGGGGAATATAGCGTGGGTTTTTTTCTTTAAAATGAAGTTTTAAACACTGTGAAGTTTACCTCTGTTGGATTTGCTCTGTTATTTTGTTTGTTTGGGGTTTTTTTAAGAGAAGAGTAGTATTTCTGGCTGTGGATTACTTGGAACGTAGGTATGCATGATTCCTTTTCTTTCTTGAGTTCTTCAAGTCTGCTGTCTTATTTGCTACTTTAGTATTTTAGTTAGACCTTTACATCAAAATGTAAAGATGGTATAATAGCGTAGCTTGATTTATATTTTAGGATTTGGCTCTGGTGAAACTTCCTTCTCCCTGTGTCGTTGGGAGCTGGAGAAGCTTCTGCTCCTCATGCCTCACCTCAGAATGGGAGAGAACTGTGAGACTGGCCTCCCTGAAAATATCCATCCATCTGCTGGCTTTACAGGCATTTCTGCTTGAGCTTTATATCTTGGTGAGGGCAAGTCCAGAGATTATCAGGGTCTCATTTGATTATAGATTGAATCAATAGCAGAGACCCTGCTGAATGCAGGACCCGTTTTCTTTGTGTATGCACACAATTTGTACGTGTGCACACCTAGATATTCAGCCACACGAGCACATAAGCGTGTGTGCACAGGGCCAGGTGTTGCTTGTTTCACCAGCAGTTTGATTTTTAGATACAACCCCCTTACGACTGCAGGGTTTTGTCAGATGTAAACGTAGCTACTTTCAGAGATTTTCAGGAGAGAAGGCTTCTGGTTGTTAGAGTGGCAACATCATTAACTTCAGTTCCTTGAAAAGGAAGAATAGCTTAAATTGAGCTTAAATTGACCATGATGAGGACACTGAGATAGTGGATACACCCTGGAAGGAGGAACACCTCACCTGACAGTACCTCCATCCTGTTTTTCTTAAGCTGTGAAACTGTCTTTGCTGTTTGAACAAGTGTGGTGGAGCCTGATGTGGATAAGAAGGGTTGTGAGAAAGAGGTGGGATTAAATGGCCATTCTATGTCTGGATGTTCCTCAGAGGCACCTGCCAATACCTGGTGTGTCAATAGTTGTGAAATTCTCTCAAAGAACTCTGTAGGGGGCTGTGAGAAACACAGGCCTTTAAAAAGAGAGAGTTGCAAGAACTTCTGTAGGTAGTGAGGTGATTCGTAGAAAATATATGCAAGAACTTGCATCTAAATGTTCCCTATAAGTCGTTTTCAAACTTCTGACTATCGCTCTGGCTCGCAAGAGATGACAAGGTAATAGCAGGAAACTTTGTCTGAAGCATAGTGTTATGTTCTGAAGAAAATGCTGTCTGTTCAGTATAACGTAGGCGCGTGTGTGTTTACGAAGTGCCCCCCGTGCTGCGGTGGAGCAGGGGCTGTGCCTGCAGGGAGAGGGGGTGATGGCAGCGCTGGCTCCCAGCTCCATTCCAGAGCCCTTGTGGGACCTCGTCTAGGGGGGTGACGGGCAGCTGGAGTGGGGCTGGCTTTGTGCGTGCCAACTTTGCTTTGAAAGTGAAGAAACACTTGACTACTTTTACGTTGTACTTTGTGTTGGTTTATCATCGTTTACCAAGGGGTTAATTTGTCCTTTAAGCAGACTCTTAATTACGCAGTCTTGAATAGTTGAAACACCTGTTTCTGTTTTCAGGTATTGTAGATGTTAGCCTAAAGCTGCCATGCGTATTAAAAATGCAATACATTAATTCACAATTAATATTCTTGTTGTGAATAGAGCTTTATTTTGCTCTTGTGGGCTTCTTAATTGCATACATGTCTGCCCTTATTTCTCCAAACAGTAACTGTGTTTATACTCTCTATTTTTTATGTACAAATTATTGCTTTGTTCTAGCCAAACTTTATTAGCAATGTTAATAAGAAAACAGCTTTGGAAAGGACATGAAGTTTATTGAACTGATTTGTTTGCTGTGTTCATTCAGGTTGCATTTTAGGGTACTCTGTTATCAAGTATTTTTGTTCATTTGTCTCTTAATATTTTTGCATTAGCATCAGTACTGTCAAAGTCAGCAGGTGGGCAGTTTGATGTGTTTAACCCTTGATTGCAAGCGGTTAGGGTTTTCACCATGCTGCCTTCCTTGTATAATCTTCCTTAAATATACAAAGACCGAATCCTTGATGGTCCTTTTCTTTGGAAAGGTCCTTTCTTATTGAAATGCAGTAGCTGTGTTTAGTGATCTTAATAAAGACATAATTTTTGATGAGCTCAAAAGGTTATCTTTTGTCTCTGGAGGCAAGGCAGAGTGCACTTTGTGGCTGCAGAACTCGCTGGAGCTCAGGTGCAGCCTTTCCAAAGAGGTAAGGAGATGCCTGTAGGTGCAGAGCTGCTGTGCTGATCACTGCCTCAATGTGCATGTGCGTTTGGCTCTTCTGTTTCTTCACTCACCTTTCTCATTGCCTAATATTTCCCCAGGTGTTTGTGTTTCTTCCTCACTTTAAACTGCTCCGTTGCTTCCAGTCAGTGGCTGCAGAAGAGCTGGGAACTGCTCTGGCCAGACCCGTGTTAAGACAAGAGTGGGAGAGCAAGAGCTTAGGTCTCATCACGTGAACTTCAGGCAAACCAGGCAGAGTGGTGAAGGTGAACAGCTGCTTTGCTCAGGATTGATTTTACTTTTCTCTCCTTCATGGAGAAGACACTGTTGGCTCTTGGTCATTAGACAGCTTTGCAGCCCCGATGGCTTCTTCTCCGAAGGGCACAAGCTGCTCCTTAGAGCTGGGGCCTTCCAGCATCATATCTGAGCCAGAATTTTCTTAACTGTCTGCTTCAGAGCTAGTATATCTGCAGCAACACGAGACAGTCATTAGTGCACCTCAGAAGTTGGTTTATGCCTTTTGTTTGGTTATGACATTTGTTACTGTCTTGGGTATCTCTGCAGCTCAAGGTTTCTCTGTTTTCCCCACCAAATATTCGCCACAGAGTTGGAAATGGAGTGTCTGATATGCCTGCTTTGGTTTATGACAAAAAGTGTGCATTGCAAGACCGTTTCTTTCTGAGGTGAGCAGGGACTTGCATGAGGCTGTAAGCAAAATGTGAAAACCAGAAGTGCATAGATTGGACACGTATACGGGTTCACGCTCCCTGTCCCCCCAGCATTCTCACAAAAAACTGATTAGTGTCTTTGAGAAGGAACATAATTTGCCTAAAGGAAAAAAAAAACCAACCAAACACACTTCAACTAGTTTGTTAGTTTCATCGGTGGACTGGGGTTTTTTGGTTTTACTGAGAGTAACATGATAAGGAAATGGCCATATCGTAGTTGTCTTTGATTTTATTTTGTGCAACTCTAATTAGATCTGCTAGTTTATATCTCATGAAACTGCGCTAGGGTAATGATAGCCATACTGCAAACTACACAGCAAGTGCCAGCTAGGATTTGCTTTTTGGATCTTCCCTGTGAAAATAAGGTACCGTTCTAGAAAAGGCAGAACTAAAATAACATTTTTTTTCCCTCTGCTTACATCTGTGTTGTTTTAACCCAGATTTAATGACACACAGTTTCAAATACCAGCTTGTAGCTGTCATTTGAAGTATAAGAATGCTGAAAACTGACGCTTCTCCTTATCTGGTTTTGAGTAGGTTCCGTGTTGAGTCAGGGGTGTCTAGGAAGTGTTATGTGAAGGTGTAGATTCCTTTACTACTTAGGTCTCTAGTATTCGGGCAGTCTTTGAAATAGATCTTTCTTCTACTTATAGAAATGAATGCAATGCTTCCTGCTGATTACATCTTCACTTGGTTGCTTTTCAGGATTTTTGTTATCCTGCTTCTACAGTTGCTTGAGTTGTTTTTCTGTAATGATGTACACAGTAGCTGTTCTCTTACAGTAGGTTACCCAACTACTTTAATTTTACCATAATTTTTTTCTTCTTTTCCTTGAGTTGCCTTGTCTGCTTGAATTCTAGTCCTGGTTTGCTTGTGAAGAGTATCTGCCAAAGTACAGACTTCACCTCCCTCTCACCAGGATTCTTGTGCTTCTGTGAGCTACGTGGACGCTTCCTGCTCTAGATTTTGGGCTGCAGATGTTTAATGGGTCTCATCCCACCGCTGTCCTTGATAATGTGGATCTGCCTTTCCTGATCCAAAAGCTTAAAATTATCTTGCTTTAAGGATGTTGTGAACTTTCACAACTTGAGTAAAAAAAAACAAAGAGGAGGGAAAGAAAATATGATAGTTTCTTTTAGGAACGTGCCATCCATTGAAAAAGCAGCTATCCACAATTAGCCCCAGTCTTATCCATGTTCATTTACCATGTTATATATATGTGATGAGGAACAATCGTGGGTTTGAGCATGTCTGATTTTTGTCACTGCGCAAAGGAGAAAGCAGAGATGCATGGAGAAGTCCAAGATTTTATTCATTTTCGTTAAAAAAAAAAAATATAACCCACACTGCAAAGAGATGTTTCCACGGGCTCGTTCGGTATTTCTTTAGATGATATACAAACTCACCGGTGATAATGCTTGAAGTGAGCAAGTACATAATATGCTTGTTCCAGTGCAGGAGACTCAGAAAGAATTCCAGGAAGCGACTCTTTTTTTCTATTGGTCAAAAGCGCATCACTCTCAGAAGGCCAGTAGTTTGCATATGAAATGGCTTGGTACCTGGAGAAGGGGTTAAGATCTCTCTGGCATCTCTGTTCTTGACTTGTTGTGAGCGTACAGAGCAGATATGAGTGTGTGCTTCACATTTCATTAGAAAACCCAAAACACTGGCTGCTTTATATATCACAATTTCAGTTAGTGTGTTGTGATCTTTTACACGTAGTGGTACTTGCAAATAAAACAAGGAAGAATAAATGCCTTTGAAGATCGTATTTTTGCAGATGGTAAAAACCTCAACTAACCTAAACGTAAAAAGTTTTAGAGCAGCGATAATTTAGTTGAAAGAGCTCTTCAAATACAAACTATTGACTAAACTTCTAAAATTCACAAACATTTGCTGCCAAGAGACAGCTTTTTTTCCTTTTAATTTGCTGGTCAAAAATGCCAAATGAATAGTTTCATCTCTCAGTGATTCTCATGATGGTAAAATGGATAAATAGAGGTATGTGGTAAGGGGCATGTGGTTGAAAGCAGAGACTAGTTGGAATGGATTTTCCTTCTTGCGGGGTTTGCGAGTGTGTCTCTGGTTCTTGCTAGTGCATGTGTGCGCTTGTTTTCATTGCAGTTCAGAACTTGGGGCAGGGGGGTGTATTTCTAGGTGGTAGCCCTAATGAGTGTTTACCCCAGTGAAGACACAAGAACATCTGTGACCTGAAAAATAGTGTCATTTTCACGTCTTTGAAGTGCAGAATATACTGTTTACAATTAATATAGACATGTAACTTTTTGTGAGGGAGAGACATATTCCAAGCAACAAATACTTCTATTAATTTCAATGGGTTTACTTTTCTTGAAGCCTTTGGGTTTGATTTGGTTGTTTGTGACAGTGTTTGGTTGTTTATATTCATAAGCTGCTGAACTGGAGATGCATTCAGACAGCCTAAATTATCTTGAAGTCCCTGAGCACTGTGTGGTGGTTGTGGTTTCCTTAAAGTTGTGACCTATCTCCTTGCTGTCCTGACTAGTTGATGCTCACCAGAAGAGTTTTCTTCCCTTTTCCCAATACTCCTCTGCCTCAAAACTCTTGGACTTGGGTGGAGACTGCCACCCGATAGTAAGAACCCAGACTGCAGGATTCTTGTGCAGCAGTTTGTTTGATTTCTGTACCTCCAGGGAAAGAGAATTCGGATTCATTCAATTGACTACAAGGTTTAATGAGGAATATTCTGTTTATTCCACATGGTTACGTGATGGATTGCAATGCTAGAAAAAAACAAATGGAGAAAACTTTTGTTTATGATATGCATGACCACCATCTCTGTTGTCTTGTGTCTTATCACTTTGGATTTTTTAGTGTCATGTTTTGTCTCTGGAAACCCAGAAAGTAGCTCATGTTCACTGCAAGCCTCTGCATAGCCAGAATTGTTCCCTCTTTCTGAAAAGAAAGCTTTTTTGGTTCTTCCCTCCTTCAAGCGTCCAGCTTTTGGATTTGTACTGAATATGAGTGAGTGCATTAAGTTTTTTTCCTGACTTTCCCCTCTACTGTTGTGCTTCAAGATGCAGAATTAAAACACAGGGGATGTTTTCCCTGTCTTGGGAGGCCCTCTGAGTGTGTTTTGCTATTCTGTGTATATTTGGGCAAAACTGGGTCATGGCAGCAGACACCTACAATTCACACGACTAATTAGTGACACGGGTTGAACCGTTTTCAATGAAAATCCTCCTGAATGCGTATTTTGTGACAAAATATTTTTATCTGTGGTGTGATGTGTGTATATGAAAAAAATAACTTAGGAACTACCCATGTGCCTAAATACACAGTAACAATGTATTAAGTGGAATTGAGAGAGTGAATAAAATGAGAAGTCTTGAGCAGGGGATTGTAGCAGCCGAGAGGTCAGTCTCCTTTCTTTTGCAGGGATTGATTATGTCCTGCACTGGTCCACTCCTCCTGCAGCACCTTGTGCTGTTGGCTGGAGCTCAGTGGCTCCTGTGGGGCAAGGTAGAGGCTAGATGAAATCTTGGTTCATTAGCTGCCACCCCCAAAATGAACAGAGAGAGCCTGTGTCCCCCTCTTCTTCTGTGCCTTCTTTTTTTGTTCTGTTTTGCTTTAGCCGGTTGGAATGTCGGTTCTGCCTGTCCACATGGAGGGAAATCTCGTGTTCCGCAAAAGCACCAGAGGGAAGCAAGTAAACTGATAGTTCATTTTGATGATCTGGAGAATGGTAGCTTCGATGACAGAGGAGATAGCACCATCTTTCTGTGGTTTTACTGTGGATCCTTGCACTATTGTACAGGAATTTGTTATGGCTTGTGTTGCTGAGAGACAGATACTGCTGAAAACCATGCATTGGCTTTCTAGCCCTTGTCCCTCCCACAAATTAACCTTAACTATATTACTTCTGTTAATTTCTAGACCATAATTACTGAAGAGCTGAATTCTGGTGGCGGTTACAGTCTCTCTTGGTAACTGCTAATGAAAGTCACAGGGAACCTCACTTTTATTACTGGAAGCGTAGTAGAGTGCCTGGTTACAGTCACTGATTGCCTGTAATTTATCTGTTTGGGCTAATTTCAAGCAGCTCCGTAGCAACATCTGAACTACTTCAGTATTTGTTACATGTCCTTCAGGTGAAGTATTTTCCAAAATTTAAATAATTGGGAAGATTGAGTGGTTTTACTGCAGTCCCTGTTTGCCAAACTCATCATCGGTCCATTGAGATGAGGAGAAACTGGGAAATGGGCCATGTCATTTGTGGATGGCTTGTGCACATGAAAAGGGTGAAGAACCAGACGGAGGGGGTAGATTGCATATTGGGAGCTCCCTGTGTCTTCCTGTGGCTGTCACAGTGTTGTAGCCCTTCCACAGGGCCCCTGCAGTTTAAAACTGAGATAAAATTGTATTTTAATACTAAAGCTTTGACAATAAGGACTACAGAACATTAATGCACTTTACACAAGGAGAAAGAAAATTAATATGGAAAAAAAATCAAATCATGAATTCTCAGGGGTAACATTTTGATTGAGGCTGCTGTGTGACCCTCCTGACTCCCCTCGAGCTCAGCCGCTGGGGCTGCAGGTGCCCCCGTGGCCACTGCCCAGGTTGCCCAGGGGAGCCATGGCTGCCCCATCCCTGGAGGGGTTCAAGACCAGGTTGGATGGGGCTTTGAGCCCCTGATCCACTGGGAGGTGTCCCTGCCCATGGCGGGGGTGGAACTAGATTAATTTTTTAAGATCACTTCCAACCCAAACCATTCTATGATTCCTAGACTCCAGTAAATTCTCTTCTAATCATGATAATGCTTCTAATAAAGGCAGATGTTTAAAAACATTAATTATTTTTACTTGCAAACTGTTCTTAGTGCTAGAAGGCCTTTATTCTTACAGTCAAATGTGTAACAAAATGTAGTGGCTGGAAGTCAAAATTGTTAAAGTTCAGATTGTAAACAAGCTGTAAATATTTTACTGAAGGTAATCAGCCATTGAAATAAATTAGCAAGGGGTGTTATAAATCTCATGTCGCTTTGAGACTGTTCATAACTAGAAACTGTTTTAAAACACATCACGCTTGAGCCCTGGCTTGCTGGGGTTTGCTTGTTAAACAGAGTTGCGGGTGTTGTGCCTGACGAGAGCAAAATATTGTGTGTGGTACTAAAATGTGACAGCGGTGGGAAGGGGCCCAGAGTAAAATAAACACACGACGGCTTCTTGGTGTTGGGTAGGCTAGGAAGGTGCTTCTGGCCACACATGGGGCGTTCTTGTTTGTTGTAGCTGGAGGGTACGGGGTTGGGAAGCCAATCTAATGGCACCGGCACTGTGTTGGAGGCTTCATCCCAGTGGCAATAGGATTTGGGTTTGATTTAGTTATAATTCTATTTTTTGTGTATTGGAGAGTGGGATGTATTTTTAGGATATATATATAAAAAAAAGTACAGATGAGAAATGAAATTGCTGAAACCAAATAAAAATACTTCGGCCTCTTGTGTGCCGTATTACAACCACTCAGCTGTGTGCATCTCGCTCTGAACTGCAGAGAACCTGTGGAATAAGCATTCTGAGGGGGAAAGAAAAGGATTCATTTGGCCTAAAGCTAAATCCACGCAAGGAAGAGTTTTGAGGTGGTACATGGTTAGTGGTTCTGGCAGACGACAGAGGGGAGACCTTTGTTTCTGTTTTGATGGCTATAAATCTTATTTCGTTTCCTTGCACAGAAGAAACGTTCCACACATGGAACCTTCCAAGAAAAGCACAATTCACTGACTCTACTACAGTCTCTTTTTAGTTTAGGCACGTTTATTACTGATTTCTGGCAGTTGGAGGTCTGAGTAAAATGTGTTTTGGTGGTTGAAGTTTGAGATAATTACCATTAAGTGAGCACAGAATGAAATACTTGTTCTCCTGCACACAGTAGTCGAGTCCTGTACTTGCAAGTACCAGTCTCAGTAACTCACCTGAAGCTTGCTGGAATTCATGGTCTTCATCTTAATTCAGAACTGCAGTTTGCTACAGGAACCAGGAATGAAAGCCATGCGGATGGGCGTGATCAGCCCTAGATGGGACAGGATTAGCTGGCAGGAGGTTCCGTCCCTGTAGTCCCTGCTGCTGGCAGGCAGGGGACAATTTTCTCCAACTGAAAAGACATCACAGAGGGCAGATGGGTCTCAAATGAAGCTGCTCAACTTTTTGCCTTTGTCCATGCTTTATTTTTTGTTTGAGCTTTACTTGCCTGTTTTCCCTTGCATACTTGTGCATGAAGTACCACCAGAATTACAAAGAAAATGGATGGATTTGGCTGTCTTGCAACACCCTGTTCTGAAGGTTTTCTCACCACTGTTCAATTGAGTCTATATTGAATGTTACAGAGCATGGCTGGGAAGGGTGATGTGATCCATTCCTAGGAAGGGAGCCGTGTGCAGTTATAAATACGATTACCACCAGTCTTTGATGAAAATAAGCAAAGCCACATTTGCTGAGTATCCAGTCTTTCCTGCCAGTTCTTTCTGAATCATCAGATTTTCAAAAGAGCAATAAAAACAAAACTGTGCAAAGATCTAACTTTCAAAGATAATCATCTTTAAGTGTGGCAGTTGTCGTCTCTGTTCCCTTATCTTTGAGGCTAGATAGATGTGTGTCTAAATTGTTGACTTCTCCACTGCTCTTGGAACGAGTCACGGCCAGAATTCCATGTGAAGTAATCAGAAACAGGGCATTTAGTTTTGTGAGTAGTATTTTTGGGGGAGTGATACTACATTCAAGGGCTTCCTGACTTTTGGACAGTAGGATGCTCTTTGGGAAGGTGTATGAGCAACCACGTAACTGGACCCGATTGTTGCTTCTTGAGTGTTGGACATTTGGAGGATCACCTCACCATGGTTCTTGCACACACTCTTGTACCACTGTGAGAGGAAAGTCTCTCATGTTTTCACAACCTGATGATCAGTGAAACACATTCTAAATGTTGGTTTTATCTCATGGTGTTCATTAATGAATGCCCCTCTTGTCCTCACTTACTGTTTCTGCAGAGATTCAAAACAGTGTTGGTGTATCACGAGGGTCAGTGATGGTGCTTTAGAAGAGAGGCAGTGAGTTACATTTTCTTCCCTGGTTTGGGATGATTCAGCCTGGAATATGAATCACACTGGACAGTCAGTTTGGATGTTTCTAGAGTAGTAACAGCCAAGTAATTTTAGCTTGCCCCAGAGGCTAAATTGTTATACAGATCAAGTTCAATTAAAATTTTTTTCACACTCCGGCTCTTCATTTTTCTTGTTCTGACAGTTTTATTTACTGTGTGCCCAAAAGGTCTGCTGCTGTGGACCAGTTCGGCATCCTGTCAAGAGCCTGAAGACAGCACCTAGTTGATGTGTGCTTTGTATATAAGTGCATAAAGATGGACCATTTGCTCTTGGTCTTATTTAAATTAGAAGATGTTGCTGGTGTCCTTGTCCTTTTGAGAGCTGGTTAATAAAGAAACAATGTAGATCTGAACTTACCTTGAGTTTGCAGGGAGAGGAGCTTTTGCTCGTGAGCCATAACGTGTTACAGGTTCTCCTTGTATTGCTAGGTGTCCATCAGTTGTGAACATAGACAAATTGACTCAGAGAAAACATTTTTATCATCTTGATGATTAAAAACTTCAGAATGCTTTTTCATATTATTTTCTGGTGTTCATTTCAGTAGAAGAACTTGCTGCATGTTGGACGCACAGAGTTACACATTTGAGCTGTCGTTTCTTGCTTGTACCAGGACTTATTGTTGAACTGTGTATAAAACTTGGTGGAACGGTTTACTGATTTGTTCTCAACATCTGAAATTTCTGCCAGGATGGAGGTATTTACTTGATACTGTGCAGTAACCTTTTGATAGCGTGCAACGTTGCGCTGAAGTGAGAAACACAAGAAAGTACTTGTGCGCAGAGGAACCTGATCCTTGTTGGGAGCAGATGGAGACTCAGGTAGATCAGTTCTGCTTCTCTACAATTCTGAGTGAAGACTCTGCTCTCTAGTGTTTTGACCACTAACCTGTCTTGCCTTTCGTGCAGTGATGACTGTCCAGTCACTAAAGCAAAGTGAGTGTGATTGGTTAAAAGAAATGTCAGTGGCAGCTGTCTTGTTTGAGGAAGTCTGATAACAGATGTAGCACAATAGCAAGATGAGCATCACATTTGCCGTTTTCCACTATTTGTACGGGTGGACGAGGTGCTGAGGGACATGGTTTGGTGATTGATAGGAGTGGTTGGACTCGATGATCCCGTGGGTCTCTTCCAACCTGGTGATTCTGTGATTCTATGATCTGTGGCTTTGCATTTTTTCCTGTTATTTTGGGCAAAATTAAGTTTCCATTTGTTTTAAATGAGGCAAAGTTTTGGGCTTTTCCCTCAATTCTCATTAGTGCAGAGCTTAGTTTGACCTATTATTTTTGGGTTAATTAAAATTCAAGGTCTGTTTTCAAGTGATGAGGAGATCTGAGATGAGTCCTGTATTGCACCCCTCCAAATGTGAGTGCATGCTTTGGGAGATTAAAATCCTATATTAAGAGACTGATTAAAACATAAAATTAAATTGCATATTATAATTTTAGTTCTGAGTTTAGATTAATTAAAAAACTAAATTGCCTATAACACCTTCCACTTTTGATACTTCAATGCCTTCCCATATGATCAGATGAAACTGGAAGACTTAAATTCCTTGAACTGAACACAGTTGTACAAGAACAATGACAACTGAATAGTAAAATTGAGGTATTGGCCAATTAGAATTACAAGAGATGCTGGTGATGATAAATATCTTATGTTTTGTTCTACCATGGAAGTTATTTTAGAGGAAAGAACTATACTGAATTAAGAATTGAAGGAATTCTGATGCATTTACCAGTAAAATTGTATGAGGCAGAGTGTTTTGGAAGTGTGTATACTTTTTTTTTTTTGATAGTTGGAATTCGCAAATTGCTATAATACTTTACTGTCTGTCTTACTGCCCCAGATCAAATGTCCTGTTCAAAGTTGGGCTTGGCTATGATCCATTATGTTATGAATTCCAGTGTCCTAATCTTACAATTGGAAATCATACAGATCAGACCATCGAGAGGGGTGATGTAACAGTTTTCGAGACACCGAGTGATCTTGAAAATGAGTATTGAGGGATTCTGCTACATATGCTTATGATGTAGGTTGTGCTGTGGACTTGTGTGTGTCTATATATATGTGTCCATATATATATAGAAAATGGGAGTGCATATGCTTTATTATTATTTATTTTGAGACTTCTTCCATATCGTTCAAGACTTGGGGTACAATACTAATGAATCTAGCACTTCATGTCAGGTTGCTATTACAGTGATGGGCTTCATGGCTCCTAGGGCCAGTTGCCAAGGATTCCGCCTGTAGGGAGGAGCACCCTGTCCCTTGTGCCTCTCATTTCAGAACCCATATTTTGAAGATAATTAATCTGTTTACTGGATTTTGTTCCTCTCATGGTATGCTTCTTTTCTTTCTTAGAATATGTAGCTGGCAACTTATTCTCCAGATTTATCACATGTGCTTAAAATCATCTGAGAGATGAAATTAAGACATTTTTCCTGACGTACTAGACTGTCCTTGAGGCTTTGCAGTAGACAGCTCTGAGCAGAAATGGATGAGGAGTTTTTTTTCTCTGTTTCTCCTCTGATTTTTAGCAAATTTTTTTTTTCTTTAACTTAAGATAGAAAATGGGATCTATCCTGCGATGAGGTGGAAGAGAGCAGCAGAACCAGGGAAAATAGTCCAGAAAAGCATTTGTACATTATTGTTTTTAAGCTACTTAAGTATTCCGAATACTGTGGATTTTTTTTTAAAGCAAGTTTGCTCACATAAATGCTGTAATTCTCAAGTTTTACTGGCTTTCATTGTCCCTAGGGAAAAACTAATTTAGTATTGCAAAATTATTCTGAGGCAGAAATTTTATGGGAAACCTCATGTATGCAGGGGACTTCACACTGTCGGAGAGGGAGAATTAGAATTGTTGGAAACCACTGGCTTGTAGAAACACTTGTTCTGCTGCTTCTGTGTGTTTGGGTGATCGTGAAGTGATACTTCCTAAAATACTTGGGAGGCCTGTGCTCTGACAGCTAGTAGCTCTGCCTCTGTCATAGAATCACCAGGTTGGAAAAGACCCACCGGATCATCAAGTCCAACCGTTCCCATCAATCACTAACCCATGTCCCCCAGCACCTCGTCCACCCGTCCCTTAAACCCCTCCAGGGAAGGGGACTCAACCCCCTCCCTGGGCAGCCTCTGACAGGGACCAATGACCCTTGCTGTGAAATATTTTTTCCTATTGTCCAGCCTGAACCTCCCCTGGCGGAGCTTAAGGCCGTGGCTTTGTCTCCCCAGCAGCAGGTAAGGAATGAAGCAGCAACTAATGCTGTAAGACATTGCTTTTCTAGAGCTCTGTAGTCAAGGAGAAGTGTCTTTCTTTCAGTACTTCACTAATCCATAAGAATTAAATAATCTTTCTGTTATTAAGTAATATTAGATTATGCTAGATGATTAATTTAGTAACTCAGGGTGTCAATCATGCTTTTTTTCCTAGCTATTGAGTTAAAAGCAAGTTTCTACCAAGCAGTTATGCTTCTTATTACTGACGTAACAGACGTTTCATTTACCAGAGTTATAAATTACCTTCTGGTGTTACTTGGGGAAGTGTGGCAGCCTGACAGTAATCAGGCAGTAATTGGTATACAAAGGCAGGAGGTGTTCCCAGTCGCTAGCTATTCTGTTAGAAAAGAATCCTATGATATTTCCGTAGCTCTGGCCAATTTCCATTTTATTACGTGCCATGTGTCTGTGCAGCAAAAGTTTGATTTGGTTTATGAAATGCAGTTGTTCTGCTTTATTAAATGTTGATTTTAAAAGTACCCTTTTGCCTCACCAATATCTATAAATACAGTTCTTTGCATCCCAAGAGCATTGCTCCCTTACCTAACCTTCTGCATGGCTTTTGCATTCATCGTCTCTCTTCAAAGCAAATTATTGTTGAAGAGGAAGAGGGATATGGTGAAAGAGCACAGTCACTCTTATTTTTATATATTGTTGCTTAAAGGCAAGGATTTTTCAGGAATCAGAGTAACGGTGGTGGCAACAGCTTAGCTCCAGCAAGGTTTTGAAGCCGTCTTAATTGCTTGCCGTCAGCTTGGCGTACAAGTTAGAATCATCAGCTGCTTCTGCAGATCCACGCACGAATCTGGCTCAGTGTTTTGTTTCGCCTTTTCCGTGCTCTCTGCCTGTTTTTTTTTTTGTTTTTTTTTGAGTGTTTGTTCTGTGGAAGCCAGTCTCGCTTGCATTTGTGTGCAGCCCTGCCTACATGCTCCCTGCAAGCAGGGAATGAAGGGATTCCTGCTCTTGTTGGAAAGCACGGGTGTTGAAGCGACTCCTTTGTAGAGAGATGAGTGGCTGGCGTCCGTTGAGGAGTATCCTAATGACCTTTCAGTGTTATGAGGTAACTTGCTAGTCTTCTTTCTACACAAAAACTTTTCCCATTGTTGCGTTCTAGTGATATGTAAGTATAAGCCTGGTACAGAGATGTGGCTCGACAGCTATTTGAAACTGCTAGACGCAGGCATACTGCGCTGTAGTATTTCCTTCTCTGCTTTCCTATTGCTCTTCATCACCTCTCCAGGTGGGTAAGGAAAAGATGACTATCTTGTCCCATCTCTATCCCTGAAAGCCAGGGTACAGTCTGTGCTGCTTGGAGGTTAGAGTAGCCGGAGGAGAGATTTATCAGGGAAAGGTTAGAGAGGTGAGTTGAGGTAAGGAGATGAAAGGGTGCAAGGTGAGAGAAACGAGCTGGGTCATGGAACAGACAAAACTGTCATGACTGGCTCCTGACCTGAGTTAAGGTCACAGTGACATGATCACAGAAAAGCTACAACTAGTAAAAAATACTGGTGCTTTTCTTCGATAGCTGAGTAGAAATTATTGAGATGTGGTGCTTTGCTTTCTTTACCGATTACCATTTGATGCATCAGCATAACAGCAAAGACTATACAGCTGATACAGGTAAAATAGGAATGTTCAACGGATAGCAAAGAACTCGGGGAAGTTGTTTTGTGGTTAGGTTTTGGTCTGGTTGGGTTGGGTTATTTTTAACTCTCCCTCCTTGGAGGCACAGTATTCCCACAGAGGGAAGATACCAGTCTAGTCCTGGTTCTGACCTGCAGCTGTGTTGCCTCATAGTTCACGTGTTGGCTGGGATGTGCAGTTTTCCTCTGTGCTTAAGCCGTGGTGGTGATGCGTTGACAGTTTATCTTTTTCCTGAATCTTTGGGCTGCATAAAAGGTCTTTCCAGTTTCTCCACTGAAACATGGAGTGTCAAAAAAAAAAAAAAAATTATTCCTTTTCCATGCAAACTAGTTCTCCGTTTTTTCCCCATAGTTAAGATTTCATGAGTTCTAGGCCAAATTCAGTGGAGATCTAACTTCAGACGTGTAAGTAATTTCTCTGTGAAAAATAACCAAGTAGGCTAGTGCACTCAGCCTGAAGGAGGAAGGATGGAGCAAGGCTGTGATGGAGATATGTAATCCTGGCTGAAGGGGGAAGGGGAGCAGGGGCAGCTGGTTCCCGTCTCCTCCAACGCAAGCACTGAGGCATCATCACATTGCAGTTGTTATTATGGGGGTTTTCCTGGGATTTCTTTTTTTGCTTTGTTTTGTCTTAATAATGATCTTCCCATTGATCATCTTCTGTGGAGGTAAAACCTGATAAGCTGTAAGTTTGTCTAGACTGATAAACTGTTGTCTTCTTATATTTTGCTAACATTTACATAGCCAGTATCAAAACTTCTTCCCTTAAGAAGGCTGCTGCCGCCTCTCCTATTGTGGGACTGATAACGGTGTATGTCAGCTACTCTAAAAATTAAGTGATAGTTGTCTACCTCTGTTTCTTTATTGTGGTTTCTCTGGCTGCCCCGTGTTCAGTATCTCCTCCTGGTGTATCTGAGTCGAGGAGGGAGAACACAGAAGGGAAAGGTGCAGGGTGGATTTTATTCTGATTTTGTTTTCTGAAAAATTAGCACTGATAAGCTTTTATCTGCTAATGCTGTTCAACTCTAAGACTATGGATTTAACTTGGGGAACTGCCATCTATAGGGACAAATATGTCAGTGCAGAAAGACCTAAAACCACTTGGGTTTATCCTCCCACAATTTCAATACAGATATGCAGTGAGCTGCAAGGTGCTTCTTAATCGTATACTCGAGGTATTTACACTCAATCAGGGCTTATCTAATTTCATACGAAGAAAATACTTCAAAAAAGTGAAGAAGTCCACAGGAACTTGTTAAATTTTTTTTTTAAGGCGAGCAGTTTTTAAAACATTACAAATGGATATTGGGACACAACAGCCCTGTGTGGCTCCAGGCTGGGGGAAGAGCGGCTGGAAAGCTGCCTGGAGGAGAAGGACCTGGGGGTGTTGGCTGACTGCGGCTGAACAGGAGCCAGCAGTGGCCCAGGTGGCCAAGAAGGCCAATGGCATCTTGGCTTGGATCAGAACCAGTGTAGCCAGCAGGGCCAGGGAAGTGATTCTACCCATGTACTTGGCACTGGTGAGGCCACACCTGGAATCCTGTGTTCAGTTTTGGGCCCCTCATTACATGAAAGACATTGAGGGGCTGGAGCGTGGCCAGAGAGGAGCAGTGAAGCTGGTGAAGGGGCTGGAGAGCAAGTCTTACAAGGAGTGGCAGAGGGAAATGGATTTGTTTAGCCTTGAGAGGAGGGGAGACCTTATCACTGTCTACAACTGCCTGGAAAGAGGTTGTAGCGTGGTGCATTGGTCTCTTCTTCCAAGTGACAGGTGACAGGACAAGAGGGAATGGCCTCAAGCTGCACCAGGGGAGGTTCGGATTGGACATTAGGAAAAAATTATTCTCTGAAAGGGTTCTCAAACACTGGATCAGACTGCCCAGGGAGATGCTTGGACCACCACTGCTGAAGATATTTAAAAAATCGGTAGATGAGGTGCTCAGGGTAAGATAAGATGTAGTGGTGGACAAGAACAGTTGGACTCAATGATCTCAAAGGTCTTTTCCATCCTAGCGAATCTGTGATTCTATACCTTTACTTCTTCTCTTCTGAAGCAAGATGTGACCTGTACGTTCTGAATGAAATGAAAAAACGAAACACAAAAAACCAAACAAACCCAACAGAACTTTCCCTAAAGTACTGAAGGAAGTGTTGAGACCTTTTCTTGTTGCCACTGGCACACAACTAGTCTTACCAACACAGGTCACTTTTCTCAGAGGAGAAGGTGGAGAATTGAAACGTGATGCTAAGTTGGACAGCCAGAGTGATTTTAAAATTTTATTTATTTTTTAAATGGAAAATGCTATGCTAGGTCTGAAGTCATCGGGGGGGTTAGTTTTGTGTGTCATCCACAAGTGATAGTTTCCCTGGTGGTGGTTGCCCTGCAGGAAGGCACGGAGCTGTAGCTGAGCCAGAGCATCCTTGCCAGTAAGTTTCCTTCTGGCTATCAGCCTGAGGGATCGTGAGGTTCTGAGATACTTGAGAAGGTTGCTGTAGGCTCATCACTTCTTCCCAAGTGAGATTTCTTTTAATCTAAATCTTTGCCTTGTGGGATTGCCCAAGAAAGCTGAATGCAGACTTTATTATTTTTATATATTAAGACGTATCTTAATACTAACAGAATGATAGTGTGAGGACTACAAGTGAAATAAGTTCCTTACTGTAGCTGAAATAGTATATTTATTTTCATGGGCCTCGCTTGTCCTCTCATCTGAAAAAAATCAGGATTCTTAGGTTGTATTTATGTATTTGTCAGCTCCCTTAATGGAAAATTTATGCTTTGAAATCTTTACTCAAGGAGAGCAGTCTATTGCCTACAGACTTAATTCCCTCGTACCCGAGGCCAGGATTGCTTCTATCAGTGCATTGGCATATATCTCTTCCGTGTTTGCACAAAACTTTGTGGCTTAGTGTCTGCGCTTGTAATGCCTTTTAAGATACAGCCATTTTCTACTGTAAACTAAACCCGATGTCTTATTTCCAGCACTACAGTGTTCGCACTGGCAAGGTACTGTGTAAGTGTACTTGGTCACAAAACCCACTTTCACAGATTTTTTGGCAATGAGTACTCTCAAACTGTTAAACTCTGTTAAACTCTTGGGGCTGTGCTGAACAATCATTCTTTGGGATGTTTTTAATTCCAAAATTTGAAAAGTAACGCTTGTTGACGTAGTCATCATGCTCTTCAATATTTTGATTATTTTTTATGTGTTAGAAGACTAGAAGTGTGGATAGTATCTTTTTTTTTTCTGAGATCATTTAACTGAGAAAAGAATAAAATGAGAAAAGGAAAGTTAATAACAGAAGGATGTAATTTTAAAGCAGGAACATGTTTTCTTCAGTGCAGTTTGCATATTGCCAAGTACTGGATAATCCAAGCTGTCTTCCTTTGTATGATCTTAAGAATCCTTTGCCCCTTCTGCTTGTAGTCTCCGAACCGTATCTGGTGGTTCCATGCTCATGCTAAGAGGATTTGCTGTATTACATAAGTGTGCTTTTTGTGTTGCCTTTTTCAGTAGAAGCAGGGAAAGTGAGCTCTCTTGTCACAATCGTGTTTTATCACCTTTTTTTTTTTTTAACTTGAGCCTTTTTTAATGTGTCCGTAAAGCCCTTGTTGACTCAGTATTGGTTCTGCATCTCCTCACCAGGGAGCTCGCGGAGGTTCATGCAGCCTGTGCTGACTCGGTGTAGTCAGTACATCTTCCCTGCGTTCATTTGCAGCTTCCAGTTTCCTTACACCGACTGCATTAATGGCAGTGAGAGGCAGTTATGGCCAAAAATCAGGGCTAAAACTAATATTTGCTAATATTTGAGAAGTGCATCGTAGTGGTGGATGTCAGATGCTGGATGAAAGAGCATCCAGACATTGAAATACCATCTCTATCTATGTGGCCACGCTGGTGGCTTTTACTCAGCTTGTATCAAAGGAGTACTTGAGAGAATAAATCTATTTTAATTACTTAAAAATTCTATTTTCAGAAGGGCATGGAGATGTAAATGGGCATGGTGAAAGGTGCCAGACCTGAGTCTTTGCCTGGTAGGTCAGCCACAAGAACACTTCAGCAATGCAGGAAGCTGCCATGTGTGATTTGCTTTTCCCTTCCAGATAAACGCTGCCTCCTTCCTTGGCCTTGGGGGTGTCACGTATCTGTGCTGTGAGATACCTCCTGTTCCAAAGAATGTTGGGGAAAAAACCTTACGAATGCCTATGGTGAGAGTTCATCACTGATGTGCATCAGGTGATAAATGGTAAAGGCCATGAGTTTTCAGTCAAGCCTGATCCTTGCTAACTGCTTATTCTAGCCTGTTCTGACCTCGGTGAGCTTGCAGATAGGCAAGATAGAACTCGGCAGCAATCTTTATGAGATCAGATGTTCCGGTGTGTTGAAATGAGGATTCATGAAATGAGGATTCAAACATAGGTAAAGTCAGCAATTTTGAAAAGTACAGCCAACTATTTTGCTTTACAATACACTTTTTAAAAAATGTAAGAGGAGCTTATCTGTAGAAGAAAATATGTAGCAGTCAGTTGATGCTAAAATATGTATTTTTCCTTATCCCCTCTGAATTAAGAATTCAATTTTAATTGCTTTTCACATATCCCACCCTTTTTATCGTGTGGTTTACAGTTCAGCTGTTTGTGGTGGCTATGCTTATTAATGGTGATCTGAGTTTAGGATATAATACACAAGTTATAGTCAGATTGGACATTTAATTAACTTTAAAGTTTGCATAAAAGCTTTGTGTGTACAAGAGTGGACCTAATGTCCTGCCAAACACTGAAAGTACTCTGATTGTGTTCTAGGGTGCTCAGATTTAAATTACAGAGATTTTAAACCAGATCATGCAGGGTTAGTGGAAGTGTAAGATTATTTTTAAACAGCAGTCTTCCAGTTCCACAAGTGATTGAAATGTGTATGAAGGTGTTTGTGTTAAGGGGTTTTTTTGTGTAAAAAGGAAGGAGCAAGTTATTGGGGGAGAGAAAGTAATGACCCAGCTCATAAAGACTATGCTCATGAGAATAATTTCATTAAATACTCCAGCGAGTCAGTAAATCCTTCAGCTGCCTTTTTCGGTGCAGTTACGTAGCTTTTGTTCTTCTGGGGGAAATTCAACTCCTACGTCTCGCCTCCTCCCTCTTACTTGACATTTTACTAAATTGATTTATTGCTTGGCAGAGCCTGCAAACAATGACTTCCAAAACATTAAAGATCTGATCTATTTAGAGAAGACCCTTTCTGTTTATGTCCTACATATGCTGTCAACAGATCGTTCGGTTGGAGTGTAGTGTGTCCCCTTTAATCTCTTGCAAATTCACTGTGGTGACAAGCCCAGCTTTCTGAGCTTGTCTGAGCTGCTGCTTCCTTTACCTTAAAAATGGCTTTTTGTGCTCTGGTTTCTATTTTTTGGTAACAGTAGAGTCACCTCCCTTGGTCCTGTCTGGTTAGTCCACTGGGAGTGTCTCCGTAACTTGGTAGTTGGATTGGTATGGGGGGGCCTTCTATGTCAGTGATCGTCAAAGAGGAAAAATAACCTTTTAATAAAGACCCGTTTCTATGAAATCCATCTTGAGGGATCAGAAAGGAAAGGGAGTATTCATTGACTACAGCTGAAAGAGATGGGAATGGGATTTGGTTTTTTGGTGGCAAGCGGGGAGGTAAGATGTGATGAGGTGAACAGGTAGCGTTGGGAAACTGTTGTGCTCTATAAATCCTTCAGGTATATTAAGCAGGTTATTTCTCTGAATTCTATACCCTGTAAATAGTCGTCTTTTAGAGTGATGTTGGTAGTTCCTTACCTGAGCCCAGTTCTGACTTTGAAGTGACTGAAAGCCTGATTTCCCTGTAAGAAATATTTTTTCCCGAAATATTAATGTTTCTCTTTTAGCACCGATTCCCTCCTACTCCCTTTAAGGAGTTTAGAAGTAAAACTGCTAATTTGTGTTGAAAGGAAAAAAAAATATAGAGCAGGCATTAAGAAATAGAGAAGTCCACTGTTGGGTCGTTTTGTGTTCCTAATGAATTTGAAAATTATCTATCTCATTAAACAGCTACTTTGGATCAAAGCTGGTAAGATCTTACGAGCAGAATACTTCTGAAAACCTTTTATTCAAATAATGGTTAATATTTTTTGCCAATATATTTCATACTGAAAAGTCGGCTCTTCAGCAGATTTTGAGGGTTACTTATGTTTGAGGGGGAACCAGGATGACAAAGACAAATTTTAAATGTGTATTTTAAAAAAACAGTTCAATCATAAATTATTTTTTTAAGCAATTATAATGGCACTGAAAGCACAGAACAGCTCCAAAGAGCAGCTGTTTTGCATAGATTAATTTCCTAGGTCTTTCCATTATAAAATGGAGTGGTTTGGCATGGGGATTCACCTGTATATAACAGCAGAAGACTATGATGTCTGTTGAGTAATAGTTCACTTCATATTCCAGTGTGGCTAAACACTGCACTACTAGATTGTGTCTCAGTTGGGGAGAGACATTTCCCCTTGAGAATGTTTTTTTTTTTTACGAGATTTATGTTGAAGGGTACAAACCAGAAATTATAGGATTTTATTTCTAAAAGATCCTGCAAGAGGACTATGGCACAGAAAACCAACATGAATAATTTTTCAATCCCCAGAGATTTTCCTGATGGGATTCCTGCTGAGCCAGATTTTGCAATCTGCCTGCATCCGATGTGCTTTCAGATATATGTACTATTCATGGTTGCATACTAAATGATACCCAAAATATATATATATTTGCATTTTTGCCTCTGCCTTTCTTCTAAGAGAGGTATGAGTGATGCTTAAAGCATTGGGTAAATGGTGCGTGCATAAAGATTTGAGGAGAACTTTGATCACTCAAACACGGCAAGAGTGTAGAAGGGTCTCTATAAAGATGTCTCAAGAGATTAATTTCAATAAAAGGATATGTTTTAGACTCATGATCGAGATTGCCAGCTCTAAAGTGATTTACAGCTACCCAAGTTAACTGTATATTGTTCTGTTGTTCTAGGATAAGTCTGCTTGTCAGTGGGTCTTCTGAAGAGTTACTGCCTTCTGATCTGAGTAGATTCCCATGTAAGCTAGGTCTTCATGACCTTTTTTCAGTGTTAAGTTCAAAGCTTCATTGCCCTCATTCTTATTTTGATTTCTTTCTTTTCCTCTCTGCCTTTCAAAGAGTGGATGGCAAAAAATGAAATCCTGGCATATAGCGGCATAGTTATTTAGCACCATCAATCCAATTACATTATTGGAACTGGTTCTTAAAAAGAATCTGATCTCAGCAAGTTTAAAACCATCTAATGCCTTCAAGATGCAATTAAGGAGAGAGCACTAGTAATTTAAACTTCAAAAATGGGGTAAGGCTGTACAGCAGCATTTATGTCATTACTGTGATGTCCTCTACTTAGTCGTGCCACCTAAGGTTGACTGTATCCTGGGGACAGGTCACAGTGGTTTTGTCATGATTCCTATTTTGTATAATTTCTCAAAGGTCTCCGTTGATACTAAAGTCATGTAGATTTTGCCTTGATTTTGATGTCTTGCTTCCGAGACAAAACTCCTTATTGTTACAATGACACCTTGTCTTGGAAGTTATTCCAATTCTCTCTCTCGGAGAAGGAATACCTCACATCACAGTTGTGCAAATTAGGAGCTAGTTCGTGTCACTGCAGTAATATATTTATGTGCTCAGAGCAAAACATGCAGCTTCCTAATCAGAGGAGCGATGGTATTGAAGCAAAAAAACCTCTGTTCTACGGTAAGGCAGCCTGAGTATTGGGCAAGGGATGATGTGACTAATCTTTGTAGCTCCTGCTAGACATGGAAAGGCCTGCTACCTGGGACCTTCTGTCTCTCTCATTACTATGTGATAGTGGAATTGTGCAAGTTTAGGGGCTTCAGTAGGTGCAGCTTTCTGCAGGAACATGACGTAAGCCCTGATTTTGGCATCTCAGAGCATTGGATTTCAGTCGTCTTTTGTGGACTCTAAAAAACACATATCATTTGCCACTGGGAGGCTGTATTAAGATTGAATTATGAGTTTGGAAACAGTGAATAGTTTTGTTGCTCACAGGGTTGCCTTTGCTTGTTGAAAACTAAGGGAAAGTGTGGATTATTTCCTTTTTATTTGGCCTGCTGTCTTTCATTTAGTGGATTTTAACTCTTCTTTTTTTAAAGCTGGCAGCCCATTTCTCTTCCAGCTTCACAGCATCACCCTTCAGGAAGAGATTAAAATATGAAAATGGTGTTTTTCCCTTGAATGGAAACAGAAGAGATTAGTTAGAATGTATAATTCCATTAAATATTTGTTTTGTTTTGTAGACAAAAAGCAGGGTTTTGAGACTGCCTTACTTTGAAAAGAATGTGTGTGGGGGAGAAATAGGTATAAGGGATCCTCTCTGGGATGTGTTGCTCCATGCAGTCACATTACCAACTACAGCTGCTCTGAATCAAGGTAGTGTTGAAATAGCTGGATTTAAGCTGTTTTCCCCCTAGAAATGGCTGGTCCATGCTCAGGTACAAGGGCCAAAGTGGTGCAAGTAAGGCAAAAGAGGAGAAATGAAGAAAATTGCTTATTCTAGGCATTTTCTTTAGCTTGGAACAAGTGTAGAAAAGCATGAAGAAACTCACCTTCCACTTTTATATGCTTTACTAAATTGATAAAACACTGCTAGGTGAGGGAACCCTTTAAACATCCCAATTAGCAACTGGAATGAAACCATTAATTTGTTACGTTCAGCGTATATTCCTCTGACTGTTCCTGCATGTTTTGTAGAGGTTAAAAAGCACCCCTGAACCGTGGCCTGAGGTGAGCAGTGCAGCACTGTGTGGGTATTCTCTCCTGGCTCCTGCAGGCAGTTTGCAGAAGCCCTGAAGCATTGAATACCCTTGCCTTAACCTACATGGTTACTAATATTATTGTTTGGAAAAGTAACTTAACTGGGAGTAGAATCAGGTGCTCTCTGTGTCCTGATGGCTTCCTACACCAGCTGAAATGTTTCATTCATGTGAAAAAGTTTTTATATTTATTCTTGTTTTCATTTCTGTCTGTATTCCTGTAGCATTGAAATATTAGAGGCAAGTGAAAAAAATGGTTTGTACAGCAGCTGGTAACCAAGACTTCAATTATTATCTGAAATGTCTTTTTCTTGTGATAAGTAATCCTTGGGCTTCTCTCTGAGGCGTGGGTTGGCTTTCTGCATTTCTTGTTCTCCCTGCAAAAGCAGGGTTAGGTCTCACAGTGTCTTAAAGACAGCTGAGCTGTCCTTCCCAAGACCTTTTCTTTCTCTGGTGTCTCTTTCTGAAATTACAGCAGCAAAAGCAGTGTTTAATGCTCGGGGGGTTTTCTATTGTCCTTTATAATGTCATTATAATTTAGGTCCTATTTCTATCTCTTCTAATGCTCCCAAGCATTTTGTTTACTTCAGCTCAGTACCCATTACACTGCAGCAACTATCTATGCTGCCCTCTCTGAGAGGAAAATAGCTGAAAAGCTGACAAATTCATAATCCCTATTTGCATACATGAATATCTTGTTTGTCCCAGTGTGCATTTTTATCCAAATGGAAATTTGTTTCCCAAAGCTATTGCTCAGGTACTAAATGCGTTTAAATCCTCACAGAGCTGCTCACAATCATCTGGGCTTGTTAATAACCATTGCTGAACTCTGGAATCGGCAGATTTTGACAGTTGGCACTTCTCTGTTCCACAAGGCTGTGCTGTCTCCTACACCTCCTTCATCTAACAGTGGTAAACCACATGGGCCAACTCATCTTTCTCTGTTATCTTGTCATTTTCTATTGTATTTACAGCTAACTTGGATTAAGATTTTGTTTTCTACAGTTGAGCATTTCATGTTGGAAAACTTAAATGTCCATTCTAAAGCATCCCAGAGCCATGTGTCTCTTCATGCACAAGATGGTCCTGAAAACCAGACCTAGGGAGGAGCAGGAAATTGTCCCTCAGTCCCAGGAGGGTTGCAGTTCCTATCAATTATCTGCCTGCTTTGAAAAGTATTTATTTTCTGATGCTAAATGAATACTGTCCTTTAATTTTAACTTTAGAATGAATGTTTACTGTAATTCTGGTTTTACGTTCTTGCTGGGACCTTTTATTTTGTACCTTATCATCCTGATGGCCACAGGATGCTGTGCAAGGAGGGTAAAGACACCTTCATATCATTTCATTTGGTGCAATTGAGCCATAATTCCTGTACAGGTCATTTATTTTGATGCAAACTATGCAAATGCATCTTCCTCTTGCTTTGAAGTAACTGTCTCAGGACCATGTTCAGAACTCCACTGTCTTGCTTGAATGAAAAATCATGACTCTGGATTCCCTTCCTCTTCCTGTATTGTTATCTGGCTACAGCAGTAAGTAGGACTCCGTGCTTTGCTGTTACTGATTCTGAACCCGTTGCCAGATTCTTAGGTAGTAATGTTACTTCTTTATGAGTTGGGATCAGAGCAGCTTCCAAGATGGATATGTGTTAATTACTCTTGCCTAGCTGTGCACCATGAACTTGTATGTATACAGATTTTTTAATTTTTTTTATTTTTTTCACGTAAGTGACTTGGGTAGCAGTCTGCTCCCAGGTCATCGACTGCTTGTGAGGGTCAAAAAGCTTTTGTATTTGGGCCACTGCTGCTGAACCTTAGGTCAAGTTATATTACTCCAGGTAAAGGGTTATCTTTACTGCTATTGCTAAAGCTTGGTTTATTATTTCACAACTGAACTCGTGTTAATACCCAAGTAGGTATCCATTGACTCATTTATGTGCTTCATAGAGGTCAGTGTTACACCCTACTCCTGACCCCAGTAGTGTTATGGCCCACCCTGACCTGCACAGTCAAAGAGGGCGAATAAAAGGGTTCTTCTGGTGTCTGCATGGCAAATGGAAGATGAACAAATCTCCTATAATAAATTCAAAAACAGTATTTATAGTGGACACAGCCAAAATCCCAAAGCAGATTCTCAGGTGCACTCCAAGCAGCCACTCCTCAAAGTTGCAGAACCAGATCCCCAGCTGTTCAGATCACACTCTGATGCAGCCAAGGTTGCTAAGCAAAGTACAGCACAACTCAGGGTTGATCTGATACACCGTAGTGCCAAGAAATAAGGTACAATGAGGTGAGTCAGAGGAGGAGCAAGAAAGAAGTAGCAGAGGAAAAAAGGAAAATATCACCACTCTGATGGGGCACAGAGGGTCCTCAGGAAATTGTGGTCTATCTCCAGCAGCAGTTCTTCAGGAACACATGGTCCAGCAGTTGTTCCTCAGGCCGATTCCATTGTGTGGTGGGTGTGCACATGGTGCCTTCTTGGCGTTATTTGTAGGGCAAGTGGTGGTGGGGGAAGAGCAGTGCCCGCTTCTACACCTCCCCCTGTCGTTGTTAACCAGGAGCCACAGAAAAGCCCCTCAGGTGCATGTGCTGGTTGTTTCCAGGCTCTCTTCAACTTGACCAGCTCAACCCTAATAGCTTCTAAACACCAGTTTTTATGGAGTTCATAGAAATGTCAGCTCAAACGCTGAAATTACGACGTAGGATGCTGGGAATGAGAAGGGTAGGGGGTGAACTTTATCAGGTGCCTGTTGACATGTATGGGCTGTCTGCGTCTGGAATGTTGTCTGTGTCTCAGAATGCATTTACTTTTTTTGCTTTTGTCCATTCTCCCACATCTGGCCTCAGTCTGAGACAAAAGGGTGGGGCTGGATGGCCCTGGGGGTGTGTGTGAGGATACCCGGAGTCTAAAGTGTGTCAGGCAACAAGGTGGGTTGTTCCTGGATGAGATGTTATAGGAAACTGTTGAAACAAATCTATTTGCTTTGACATATTGAAATTTGAGAATAACATAAATCTTTTTTTTAAGTATTACTTTTAACTGGCATTATTGCTGTCTTTTTAAAACAGAAGCTGTGAAAGCTTTTCTGTTGGGAGTATGTAGTGTTCTTGGATTTCTTTTAAGTATCTTATTTTTACTTGAATATTTTGATAGTTGGTTTAAAGGTAAATACTTGTAAAACATTTTGGCTGAACTTGTCTTCTGGAAATGTTCACTGCTACAGTAACTATGACTTAAGTGTCTAAAAACTATTAGATGTCTTGTGTTCAGCAAGGCTGCTTAACCTGGTGCAAGGTATGTGCTGTATTTCCTCTGGAGACACTTTAAATGTCGCAGTGAGGTCCTCATTTTGTATCACGTCCCACATGGCTGTGTTGTTTTTGTTCTGTCCACCTCGAAGTTTGCTTATGACAGTGTGTTATGGTCTGTGCTGCACAGCATTGTGGCAAGGTGCAACAGACGTTGGATTTCCTTAAGAAATGCAAGAATCTTCTCTTTCCTTGTGGAAGACACGCAGCAGATTTGGTAGGCTTTTCATCGCCATCCCTGAATGAGTGTCTTGTGCACATCAAAACATCACAATGCATTGGTGGATCCCACAACTCTGCAACTGTGTGAATCACTGACAGATGCAGTTGAACAAAGAACCTGATAAATGCAAGATCAATTTCTCTGTTCATCAGTGCGCACAAGCACTTTTCTAATTCTTGAAGGTTGGGAGAGAAAGATTCACTTGAAAGATGCAGAGACCAAGTGTCCCAGAGTAGCCAAAGAAACCTGGTCATGAGAGAGAGCTGTCTGTTCTTTGATTCAAGGAAAGCAGGAAAAAAAATCCGAACACAAAATCCAGGACACCTGGAAAGTAAAATGCTGACTACTGGGGTTTGAATGATACAGTACTAGAGTGTATGGGTATCTGGAGAAACAGAGGTTCTGGAGATGGATGTACATGCGATGAAGCTGGTGAGGGGGCTGGAGAACAGGCCTTATGAGGAGCGGCTGAGAGAGCTGGGGGTGTTTAGCCTGGAGAAGAGGAGGCTGAGGGGAGACCTCATTGCTGTCTACAACTCCCTGAAAGGAGGTTGTGGAGAGGAGGGAGCTGGGCTCTTCTCCCAAGTGACAGGGGAGAGGACGAGAGGGAATGGCCTCAAGCTCCGCCAGGGAAGGTTTAGGCTGAATATTAGGAAAAATTTTTTCTCAGAAAGGGTCATTGGGCACTGGCAGAGGCTGCCCAGGGAGGGGGTTGAGTCCCCTTCCCTGGAGGGGTTTGAGGGACGGGTGGACGAGGTGCTGAGGGACATGGGTTAGTGATTGACAGGAATGGTTGGACTCGATGATCTGGTGGGTCTCTTCCAACCTGATGATTCTATGATTCTGTGAGTCTATGCAGACATGCAACAACTCTGAAAACTGTATGTCTACCAAGTGCGGGGGCACATGTGTGTGTATTTATGTGTATGCATGTTAATTCTGAAATGTCATTGCACTGAACTATTTTAACAGAGCTAGTTAACCCCTATAATTACTCCAGGATATGTTTAACACTACTTTTGGTGTGTGATGACTAACGGGCAAGTAGAAACACTCATTTTCTAGAAACATAGAGTTTGCTTTGACAAGTTTGATGTATTAATTTTGCAAAATTTAAATAAAAAGTCTCTCAGAGAAGAGAAGTGGCAGCATATAAATTCTACTTGAGAAAACGTAATTTTCTTCAATAAAAAAAAAACTCAGCATAATTCTGGACTTTTCCATTGCCATTACGCAAGTCAGTTTGTAAGCCTTAAGATACAGCAATAGTTACTGGTTTCTTGCGATTAGCCCTCAGAGGAGCTCTTGAACAAATAGTTCCTGGCATCGTGAAGAGACTCACACTTGGGGTGAAGCAGCAATGAGAAAGCTGAGGATAGAGCTGGGTAGGTTTGGATGTTTTGACTTTAACATAAGTGTTTAGAGGTAGGATCAGCTTTAAAGAATCGGTCCTCTTTGAAGATCTGTTCATCTCTCTAGACTCAGGAATTTGGTTCCTGTTGGTGCTTAGAGTGTATCATTTTATCTGGGTCATCTGTTTTTATGGGCACCGTGTGGTGCAAGTCCTTGTGGTCAGCTCCTTCGAGGGCACAGCAGCAGCTCCAGCTGGAGACAGAAGGTCTTTCATGGGGCTGATGGTGAAACGGGGAGCTGCCTGCCTTCCAGTCTCACCACTTTTAGTCATTTCTGCTGTTTTCTGCCATTTGTTACAGCTCTTGGCCAAAACCCAGTTCCTTAACCTGAGGGCAATTAGCTTTGTTTGCCTTCCCAGCAGCACAGGCTGAGAGCTCTGTGTCCGGGCGTGCTTTTTCTTCATCCCGCAATTCACATCTTATGCTGCTCTGAGAATCTCTTAGCTGGCAGAGGGCTTGGGTGGAAGCTAGGAAAAGCCTGAACTTTCAAAGTATGCTGAGATTTCAGAAATGCAGCATTCTTTCCACTGCAGCGACACCAAGGTTTTTCTTAGTTCTCACTTTAAAGAAAGTCTGCTTTGCTCCTCTGTATTAAGTAAGGCCAACGAATGATAAACAGCTCTAGCAAGGGAGAAATTGAGAGGTTCCTGGGATATCATCCAACACTTATCTTGCAATAAAAGCAATGAAATGGATCTTTTACTTGGTACTTTGATATCAAAATGTATTTTCATTATTAACCAGAAAAATAGCTTGCACGTTAATGTGTAATTTAAGCTTTGTGGTATATTTTATAAAGACAAATGTTATTGAAGAGCTAACTACTGCTATATAATATAGATTAGTTTTCTTTTTATGTTTTTTTTTCTGCTAAGCAGTTAATGTTACTTTTTAAATGAAGTTTTCTGGCACTGATATTGCGGGGGTTGGGGGTAGGGTATCTTTCCCCTCTCCTCTTTCTAGAGATGCTGTCTGCAAAGTAGGAGTTTCACCAGTACACTGTAATGCAGCCCAAGCTGACCAGCTTCTATTGATTAAGCACTCAAAGGCTTCCGTGAGAACAATGTTTTATAGGTTAAGTCCATGTAGATGGTTGGGAAACTAAATATCTATATAATGCATTGAAAAAAATGGATTTGTCAAGAGGAATGAATTGGCTACCCTGTTGGCTTATCCATGACTGAGGGGCTGTAATGGTGATAATCCATCTCATAGCTGGATTTCTTTTTAAAAGTACAGAAAATGTGACAAGCAATCGCTACTAGTGGTGGAAGCAGCAAATAGAATACTTCACTGTCCCCACTTCAATTATTATATAAAAGCTTTTTTCTATTTTTGGTAGTATAGCTGACATTTCTCGGTGCAAACCTACGTCTACTTAGCTATCTCCCTTTTTCTGTGGAAATTAGCAGCATGCTACATCAAGCGTTAAGATACTGCATTTATAGTCTGTTCTGCTGGCAGGGGGAGTGGAAGATGCTCTCGGGATGTCATCTACTGTGAATCAGGCCATATGCATGTTAGCTGCCATTGCTGTCTAGAGATGGAGAACAAAGAGCTTTATCACTGATGGAGTGCAGGAGAATACCAGTTACTTTGTTTTGGAATACGAAGTGCTGAAATTAACTTAGCCATGTCTGCATTAAAATACTAGTGACTCTTAATTTTTCACTTCTAAATTGCTAACTTAAATTGTATCTTTCACATCTAGGTGAAGGGTCATCTGTTTCTAGATGAAGGGCTATCAGTTGAGTTTTAAATCATTTTTGAGCTAATGCAGAGGCAAGTTACTCCCTGTTACTGATGCTCTCCTTTGAAATAACTTGCTGTAGCATTAGCTGTGCGTCACATGGGAAAGTGGTTATTTCTGTAAGAAAAGAACAGAAAAGAAAAGGTCTAAAGGGTGGGGACTAAGCACTCTAAAACTGGTAATCCTTAGAAGAATGTGAGCGAGGAGGAATGTATGAATTACTTGAACAGAGATGGTGAGGATTATTCTCTACATATGAAAATATTTTCAGTTCTTTATATAAATTGCTGACAGAGTTTCCTTAATTTCTTGTGTATTTGCTTTCTGAAAATGCTCTTTCTGAGAAAGGCTAAAAACTCAAGACTCAGGTAAGCAGAGAACAGGAGAAAAGCCACAAATGCAGCATCAATATTATTCTGTTTTTAATGTGTTGTTTATGTGGAAGAGATCCATAAGAACAGATCCAGCAGCTGTGAAAAGGGAATTGAGCTGTGAGCGCTCTTGGTCTTCAAATTTGGTCTTAAAAAACGTTCATATTACTGAACATTTTTTATCCAAGGAGAGCAGAGTAATGCAATCCATACCAGTCGTGCTAATTCTGTAGCGTGAGAGCTCTACACCTGGTATAATAGGGGTGGGGTAAATCCAAGAGTCCACAGTTCTGAATTGCTCAGGCAGCGTGAGTGAACTAAAAATTGTAGTAGTATTCTGGTTATTGGAATATTCAGAATTGGAGAAAGTTGTGTTTGCACTATGAAAGATTCACTACAACCCCAGTTCAGGCAAATATTTGCTTATGCTTAAATTCTTCTTATTTAAACAGATAGATAGTTGGCTTAAGTACTTGGAGTTTTTTCACGCATGCTGCTGAATTAGAGCCATAAATAATAGTGTGCGTGGCTTTAATTCAGAGGTGAAGTCTTCCTTCTCTGTCTGTTCTCTTGGTTGTAAGCAAGCATCGTGAGATGGGCTGGGGGAGCGCAGGGAATTTTACCTTTCAGGGTGCCTTGTGCCAGCATGAGTGGTCCCAGAGCTTGAGAGCTGGAATTGGTTAAGCCTAAAGCAAGGGTGTTTTCCAGCACCACAGCTTCCCAGCCGACATGTTCCACCAGTGACCTGGGCTCAGGACCCAAGCTAGTCAGAATTAACCCCCCTGAGGTACCTTGTGTGGATGGCAGGTCCCAGCACTGAGTTCTGCTGTACGTGTCTCCTCTGGTTGCTGGGAGCAGCTGGGGCTGGGCTGGGGGTCTGCTTTTTTTTGTTGTTTGTTTTTTGTTTTTCATGTTCTTGTGTTTCAATAATATTTTCAGAGGTTTTTTTTTCTTCTGTTGACAGTTCAACGTAATTGTTTCAGCAACCAAAATAAAGCGTTTGGGGCACACTGTTTATTGGACTGTGGCTTTAGCCGAGCCACGAATGCTGTCAGACTGTAAAGCAAGTTCATCTCCTTTCTGGATTATATAGGAGACTTTTTTTTTTTTTTTCCCCTCCTGTTTCTACTGACACTTCTGATTTATTATGGCACCAGTTCTCTCAGAATAAGGATTTGCACTTCAGAGACTCCCTGGTTGTGTGTCTTCAATCTTTAAGAGAGTTCATCTGATCAGTAGCAATATAGATGAGCCTCATAATAAAACTGTCCACTCTATTTTTTTTCCCCGTGTTTAAACAATTCAGTACTTCAGATTTTTAAAAACAGTTTATTATGTGCTTCGATATTTTATTGCAATCATAATATACAAAGAGCAACACCACTAAGCAAAACATGTAACTTCTGATGCTTGAAGGGAGTTCTGGCTGGTTGTGTAAATTAATAGCATACATATAAATGGAAATCTAATACTTCTTTTTTAATGCTGTATTATTCATGCAGACACTGCACAGGAGCTATTGTTCTTGACATATGTATTAAATGGCAAATATTTGTTTACATGTCTAGTGAATTAATGTGTGCTTTATGTTATGCACTTTGTCTTCTCACAATGGGTTTGAAACTCTGATAGAGTGCTTGGCTCAAATTAGTTTTCAAATTTGCTTGCGATGGTAAGAAAACAGTGAAACAGTCACTCAGCAGGAACTTCTTGTGGTCTGGCACTACTATACTCCACATTTCGTACAAAACCAGGTGCTTACGGGTCTGTTTTGCTCTGAATAAGCCAGTGGCCTCTGGCTTGCTGCAAACTCACTGAAATTTAGATTTTCCTATTCTGCTTGAATCATTTTAATTGTTTGACAATAATGAAACTCCATGTTCTGCTGCAATTTGGGGTCTAATTTTGCATTAGGAGTTTGCTGTAGACCAATGTGGACGATGTTTGTGAGAGTTTGGGTGTTTGTACACTAATTTTTTGATGGTTCTCTGGCTTTTTTTTCCTCCTTTTTCTGAGAGTCTTGCTCTGAGAGGTTAACTTTTATAAGGAACCAGTTCACAGGACATTAGACTGTGTTAGCACGTACCTGATTTAAAAACAAAACAAAAACTTTTCATTATTCTGTTTCCATTTCCATACTGAGAACAATTCTGTATGGATATTCAAAAATAGTTTTATCTGCCAACCATAATGGCTGTGTAGATTGACTGAGTCCATATTTTTCTCCTCTTGGCTTCAAATGAATGCAGCTTTTTAACTGCTGTGAGAACACCTGATCTTAAAGTGATTAAGTGTTTAATGTTACTGTAGTATCATTGCGCCTTAAATATATTCAAGGTGCTTGGATGTGATAACTCATTTGATATTTTGGGGGGGTTTATTCACTTTTATCCCCTCTTAAAATTTGTTGAAGTGCCTCTTATATAGCTGTCTTGATAAATGGTTGGCATTTTAGCTGATTCAGTAGCTACAGTGGTGAGAGGGGGAAAAAGCAAAAAAGAGAGCCCGAACCGCGATGAGGAGATATGATTGCTCTTTAGAGTGTGATTGCGCTGGTTTGCTGTAGTCGAGCTGTGAACATCTCCAGTGTTTGGCTGCTCCCCTGGGAAGATCTGTGTGGGTTTTTGTTTCTCAGCACAGCTGTGCAGTCAAACAGGGCACGGTCCAGAGAGAACAGACGTGCCAGGAGCTGAAATTCCCCATAACTTTGATTTTTTTGTTTGTTTGTTTTGCATTTAGTTTTTCTGGTTGTGTTCGTAACTCCTTGTTGCCCACGCTAACATCTGTAGCAACATTAGAATAATTTCCAGGGAAATACTGAGATGTATTGCATATTCTTACTTGACAGGTATCCCTTCTGTTGTTAATTCCCAATTGTCCTTTGCCCTGTTAGAACGTGCATCAAAGGTTCCAGGCTGTAGGTCTTCCCGGTTTTCTACCTGTGGGGACTTTGTAGCGCCTTGCGGTTTGTTGTGAGCTCTGAGTTGGCACAGTCTGTTGGACTTCAGAACACTCTTGCTTTCTGCACTTCATACCAGTTTTTTCCTGGTACAAACTGGAGGAAAAAGAGGGACTAGTTTTTATTCTGTGGTATTACAGTTGCATGTAGAGGTGCTTATTCTTAGAGCAGCAGTGTTGCTACCCTCGTGGGTTTCTTGACATTTCATCAAAATCAAAAATAAATCTGCCAAGATGTCCTCAAAGCTCTCCAGAGTAGACTCGACTCAAGAATGTCAGCTGAGCTCTGAATAACTTTCTAAAATAGAGCAATGTGATTGGAGATCTGGATGATTTTTTCAAGGTTTTAGTATAAGATACAGGCACCTCTGCAGTGCGTTATGTGCATTTCCTTGTGAGATATAAAAATAATGTAATCTGCGTATGGATGTGATTTTTCTTAGACTGACCTAAAGAAACTAAGGCTGTGTCCTGAACCACTTGTTTCAGGTTCTTGAGGTGTAAAACATTGGAAACACTTGACAGCAAATGGCATCTAATGTAATAACTGTCTGCTTCAACTGAAAGAGCAGCAGAGCCCAGTTCTTCTAGGATCCTCTTAATATGGGAGGAAAAAAAGGTGAAATATTCAGGTGTTCACATCCTCAAAAGTTCCCAGGAACTCTGACAGTGACATTGGATTCGTTTGAACCCATTTGGACTATGTGGGATGCTCAGCCTCTATTTAAAAGTAGTCAAGTAGAATATCTTATGGTGGAAGTCATTTCTGTTCTTTGAAGGCACCATCGCAAAATCCAGAATGAGTTCTGAATTGGCAAAGTGGAAATTTAGGTGACAGTAATCAAGTGAGCATTTTGATACGTAGAAGGGTAGAAAAAAGCCACTTTTGAGCAACACTGGCAACTTTCATGAGCGAGTTCCTCAAGAAAAAGATTTATTTTTTTCCTCAGGAATGAGCTGGCTGCTCTTTTTCTCTACAGATAACAGACTTGTCAAGTTCCTGGTAACGCACTCGGTGAGCTTGAAGCTTCGTTTTCATAGCAAGCTTTTAAATTGTATTTTCTTATGGATAGTGGGATGTTTGTTAACAATTCTGGCTTCCTCTTGTGTATAGGAATAATTGGCCCTTTAAGGACGGTCTGCAGTTCTTTTTTTGAGCTGTCTGTACTGGAGTTAGGGGCAGGAACTGTTGTAGAAGGGCCAGAGAAGAGGAGGAGGAGAGAGGAGGAAGGTGGGTGCTTTTGTGTTGTTCATAGCTACCATTGTGTGGCTTGAATCCCTTAATTCCTGTAACCTTGAGCTGTTTTGTCAAGGCTGATGTTTGTCTGGCCAAAATGAAAATGAACAGTCCCGTGAGATTGACACTGTGGCTTCAATTAGATACAGAGCGCCTCTTTGTTTGACATATAGGATTTAAGTTCTTTCTGAAATTGCTGCCTGTTGCAGCTAACTGCTTGCAGGGACCTACTGCTGCTGAACAGGGTGAGCAGAGTCCTACCTGAATGAAGATGGAGATTGGAAATGCCTCCCTTCATCTTTAATACCCCAATGAGAAGCAGAGCTGCGTGTGTGGTATAGGATTTTAAACAGTTTTGCTGTACCCCCTCTTAGTTTTTGCTGCATTGATTGAAATAGTGAATGTTAGTGTTAAAATTGCCTGGAAGGCAAAAAGTCCATCGTGATCCATGTCTTTGCAAATTAAAAAGAACTGTGTGCTGTGTAAGGAAGCTGAATTGATCCCACCTCTGTGGGAAGCAGGCTAAATACATCCAGTGTCAGCCACCTAGGAACTTAAAATATTTGGGTTAACGTGTACCACTGAATCTGGTTGATTAAATGTGTCACTGCTTGCTTTCCTTATCCATTTGAAAATAAAAAAGCTTCCCCCTCCCCAGACTCTCGATGAATAAATTCAGATCTTGGAGGAAGCCTTGGCTTGTCTAGTGCTTAATGTAATATTCACCTATTTCTGTTAGTGCTTCCTGGTCACTTGGATAACTCTTGAGAGTGATCTGAAGGGATGGTTTTTATGCCCCAAGTTGGATATATTTTTTGGTGTTGCGTGAATTAGATCCTATCCGTTCATTTGCGTTTTGTGGATGGAAAACGCTAGCGTGTCTTCAATAATGTCTCACTGACAGAGGATCAGATGGCGTTAATGTTAAGTGGGGCTAATAGTCTGTTTGTTTGACTTGGAATGAAATACAGCAGTTTTATAACCACTGTAGGAAGTTATAAGCAGAAAATGGCAATGAAATCTGAGTCAAGTGCTTTGCTTGGGAAAATTGACAGCACTTAAACACTTTTTATACAATAGCTTGTTTTTATTCTGCTGTAAGCCTTCATTTCATGCTTCTGTTTCTAGGAAGTCCATTGTATTTGTCACAATGTTTTTAAATGTGAAGGAATATTTTTAAATAATTCAGTTCTGGGCTACAGAAATATGCTAAGTCTCTTTATTGGAGCAATAACACAGAGCTTTAGATAACTTTCAAATGTTACTCACTCTAAATATGTGCTGGAGCTCACCCAGACCTATCTCAGCCAGTTTATTCTCCTGTTTTTTTGGTACTTGTGGGGGTTTTTTGTTCAGTTTTCCTCCTTTGAACCAACCGTCTGTCTCATTGAAAGCAACCATCTGCAGGGTTCACTTGAGGTTCTGCTGGGCGAGGCCTTTGAATACTGGGTCCCTGCTGACTTTTGCAGTAGAATGCTTTTTTTTAATAAGTGGAATTTCTGTTGTGGCCATTTCCCCAGGCAGGAAGAATAACGTAAATATGTATTGTATGGAAATTAGACACGAGTTAAGTAAGAAACCTGCATTTTCTTTACTTGGAGGCCTGTGTGTACATGATTAGCAAGTGTGACATGTCCATACGTGTGTATCGATGCTAATAGGATTAACCTTGCTTGTTTTAACAGAAAGTGGTGTGCTCTTATGGGCTATGTATTCCCTGTGTAGTTACACATCCATAGTGACCCATGGATAGTCTGTAATCACTCATTGTTGTGCAGATTGGTTGACTAATGCACATATCAAATCTTTCTTTTGCAGATCTGCCTTGAGTGAAGTTTGACAAAAAATGCTCCAGCGGTTTTGTCTCTGGAGATGGTTAGCTGTAGGGATTGCAGTTGCTGCTGTCTTAGCAGCCTGTTTGGCCCAGAACGATGAAGGTAAGGTGTTTCCCGCGGGGGCGTAGCAACGGGGAGGTTGGGATGATTCTGGGATTTCATTTTAATTTTCACCTCCGGAATTATTACTTGAAAAAAGTGGTTCGGTGCTTATTAGGAAAGACATGTTACAGTAAAGAAAGATCTAGATATATTTCATTATTTCAAGTGTCTGAAGATGATCATATTCTACAAAGCTTTTTATTTACCAGGCAAAATAAAATCTAAAGTTACGACTACTCAGTATTGGACTCGCATTAAAATTTGTTTCCCCTCATTCATTGAACAAATACTTTACCTTGTGTTATTTATAAATGGATGTTTAACAGCGCTCAGAAAAGGAGCTCGAGAGAGAATTGTTAATGGGCTGTGTGTGTATCTGACCAAAACTTGAGAGGAGATCCACAATCCTACACTTTCTTTTAGAAAGAAAGTAGAACAAAACTATGAAAAAAGCTACAAAGTAGAATAGTTTTGCTTTCGTGAGAGGTGTTCAATCCTACTTGAATTTTGCATAGTTTTTTGGTGTCAGCAAGAAAGTGTATTTTTCTTTCTCTGCTAATAGTTCTTCAAATGTCCTTTTGTTCCCTTACGTTCTCTGTCCCAACCCTACGCTGGATTTGATATCCATAATGTACAAGAAAACTAATTTAATTCTACCCATTTTTTACACTGTCATTTTAGTTGTCATTGTTGACACTGAAACGTACGAGCTGCTCATATTTCAGATACTTGATCTACGCTTGGCTACAATTAGCTTGCTTTTTAATTGTTTATTGTAGTGGAGGAGTGGGGCTGTTACGTTTTGCGACGTTGGATTTAGTGATGGCTGTCAAGTGCCTTTTGAGCAGCAAAATGCTAGGTTTGAGGGAGGAGGGGCTGTGTGGCAGCGGGATGTCCCCTGGCACGCTCAGCAGCACGAGGGGGACCAGGTGCTGGAGAGCAACGGGAAGAATTGAAAGAGAGAGGAGAGCTGCGGGCTGGTGGGACTGCACTGGGTTGTATCCACCCTGGGGTCAGGGAAAAACAGGGTTCCTGATTAGCTGAAAATATACATCAGTACCTTTGCCGTGATCTTGTTTGCACTCAAGCAGGCAACGTTGCAACGTTCATCCACAAAGACATCTTTGATCACGATAACATTATGAATTTCAGCTGAATGCTGGTTTCTAGTTACGCTTGAATGATATGAAGTGAGCAAAACATTTGACAGAGGTGCCCCAGAAAGTACAGGAGTAGACAGTTCGCTGTTTCAAAATAGGAAAACAGATTCCTCAGGTGTCAGTTTGTGTTCTTTTCTACTTCTCACATGACGAACTTCCATTTTAATTAACATCCCTCCCTCAAAAGGGACGCAGGTCATACCTTTTTGTTACACACCATTTGGAGGAAGGGAAAAATACTTGTCCATAGTTACATGTAAGGCTATCAGTCATTAATGACAGCGTGATGCAAAATGTATAGCACCTTCCTTGCTTGAAAAGGATGTAAACACGTAGCAGCAGTTGGAGATCTGTTGCTCACATAACTGCTTGTTGGCTGGTGGGGTCGCGAGGGGGGAGCGAGTCTGAGTTATTATCAGGGGGTGAAAACTGCATCACTGGCAGACAGCAGTGGGATCAGACTCCCAGCTAATTAGATTTCTTTTTGGTCTTTTAAATTGCTTTGCAGCAGTTTGACTTTTTATTTACTTCTATATTGAATGTGTGCGATAATTCTATGAAGTCTTGTCAATAAAACTTTCACTTGAGTCACTAGGAAATGGAGAAGACCTGAAAATACAGAGTATTTTGAAGTCAAATCTGAATCTTATGGATGACTTAGCCATGTGCCTACTCCACACAACTACAACTTTGGAGATGGTATTTGGACAGTATCGAGGTTTCACAGACTTTCGTTCAATATATTAGCTTAGATTCTTCAAATCATGTGTTTTCTGTCTGAGCTGGTGTTTCAGACGAGTTCACAAGGATCCCTGCTGGCGTGACTGCACCATGGTATTCCTGCTAGGACGCATTGGTGTTGGGCTGCTTTGGTTTTTTTAAGATCCTGGTTTATGCTATTTTGTTTAGCACACAACCCAAACGTTTTTTTGTCCTTATTAACAGTCTTCTTTTATATAGTCTGAACAGAGGAGCTTTGCTCTTCAATGAAAATAAGTTTAATGCACGTAGTCAAGAGGGTTGTTACTGCAGTGGGGAGAAAAGCTCAGGGAAGTTGTTGCCTGAGGAACGTGCAGCACCTGATACAAACTCAAGAATGAACGGATTTGTCCCTTCCTTTCCCCCTTGCCCATGTTCAGGAAAAGGTAATTTTAGTCATCAGTACTGCTAATATCTTCAAGGCACTTCATATAAATTCCATAATGCTACAATAGAGAAAAAAGTATATGGAAATTAGTTTAAGCCAGGGTGGGGTGCTGGTTACTCAGCTAGTGCCACCCAGTTAATGAAGCATTGTTTGTACAGTTACTTTGAAATACATTTATTGCAGCTAAATAGAAGACTTATGTTCTGTACTTAGATCATTGCAGAGAATTACTTTGGCGTGCCTGGGACTGGTAGAGCTGTTCTAATTTGCAGTAACAAGATTTGTAATCCAACATAGATGCATTAAAAGATGCATTATTTTTGCTATTTGCAATTTAAAAACAGTTTACTTACTTTTACAGCATAACAATCATGAATACAATCAGGCGAAATCAATTATGGCAGAAACTACAACCTTTTTTCTTTACATCTAGCATGCGAATAATCTGTTTTCATGGTTGTAGCTGTGCATGCCTCTTGCAGCATTTTCCTCTATTAGCTCATACTTTCTCTATTTCGGATGCTTTTGCTTGACCTTCTGAGTCATCAGATCTTCCCCAGCCACAGCAATTAATGACGTTATAAAGTAGCCTTAAAAACTGGATCAAGTACTGCCTTGGAAATCCTTAAGGCAGCTTTCTTCTTATATGTATTAGAAAGCTTCTCTAGAATCTCATTTGTTCCTTTGGCTCAATGCCATTGTTTCACTGAAACGAGACAATTTATTCATGACTAGCTGATAGTCTCTGGGTAATCACTCCCTTCAGTTGATGTGTTTCCATCACTGGTGTTTCTGCTCTCCAGCCAAAGAAACGTTTATAGAGCACTAATTCCCCCTCTTGGTTTTCGCTTGCTGAGCTCAACAAGCATGTTTCTGTAAGCTACTCTTGCAAAGCAGATTGTCCTTCCCTTTGTGATCCCCGTAGCCCTGCCATGTCCCTCTTTTCACTCAATTCCTCTCTTAAGTGTAGTTGCTGGTGTTTGTGCTTGACGTCCAGTCTCGGATTTCCCAGCCAAAGTGTACGTTGAGCAATACAACGTTGTTCTGTAGTGCAATACAGCTCTGTCTTTCTCCGTCATCATCCTCGACTGCTAAGCACAAGCCTTCAGGGATTGCTTTGTTTTGGTTTGTTTTTTTTCATAGCAACATTTTTGTCAGTGAAGTCTAAGTGACGTGCAAAACAATGTCAAAATGGTGTTCAAGTTTTGTTTCCATTTGTACCTCAAATGTATTAGTGTCCTCCATTTCTTGTTCGGAGGTTTCAGCAAGCTGAAATTGCAGTCATATGTTACTTCTCCTTTTTAAAGAGCTCGATCACCTTTCAGGACGAAGCATCCATCTGAACTACAGCTCCTTGTCATCCCGTTTTAGCTCACTCTCTTCAGGTGGTACTTAAAATGTTCATCCTAATCAGCCTTCCTAGCTTAATCGTTTCCCACGGGGAGTATGTAAAATGTACTGATGAAATGCAAATACTTGACATCTACTGTGAGCCCTTTGTATTAAAAAACACCCGCCCCCACAAATTAACGACCCTATTCTTTTGTTAGTTATCACATTAGTCTCAATATGCTGTTGATGTACCCACTCAGTGTTTTCTTCCAGTGATTTCTTTGTGCTGTTCTCTCCTTCAGCCATAGGGTATATGCCAGAATAAAACTGAGACTGTGGGCGGGTGGCTAATGCAGGTTTTGTTGTTGCTTTGGGGTTTTTTGCTGTTTAAAAAAGAAAGAAATCTGCTTTTATGACTTCTGCTGCCCCTAGTTGGCTCTTTTCCAAGCAGGAGAAATGCTGCAAATATTATTATTTTCTCTAGCAATGTTTTAGTTTAAGTACAAGTAGAAATGTCAGTTATAGCATTGCAGTATGTGAAATCAGGTCAGCTACAATCTCTCTTCTTTCTAGAGTGCTACTCTTAAATTTCGAGGCAAACTCTCCAGCTAAAAGAGGCAGTGAGGAAGAAGGTGGAAACCTAGGATGAGATTGCTTTCCTTGTTTTTTTTTGGTTTTTTTTTTATTTTATTTTATATGCAGGGTATATGACTAGAGAAACGCTGTAGCAGTGATCTTTTGGTCAGTAGAGAGGGCTGCTGAACTTAAAAGCTTCGTGTGCACTTTGATCCTGTAGCAAAAATGTTCATTTGACAATTAACATACGTAATAGTCTTCAGCGTTTAGACTTGGTATGAAGGATATAGCTGGGGGTAGCAGTAATGTATTCTTCACTCGTAAAAGGTGAAAGAAAGGCAAAAATAATTCTGATCGCTGTTTAGAAACAGACGAGGAACCAAAGCAAACCTGAAAATTCACCTGTAAAAGTTGCAATGATTCCGTTATTAGGATTTCCAGAAGCTCTTAATGGGGTTGTGGTATCCATGTAATGTAAGGGCATTTTTGAAGGTAGTCATCTGCTGTGGTTTTTTTAACCCAAAGTTGACGCATTTTGCTTTTTTAAAATGCAAATGAAGAAAAAGTTTTGAGAAGTCCCTTATGTTTCACTTGAAAATTTTTAACTGTAAAACAAGAACACTGACAAAAGTCAGTGAATTGGGATTGTGGTTTGGGGAGAGAAGGGGAAGGAGCCCCTGGGCTTGCAAAGGCTCCTGTATTCCCTGCAACTTGACCCTGGCCGTCCCCTGCCTCCCTCCAGTTCAGCTGACCCAGGGAATTGTTATACTACCCTAAGGCATAATGTCCAAAAATGCCAGTGCTTGAGTTCTGCTCCCATTTGGTATGGAACCGGTGCTTGTGGTGTAATATTCGAGCAGCTTGTGGCTGCTCAAATCCTGTGTTCAGTTCTGGGCCCCTCACCACAAGAAGGATGTTGAGGCTCTGGACCGAAGCCAGAGAAGAGCAACGAAGCTGGTGAGGGGGCTGTAGAACAGGCCTTGTGAGGAGCGGCTGAGAGAGCTGGGGGTGTTTAGCCTGGAGAAGAGGAGGCTGAGGGGAGACCTCATTGCTCTCTACAACTACCTGAAAGGAGGTTGTGGAGAGGAGGGAGCTGGGCTCTTCTCCCAAGTGACAGGGGACAGGACGAGAGGGAATGGCCTCAAGCTCCACCAGGGGAGGTTTAGGCTGGACATTAGGAAAAAATTTTTCCCAGAAAGGGTGATTGGTCCCTGGCAGAGGCTGCCCAGGGAGGGGGTTGAGTCACCTTCCCTGGAGGGGTTTGAGGGACGGGTGGACGAGGTGCTGAGGGACATGGGTTAGTGATTGATGGGAATGGTTGGACTCGATCTGGTGGGTCTCTTCCAACCTGGTGATTCTGTGATTCTAATATTTGCTAAAGCAGGAATGATCTATGTTGATTATTTGATTATTTTTACTACCTTTTTTCTTTTTTCATACATGTGGCCGACTTTGGCCTTGGCACCAAGATAGTGTGATGTTATCTCCTATTTCAGACTCGTTCTATTCCTTTTGATGGTTCTAGCCTGTTGAGCAGGCGATGTGCCATTGACACCTGCACTGATGGCTTGGTGGGTTTTGTTTAATCCTAACCTGCTGGCTGGATCTTCTCTCAGAGTACAGGACTTGCTAGCAGAAGTGCCTCTGCAGGAAGCTTGAAGGAATACCTGTGAGCATTTTCACTGCGTGCTACCTTACCCTGTAGGTGGAGGGGAAAAAAATGAAAAATCTCATTTTAGTTGAAATATAAGACAGTAGATACTGAGTTTTGTCCTCAAGCTAATGGAGGGCTGGATCAACATGGAGGTTTGTTTGGTTTTCTTGTTGGGAGTCTTGCTTAGGATAAAATACATGGTAGGAAGAAATTGAGGAAATAATTGACTTCAGAGGGAATTGATGGCAAACTGTTGCCACTAGGGATTGAAAATATCTGACCTTATATACACAGTTGGATTGTGTTGAATGACTTTTTTTTTTTTTTTTCCCCACCTTGGATGGCTGGCTTGAAAGTAGACTAATGGCAGGCTTCATTTATAGCAACTGTAAGGTTTTTAGCCTCTGTATCAAAAGAACAGAAACTTGTACTCCTGCCTCCTCTTGCATATTAAAAAAAAAAAAACCACGAAAAAGAGCAACAGTCACTTGAGCGCAACTAGAGATTGCTGAGTTTGCTTTCCATTCCTCAATAAGCTGAGCCAACTCACCCTACTGCTGCAGAACTGCTAGATCTGCAGGAGGGGAGGGCAACACCAAGTCTGGAAGTGCTTAATAGCAGCTTCCAGGTCAGGCATAATATAAAACAGTATCCTCACTGGATTCCCGTGTTGAAGCTCAGGCTTCACAAGGCATGTGGACCAGGCATGAGAAACAACTCTCATGCCAACTTCAGCACTTAGAGGGTATTGAACTAATTGAGATTAAGCCCATCTATCATTAGTGCTGGCATCTGAAATGAAACAAAATTGAGGATAATCAGAAGGTTTGTTTATCTAAATATGTATTTCACATCCTAAGGATTAAGAAGATGATTTTTTTTTCTAATCACAATGTAAGAAATAGCCATTTAAATGTTTTTTACACTGAATTGGAGTTTGCCACAGGGTCCCCTTTGTTAATGTCTTTTATTCAGTCTACCAGAATCTTATGCCACAAAAATTGAATAACTAAAGGGCTTCACAAATCACTTTAAGAGGCTACTTTTAAAATAGAATAGTTTCAGATCTTTATATATTACTCTTGGACAGGAAATGAGCTCAAGAGAATGCATATTTGAATACATGTAGCCCATTTATCATTCCCTGAGCCCTATACTGTGCGTATCCAGGGAAGGAGGAGAAATGCAAAGAGGTGCTTGCCTGAGGGCTGCGTGGGAAAGGCTCCGTTCTTCAGAACAGAAGTAATTTGTTGGCTTTATGAGAACTTGCTGCTTTTGGTTGGGAGCTCTGGCACTTGGTTCTGCAGTGATCCTAAAAGGGAAAAAAAGCTGCCCTTGATGTCTTTGAGTTGTAGTTCAGCCATTGATTCCTCTCAAGGGTTTAACTCTTCAAAGTATAACTGATGGGACATGTAGAAGTGCCCTTTGCAGTGCTTTGAGTCTGCAGGAGTACATTTTCCCTTTGGCAAGAGGCGAGATAAGTCCATGAAATACAGTCATCAGAAACAAAGTTCATCTTTGTTAATGTGCACCTTTCAGCCTTCAATCTCCTGGCAGAGGTGACCGAGTGCCTCTGTGATAGCGCTAGCGTGGAGAAGGCAGGAAACTGCTTTTTGAGAAGAAACAAATCCCAGATCCCACATCCTTGGAACAACTAGACCATGGAATCTAGCTGGGAATGAGCCTCTTCTAGACTACTGTCCTGCTCAGCTTTCTTCATCAGTTCACGAATTATTGTGTGTTGGGTTGCCTCAATCATATGGTTTCAAGAGTTGATGCTCTTTGAGTTTCCCGGGACTTGATTGATCTGAGCCATCCCTTGGTGTGGGATAGCTGCAAGTACTGAGCTGGTGCTTTCCTTCCAAGGGACAGGTGCCTTTTCATACTGTACTATTCACATCTGGGAAGAGAAAGCCTGCTGCAAGGAAAGCAGGAACCCTTGTGAAAGTGCAGTGGCACTGCTTTTGTCCCCTCTGGAAGTGGCTTGGACTTTGTGACTGACATAAACTGGAACTCTGATGGTTATGGCTGAACTCCTAAAAATCAGTGACAGTTATGTCTGTGTGATGGTGTGTGCACTGAGCAGAGCTGACCCCTGGGCTGCTCGCCCTGATGCTTTAGTGGCAACACTTGAAAGAGCCCTGAGTGGAGAGATTATCTGTATAAATTCATTTGATTATTTAGTCAGTGTTTTGACAAAGAATTAGAGTAAGCTAGTCAAGTTTTCTAGAATATGGTGTCTGTGATCTCCACCTCAAGCCCAGATTTCACAGAACAAATTTACTTCTTGCATTGAATTCCTTTTAGCCACGAGAGGCTGGCACAGTGTGAACAGGGCAGGGCTTTCTCAGACAGGGCAGATTTCTCTCTGAATCTGTGGGGGGATGAGGAGGTTTGCGTGTGCTGCTGGGTGCAGAGGATTATACTGTAGCTGCTCTGTGTGTTTACTCTGCCGCAAAGCTCTTTGGTCATGAATATCCTGAATCTAATTGCAAACATGCATTCATTAAAGTGTGTTTTTCATGTCTGCTCCGAGGGGCATAAAGACACTGAAGGCACCAACCCTTCCCATACAGAGCTCAGTTTAGCTCTGCTGTCGTCTTTCCCTCCAGGCTTGAATCAGCTGCCAGGGTCCCTCTTTCCGCACAGATGCGTCTTCTTAATTTCAGTCTAAACAGAATCCACTTGTGGTAGATGGGGCACTGCCAATTCACTTATCCAAAATACTGTTCTAAGCAATCGTTGCTTTCGTATTTTTTGTGAAGTTCCACGTGTTCTGACATTGTTGTGCACAAGATAAACTCCATCTGCACTAATCCAATAAATCCAACTCTCAATTACCTGCTGAATTACTGTGACATCTCCAGCTGGATCAGCAGAACCTGCTCGTTTCCTTTTATTCCAGTTTTCAGCATAAACACGTTTGCAGACCAGTTGGCCACTAGATCCACTAGTAAGACAGCTCAAACCAGCTGACAGCATTTCTCTAGTAGGAGGCCCTTAATAAGAAAAAATGTAAGTATTTTAACTTGGCTGTTTATTGAAATAACTTTGGAGGAAAGTTATGATAGGAAAACAGCACACACACACCCTCCTCCCCCCAAGATAAGGGAGAGGTGCTTATACACACAGAAATGGGCATTTACAGAAGACTGAGCAGGAAAGGGGACATGAACCAGAACTCCTAGCAATCAGGAAGAAGGGAAAGTCTGGAGGAGAAGGAAGAAAATGGATGTTTCTCTCCATCCCCTGACTTTAAAGAGACTTTAAAAGGGTCAGTTTGTGGATTCTTGGAGGGAACCACGACTCTGTCCCTTAGCGACGTGACCTTCATACCCTTTTCCACCATTTATTTACATTGCCTACTCAGTTGGGTTTGGTTTTCTTTAATTTATTTTTACTGAAAATATCGTGCGAACTTGTTTGTATTCACATATTGTAGATGTAGCAATAGTCTGGAAACTGAAAATTGCTGGCTGTGTCATGGTGATGCAGGAGGCTCTAGGAAGCAGTGTGAGTGCAGCCAACTATTTCTGTCAGCACAGAAGCTTTGAGCTGCTCAGGGTTGAGGCAGGTTGTAGGTAGCCTGCAAATGTAGACGAGTTCCAGTAAATTTCTCACTGCATAGTTAGTTGCGTTATGTACTTAATTTGTGGGTTAGAAATAGAGTATTAATAGCATAAGGGTTTTGTTTTCTTTTTTTCTTTGCTGAAGCTGATTTTCAGGTTAACCCCTTCTAAAAGCCTTTTCTTAAGGTGAAGCAGCTGTGGAAAAAAGAGGCTGAGCTGCTGGAAACCTCAAGCTGCTGTGTTCTCTTCTGTAGCCTTTCTTGCAGCCACTGACTGTGTGAGGAATGGGATGAGGTATGAGTTGAAACAGATGTTTTCTGAGTAGAAACAGAAGTTTCTAGAATCCCTAAAGTGACCCTTTTAAAGCCTCTTTAAAGTCAGGAGATGGGGAGAAACACCCACTTTCTTCTTTTTTCTCCAGACTTTCACTTCTTTCTGATTGCTGGGAGTCCTGGGGCATGTCTCCTTTCCTGCTCACTCTCCTGTAAATACCCCTTTTTTGTGTGTATAACCACCCCTCCCTTACGGTGGGGGGGTCCTGTTCTGCCACTGAACTTTGTTAGTAGCTTGGCAGGCTGTGTATTCCTCCTGCTGCTATGCATCACTGTCCCTCCCCTGTCATATTACTTTTCAAACTCTCATCTCATTTTTCCTCGTCTCATTTCAGCAGTAAGAATTATTTTCTGAATGCTTATATGAGACTGTCATATGGTGACAAATAAACTGTGATAGGAACTACCTCCCTGTTGCTACTATGCTTCAATTTAATCCATTTTTTATGAGAAGTATCTGTTCAACAGAAGCACAAAAAGTTCAACTTGATCAAAACTTGATTTTATTATTATTTGATCTTCACATAACAAGAACTGACCCATAGCTGTGTCCTTAGAGCACAGGTTCTGTGGATTACCAACTACACATTTGGTTTGGAATCACTTTAAATGGATAGTTTTGCTTCAGTTCAATGAATTTATTTATTGGGAGCGGCATTCTTCACTGCATCAATAGCAAGCATAAATTTTCTGTTTTATTGTATGGGAAACATGATTTAATAGTGGGTTATCACAAAGATAACTCCAATTACAATAGCAATAAATGTGAAGATTTAAATAATTAGTACAGGAGAAGATCAGTAGTGCTGTAACCCAGTTTTTCTGAAAAAAGTGCAGCATGAAATTTTTTTTGCAGGACATGTTGACTTCTTTGTTGATTACTTGGTAGATAGAGACTCCAACTTATGAAGGCTTTCTGTAGGGGTCTGGGGTTTTCAGTGCTTCCAGGTGCTCTGAGCTTCTGCAGGACTGGAGTGCGTGCCCAGAGAGAAGGATCTGTGCTGCAGAGTGTGGTGGGAGCAGAGCCTTGTGTTTGGGCAATAATTGTAAAGGATGAGCTCTCACAGCTCATTTAAATGCATTCATTTTACAGTAATAATTTTCAGATTAGAGGATCATTACTGTTCAGCTGTTGTCTATCAGTAAATATAGACAGTGTTTTTCCTAACTAAAGCTGACGTAAACTCAGCCACTTGCTAAGGATTGATTTGGAATGCCTGTGGCCAGGAAATGTAAGGGGTTTGAACCTAAAACTAAAACCAGCCACTGAAAACCCCTAATCTGAACACCCTCCCCACGTTTCCCACAGACAGCGCTGTGGCTTTTGAAGCAAATACAATCTCGAGCGGTTGGCCAGTAGCGTTGCATGAATAAATGCCTTTGACTTTTGCAACAGGTAAAACTGATGTTAATATTTCATGTGAACTTGAGCAAATAGGGCAGACTCGGAAAGGTCTTTGTCTTGAAGACTTTTGCCACTATACACAGGCTCGATTTGCTTCCAGGTTTGTCCTCCCTAAAATACCCACCCATTTTATGCGATGTCTGTTGAAATATAAGAAATGGGTTTTTTTCATGGTGAAAGGAAAACTTTAGTGTAAACAGAAGAAAGCAATAGATGGATTTAAAAAAAAAAAAAAAGTCCAAAGGCCTCATTGACTTAGGTTTAAAAAAACAGCAAGGAAAAAAAAACCTGTCCTTTACTGTAGCATTTATTAGACAGTATATTGAGGCACAGCAAGACTTAAATTGGTGTGAAAATGAAGAGTTTATCTGTGTAGGCTACAATAAGCAGAAATCAAGTATTTAAATAATGTCAAATTATTGTGATGCACTCAATTAAGCCTGATTGCAAAGTGAAGGGCTGAGGAGGTGAAAGAGGAAGCAAGGAAGAGAAACTGTTTTCAAATTGGGTTTAGAGACAGATGGGAGTTCTCTGCAATTGACAGCTGAACAAATTCCAACTTATAGTCCAAATTCTCCTAGAAAGCTGATGTTCACAGGATGAACATTGCACTACAAGTTTGAGTATGCTTCCCTACAGTGCTCTTTCAGTTCTCTTTTTTGAATTCAGTGGTGATAAACATTATCGCTTCTCATTTTAGAAACTGCTAAATGGGGTTTCTATTCAAGGTATTGTAAAATCTTGGGCATTTTTAAGTGTGCTCCTGCAGAACAGTAAATTGTTTACTTGCACTGTTTGCTTTGCTTGATCCTGTACTGTAATACCATAGTTTTAGTCTCTGATCTTTAAGCTACTGATTATTTTGCCTGCAATATTGACGCAACATTGACTACTTGGTTTATTTGTCCCTTATGATGGGTCAAATCCTGCTCTGTGGTATTGTCTGTTGAGAAAAAGAAGTTATTGCTAAAGTAACTTTTTTTTTTCCTCTTCATTTGCTAGAATGAGCTGCTTGTATTTCCTAATTTCTACTAACAAGAAGGGTTTTCTGTAATAGAATCGTCTTTTCGGAATGTCACAGGCTTGAGCAGCTCTGTGTAATTCCGTTACTGCTGGGTGGTTCTCTGACTTTAAGGGTATATAATGAGATAGGAGTTAATCATTGGACCTGTTCTGCAAGTCTGGAATGAAACTCATTTCACAGCTTATTTCTAAACAAGGTTGTTTGAACAGACTTAACTGGTGAGTCCTAAAGAGAAACACACAACTGTAAGCAGCTAGGGGCTTCCCTCATTTAAAAATTTAATTTGAACCTCTGGATGGTCCAAGCCTAAACCAAAGCATCTGACATGGCCTGACATTGCACATCCTATGTGCTTCTTCAGAGATTGTCATGAAGTATGGTTGTCCCAGTAGGAAATCTATCTCAGTTCAGTATGTGAAGATGCTTTTACTTGATCGAGGTAGGGTTAGGAGCACCAATGTGGAGTTGGTTTATGTTTCCTATGGAAAAACATTCAACCAAAACATGAAGACACCCAAAGCCCTTTGGAATAATCTGGCTCTTCCTTGCTTGTCTGCCTAAGAAGATAGTTCTCTTCAAAAATAATGCTGCTTCAGCGTGTGCAGTGTGGTCTGGGAATATTGGAGAGTTTTTATTGAGAAATGCTCTGTAATCATTTCTTGACGAACAGATGGTGATGGTGAAACTTGAATTCACCAAAGTGAACAGAAAAAGTCTTAAGTGTAGCTCTATGAAGCTGTGGTATTTAATCTTCCTGGGTTGCATTGGTTAGTGGTTAACACCAGAAAGCTAAAGACAAACCCAAAGATTTGGTTTGTTTCCTCATGTTGTTTAGATTATGAGCTGCTGCATTAACCTTAACTCTAAAATTTTGATTACTGGGGGGAAGCAGAATTGTAAAGTGAAAATTTACCAGTAATTTAGAAGAAAATGGGAAATACTGTTGTCATTGAGATCACAATGGAGCTGAAGGTTCTATAGCCACAAAAGTCTGCTTTGCTCTTGATGGATTGTGGCTGCTCTTTGAAATATCTGGTAGTGCCTGAAAGGTACACCAGTGAGGTCCGTTTTTCAAATCTCAAGTGCACAACCTGCGGGAAGCAATATTATTTTTCGTTTAATGAGCTTTACCACGTGAGCAATTAAGAAGACATAATTGAATGAAGCTAATCAGGAAGACACAGCAGCTTGCCTCTGGGATGCTGCTCAAGTCAATCACTCCTCAGATCTGCAGTTTTATCTGTTTAGTTAATAACACCAATGGGTACAGTGGCACGGGCCGGTGGTTTCACAGCTCCAGGGTCTTTGCGACTTAGTTTTGTTTGTCTTCAAGCCTTAGTCTTTTGATTCTGCTGAGAAGGTGCTGATTAACAGGTGATGAAAATCTCTGCTTGGCTAATAACATTCTGGGTGCTCAAAAAAGACAGGATGGAGACTACTGTAAATGTCTGAGTTCCTCAGTATGTGAAATGCAGGTAACGCCAGACGTTTACAGGCATGGTCTTCACAGGGCTCCGTATAATCAGTGAGCCTGTTGTTGTCTGGTAATTAAAATAGCTATGAACATACTGACACAAGTGAGGGAATGGCTTCAGATAAATGACTTTTCTTCATTGTCCAGAAATAAACCCATAAACAACAAAATTCATACTTAAAGAATGTAAACACTCATACATGAAATATAATAGTAAAGAAATCGTGTAGCTATGCTCTGCTGTTTTCGTACAGTCCTTGTGGGTAGAACCCTTGTATAATTAAGTACTAGAGGTATGAAAAGGAACTCCTTATCTGCTTGTTCTTCCAGTGTAATCAATGGCTTGGGATTTATTTTCGGTTGTGCATGTGGCTAAGGCAAAATTAATCAACCTCTCCATTACAGCCAGCCTGGACACAGAGTGGAAGCTGAGTGTGTTTGTGTCAGGGGGGCTACTTTATCAATGCCTGCGTGCTAGATAGAATAAAGGAACAGTGTTGAGTGGGATTAGGAGGGGAACAGTCTTTGGCACTGCTGAGTGCTAAGGATACGTTTACAACCTACAGAAATACCTGTGCAGTTGCTGTCTCATCTGCAGGATTATTTTTAATCCTATCTTGCAGGTGGAAACGTCCTCTGTATCCTTCTATTTCCAGCCACAGAGATGAGTGCAGCTTGGAGGCATTGCTTCTGCCCCCACCCCACCTGCCCCCCTCCACCCCACTGATGCAGGGTCCGAATAATCACTGTGATTTTGTAATTTAAGAAAAAAAACCAACATGTATTTTCTTTGTTTCCTATTCTTTCTGATTTAAAACTTCCCTGAATAAGCACATGGATAATTGTTTTAAAAAATGTTTGTGTCATGGTAATTATGCTAAATGATCAGTGATTAATCAATTATTAATTCTGTAATCATTGTTAGTTTCCAGATGTAAGCTCTTCTGCTATTCATTCTGCTAGTGTTTGATAGGAAGGGTTGGACTCGATGATCCGGTGGGTCTTTTCCAACCTGGTTATCCTATGATTCCTATGATTCTATGATAAGACTGATGTAACAAGTTCACCTACTAATACTTGCCCTTTCTAGTCAAATGCTGGTGGGGAAGTGCTCGTGTTCACTTGTGTGTTTGGAGAGGGAAAGGAGTAACTGATGGGCAGAAGCTGATGCTCCTTTGGCACTTTTAGTTTTTCGCAGGAGCTGCAGCACTGGGGAGAGCTGTATTTCTACAAGAAGTGATAATCAGTCTTAATTTTTGCCATCAACTATCCTCTTTTACTGAAATTCTTATATCCTTTGCAATAAGAAGCTGAACTTGCATTTTATGTGAATTTACCTATACCCATTGATAGCACCAGGAGCGCTAGGTTTGTTAGCTCTTTTTAGGATTTTTTTTGTTATTTGGTATCTTGAGAAGTGCAACACTCCATCTGTTTCAGGAAAAGTTGTTTTTTTTCCATGTCTTAAACTCTCCCAGATATATGAGATAGAGATTTTGATGGTAATTGGTATGTACTGTAAGGTCTTTGGTTTTGAAACTATTTTCCAAGTAGGTAAAAATTGAGAAGTAAATATTTTGAGGGTTTGGAGTCATATTGCAAGGGATATGAGATGTCTTTTTCAATGTAGCAGAAATGCATAAGTCTCTTCTTGCAGTTTATCTGTTGTTTGATGATAAAGGTTTCAGACAGCAGATGTACCATGCTTTGACTTAATTTTCAGTAGGGTTATTAAAAAACAGGAAAAAACCAAACTCATTGTGTCTAAAGTGTGTAAGTTTCTAGAGGAAGAAGTGTTTTAGCTCATAGAGCTTGGAGAGCCCACGCACCAGCTGCCTTGCTTGGCTTTAACATGGTATTTTTGGGGTGCTCAGCACGTTTGGGGAATCCTCTCCAGATGGGTGCTAGCAGCTTCCATCTGCCGAAGGGGGCAGAGTCCTTTGTCTCATCCTGTGCTTCTTCCCTCAACTATTTGCTTTTACGGGGAGATTCCTGAACCCTTAGATTTTTTAAAATGGGTCTTTAGTTGGTTCAAAGACCACAAAGGCTGTAACGATTTTGCATTTACTACATAATTTTTGAGTTAATAGTGCTCAGACTTTCCCAATACATGTATAAGGAAATTCTGGCAGGATTAACATGATGCCATAGAGATGTTCTTTTACATTAGATTGTAGATGCCTTATTAAATGGATGCTTCAAAAAAAGAGGCTTAAGTTACATCTTCATGCTTTTCTCAATTAGTTTTTTTTTTTCCAAAATACGTCTTGAAGGATGTGCTAACTTTGCACATAAGCATTCTGCGCTACTTAGGTAAATTGTGTTTAGAACTGGGAGATGATTTGTGAATTTACCTGAAAAAAGAAATCATAAAATGTGGGACCAGGAAGGCAAATTACCAGTTACGTAAGAACAGGTAGTATTATTGTTGTAGATGGGAATGATTTTAATTATAAAATTAAATGTATCATTTTTTTTTTCTACAAAATAGGTGTCAAAAGTGTGCATCTAACCAGAATAAAAACAAATAACTTTTTGTAGCTGTTCAACATTAAAGTCCTTATTGCTTTTATAATTAACTTGAGTTCAGGCTGTTTAGACACAGGCTAGATCTGCGATGGGCAGAAAGCATTTCAGACTTCAATTATTGAATCCATTGGACCATAATTTATTAAAAAGATACTTCAAAGGATGACACTTTCTGTGAAGTCTTATTACTTTGCATTTTTCATGGATAAGGAACGTGCAAATAGATGAAACTCAATCAGGTGGCATGTAAGAGTTGCACAATGTCTTAGATGTCTCAACCTTTTTTTCTTTTCTTTGGTAAAGGACCTTGTATCTCTGACTTTAGAGCCTGTTTTCCACACACAGCTCTCTACCTTTTCATCCAGGTTGTGGGGCAGCATTTTCTATATCCTTGGCTAATTAATTTTTGACTTGTGAATATGAGTCAACCTTCTCTGTGCAGAATAAGCTAACTTTATGAAGCCACAGGAACTGCTTGTAAGTAGAAGCTCATTATGTCCCTGCCCATGGCAGGGGAGTTGGAACTCGATGATCTTTATGGTCCCTTCCAACCCAAACTATTTTATGATTCTATGTGCTACTTCCTATATTTCGCTACAACACGTCTGCTTGGAAATATACTTAAAAACCAGATTTTGGCCCTTTTTGTGGACTCCGGGGCTTTTTGGCCACTAATGTCGGATACAATGTCCTCTACTTGGAATATTTAAACCTTTTTGTGGCTTACTCTCCTCCTGGCACCGCTGCTTGAATGTTTTGATTAAGTTACAGGAAGGTGTTGATCAACGTTGACTTTGTTAGAGATGTCATGAGAAAGATATGTGTGTGTGTGTATATATATATATATATATATGTATAGACACAGTCTGTAAATGTTCACAAAATTACTAGTTAATTATCTGAGGCACAAACAATGCCAGAGCTGCCAGGTTAATTAGGGTTACCCATGCTGGATTTGGCACAGCTGGGACAAAGGGGATCTTCTTGAATTCTCAAGATTTACAGCAGCTGGTGTTCAGTGCTGGAGGAGCAAACCAGCTCTTTGTTGTTCTGCCACCCTAGTTGGAAGGTAGACTCTTGACTCTTGGATTTTGCTTGATAAGATGTAAATGTGTTTGATGTCTAGAATGGGGGAGAGGAGCATAATCTTAAAAATCCAAAGGGAGTTTGAGATTTCATGTCAATATAATATTTTTCTAGTCTATAAAGCACTGCTTTTTAAAGAAAGTTGCTGACAACATAGTTTCAAGAATACAGTTTAGTGCTATGCACGTATGGTAATGTAATATTCTAAGATTTTACATCTATTTAAAAAATGAAAATATTCTTGTGTATATAGCAAAATTTCCTGAAGGTTTCTTTTCTGATTCTTTTATCTTTAAAATTCCTCTTAATGCTTCTTTTTTTTTTGTCTCAGCTAATCTCAAAACAGTTCTGTACAAGGCAAATTTGTGTTTTCTGTGTTTGTTGGTTGCAAAAAGAATCTTGAACTGAATTTGGAGAAACTCTTCAAGGGGAGACAGGAAGCCTGATAATTAAATGTGATTTCAATGTCAGTGAACATTAATATTGAGCCTCAAGTCTAAAAGTCACCCTTTCTAAAGTCTAAAAGTTCACCCTTTAGGAATAAGAAAAGGCTAAATATTATCAGCTTATCTATAGGCATTTAATTGTCTCCTCTCTTAAGTTCCATTGAATATATGTTAATCTGTTTTTATTCGCATGTAAAGAAGGTTTGACAATATAAAAGTTTAAACGTATTTCCAATCTTTTTTTCCAAGTTGCTCTGTACTAGTAGTTGAACGTCTGCTTTTATACAGCAGTTAAAATTGCTGTGACTTCAAAATTTGCTTATAGTACCTGGATTCAGTTTAATTCCAAATAGTAAATATTTTCTCATCCATCTGTATGAAATTTTTGTCTTAAATGCATTACACAAGTAATAGGGAAAATAGAATTTTGAAAAATTGAAAACAGCATGAAATTTTAATGCTCAGTGAATGTTAATGGTTAAAAGCAGCTTTAGTCAAGTTCTGAAGTTTAAGCACTTATGAAGATATTGCAGCTATTCTTGACTCCTCCAGCACATTTTAATGGTCTTAAAAATTACTTTTGATAATAGCAATTTTAGGTGCCACTTGGCATAGTATCATGCTTTTGTGTTATATGGTGTTTTCAGGCACAAGTATGATTTTTTTAAAGACTCTGTCAACTCCAAAACCGCTTGTAGAATGGAAAGTTGTTCCAGTCTAAAAGAACATTGCCCAAAAGATGGATGGTACTTCATTTTTCTAAAGCTGTAAAAGTAAAGTAGCAATTCATGGCACTTGCAGGGCAATTTGCACATACCAGATCCTTTTCAGATATTATAACTGTACAAAAAGAGTTGGAAGAATGGAGAAATAAAGCTACAAAATAAGTCAGCTGTTCAGGTTGCTTATTCTGTATTAAAGTATGTTTTCTGTGGCTATGGGAAGAGGAGCTTACAGTGATACTCTTTCTTTGTTTTTTGTCCTTTTTGTACTTTATCAGTCAGCCTCACTTTTTGTCCGGTTAATTAAAAAAAAACCTAAGCCTAGTTCAGCTTCAGGCAGATTTTAACATTTAGATTATCTTTCACCGGATTGTTTGAATTTCTGAGCAATGAAATTTGGAGTAGTGCTTAACGGAGCCAGTCTGAAATAAAGCACAGAAGATCAGTGTAGGAAGTATCACAAATGTGTTTGAAACAAACTCAAATTCACTGTCATTCCTTCCCAGTTTCTACAATTAGAGATGTCTGTCAGGAAGACCTTGAAATAGTCTGTGAAAGCCCTTCTTATGTTATTTTCAATACAGAGCAATTGTAGTACAAGCCTGCTAATGTAAAGCTTATGCCAAGCTTATCCTAAATTGCACAGCTGTAGTTCTGAATTCGGTCACACAGGAAACAAGCCAGGACATTTTCCCCTGAAATTAGGTTGCTTAGTTACTCAATTTAAATGTATGTTCTATGTAGCTCTTGATTTACACAACAAGGTTCCTAATAAAAATGTTTAGAGAAGAGGCTTTCATGGGTTTTTTTGACGAGTGTTCCCCACTGAATGACTGGTGAAAGTGTGAAATGTGGAGGTAAGGATAAGGTCTTTCAATGGGCTGTTTACTTAATGAATTATGACTGAATACTTAATCATTGCGGCATTTATGAGAATAAATTGCGTCTGAAAACAAATAAAGTTTCCAGCAGATTGAAATGTGAGGTGCATTAACCTCAGCCCTTGCCATGGTCTGTTAGAATTCCAGTTCTTGCATCTCCAGTTAAAATGAGGCGGAAAACACACTATCCCTTTCCCTGCACCATTGTAAGCTCCCAGGAGTTTGGAAATGTCAGTCTATAAAGCCTTGAGGTTTTACTGTATTCATTGATATTCTGTTTTGTGAAGCAATTCATTCTCTTGAAACAAGCTTCCTCAGTAGCTTGTACCATCTCCAGCCGCCCTGGTGGCTCAGAACCTTCCCTCCTGGCACTGGGTGTTCTGGCAATGTCTTAGTAAATCACCCGGTGCATGTGTTTTGGCTTTGTTCCATTGTACATCGGACAAACTCTCTTTAATTCTCAGGTAGTGATCAGGCAGAAATCATGTGCCTTTGTTTTCATTAATGACTTCCCATTAATTTCCTACTTCAAATGGCCACAGCGTTATCAGTGGCTCAGGCTTGAAGACCGGACTTACTGGTTCTTACTGTATATCTCTTAAGACTTTTATGCAAGTGTTTCATGTGTTTAACAAGGCAGAAGAAATGGGGTGGGGGGCAGAAGCTTAAAATACTTTGACTTCCTAAACCATCTTTCAGAAGCTCTTCTTCTCTTTCTGTTAACGTGGAGGGAAAGGGTCAGAGTTGAAAAGTGTATGCTTGAAATTTAGCCTGCTGCTTAATGCTTACTACTCTCACTGAACTAAGGAGCGCTGCTGACTGTTGGGTGTTTGCTTTGTTTAATTGTCACTAGAGAGCAAAATTAAACACGTTAGGGCAAAATTGGTAATTGTCCCATTAGAACAAAATTAAAATGCATATAAATGCAGAGGGGAAGGAACAAAACTTTATAAACATAGACTTCTAGGTCAACTTTTGAGGTACTAGAAAACTCCCCTCTGTTCATTTAGGCTTTTCTTTAACTCTGCTCCCAATCTTCTGGCTCTGGAAAAGAGTATTGGCTTGCTTGCGGTGTCAGGCTTGTCCTAGTACCAAATGACTGGTCAGTGCTTCAGTCTTGGAGACGTTGTCTTCCCAGCATTTGGTGTTGCACTATCGGAGTTCTCTATAATTGCATGAGTAGCAAATCAAGTGGCTCGAGTATCTCAGTTGGTGCAGAGCACAAGCAGAGAGCTGGGCTTGTTAATCCAGTGTTTAGAGAAAGAAGTTTGTGCGTTAGCCTGGGGTTGGATAGGGGCTTCAGGAACTGCAGGGGTGGACCAAGGTGCCAAAGCCTCCAGTCTTGCTTGTCTGGTGTTTGTTACTGCTTTGGTGTCAGCTGCTGCTATTCAAACAAAAATGCTGCTGTGTTCTGCTTCGCCAGGTCAGCAGTGGGATGACCTTCCCTCCAGGCGAGAGGCAGCAGCGTGCCAAACTGCTCCGGCATTTCTGGAGGATATACCTGGCTGGGGGGAAGTTAGCCTGAAAGCTCTGGCTTGTGTGCATCTATGCTTGTTTTAAAAAGGGGTTAGGCTGGCTGGTTATAGAATCATAGAATCACCAGGTTGGAAGAGACCCACCGGATCATTGAGTCCAACCATTCCTATCAAACACTAACCCATGTCCCTCAGCACCTCGTCCACTTGTCCCTTAAACCTCTCCAGGGAAGGTGACTCAACCGCTTACCTTCCTGTAATTTTTGCACATTTGACTTAAAAATTATCTGAGTGCAATGGGTGATGATTCTGAGGCATTAGCAGAGCTCTTTGTTTAGAGGCTTCACAGTTGCAGTGTCTTAGATTAAAGATGGCAACCAATTTTAATACAAAATTTTCCATAATACCATTTTTGTTATTCATAGCACATAGTCACTGAAGCGGATCAGAATCCTAAACTCTTTTTAAATTGTTCTTTGCTGCAATGTTTAGGCATAATAAAATGGTTTATTGAAGACACAGGGGGCGTAGAGAGTCAGTAGGGAATGGTTGGATGCTGTTCCTTCCTGTACCCTGTTGAGATGGTACCATGTGAGGTAGTGACTAGGTTCAAAATCAGCTTGCTCTAAGATGTTGTAGCTGCTACACGCTTTCATGAATTCAGGAAGAGATTGGATAAATTAACAGAAATAAAAAAAAAAAAAAATAGGAGTTAAGACTATTTCCTTGGAATATTGCTTTTGTAGGCTGGGCTTGAAGATGGGTTGGAAGTTTTTCTGTTTAACAAATACAGTGTTGTTCAGTGCCTCAGTTATTGGGCCTCGTGTCCCCTGAGTTCACAGTGTTGCAGGAAAGCTGTTGTCACCGTGATGTGCCTCACCTTGCAATATGTTTTCAGCTTGGATTAAACGTGCAGACAAATACCGAGTGTTTGTGAAGTTTAACGTGCTACACTTCATTAATAAAACAAAAGGGGGGGTGAAACATAAATACAGAGCAATTGCACAGTGTGATTTTCTCACTTGCGGAGAAGCCTGAGGTGGGTAAGGGATTGATGCAGAGGAGTAATAGAGCCTTCAGCAGCCACTGAGATAGTTTAGGGTCTGCCAACAAATAATTTTTCTGAGCAGTTAGTGAGCAGAAAAGTGTCTTTTAAATCAGGCTGTGTATCTGCTCAGAGCTGAGTCAGTTTTTTTGAGATTGCTTGTTGTACTCACTATGACAGTTTGTTTAAATAAAACCAAACAAGACTGCTTATCTGGATATTTGAAAGCAAAATTGAGTCTAAGATAAAATGTAAAATAAGTTAGAGTAATAACTGGGTGTTTCTGAAGCAGCTGGAAGAAGAGGTGGTGATTAGCACAGTGAAGTGGAATTTTTTTTCAGTTTTAATTTCAGGAGCACTTAGGAGGAGATGACAGATATTTCACAGAAAAATGTCCCCAGAGAGGTTCCGGATGGCTTTTTGTTTTCCAGATGAGTGTGCTGCACCCCCTGCAAGGCAGCTCGCTTCTTTTGTCAGGATAAAACTCGTTCTGTCTTTGATGTGGTAGGACTAAATTACTGAACTTTTCTGAAAGCTGTGCTCTGTTATGGGAATACAGATCCCCTCTTGAAAGTTGTAGGAGACCTTTTTTTGGTTATTGTCACTTAAATTTGTAAGGCTTCACGGGGCAAGTTACTTTTAATTATTAAAACTTATGAGCAGTCAGTATAATTGCATGCCTAATAGTGATATCATTTAATGATCAGAACAGCCAACTTCAGACACAGCTCCTAGCTAACTCGCATTTTAGTTAACTGGAATTTAGGGATATATGAAGTATGAATGGGTATTTTGGGTTTCCTAGTAACCGTGTTTAGTAGAGGTATGTTATAGGCAGTACTTTATCGCTGTGACTACGTTTTCGTTGTCGAACAGCCTCCAAATGTGTCTTTACAGACGTGTTTACAGCCATCACTGCAAATGTATGAATATGGGGCTCACTGGAACTGTTTTAAAGGAGAGGTTTGCAAAAGCTGCTGTAGCACCATAAGCTCCTTCTGCAGTTAATGGGGAAGAAGTGCATCCCTCAGGGTATTTGGAGCAGGAGAGCATTCCTGAGGTCTTTCAAAACCTCTTTGGAGAGGGACTGCTCTCTCAGGAGAATCATAGAATCATAGAATAACCAGGTTGGAAGAGACCCACTGGATCATCGAGTCCAACCATTCCTATCAAACACTAAACCATGTCCCTCAGCACCTCGTCCACCCGTGCCTTAAACCCCTCCAGGGAAAGTGAATCAACCACCTCCCTGGGCAGCCTCTGCCAGTGCCCAATGACCCTTTCCGTGAAAAATTTTTTCCTAATGTCCAGCCTAAATCTCCCCTGGTGGAGCTTGAGGCCATTCCCTCTTGTCCTGTCCCCTGTCACCTGGGAGAAGAGCCCAGCTCCCTCCTCTCCACAACCTCCTTTCAGGTAGTTGTGGAGAGCAATGAGGTCTCCCCTCAGCCTCCTCTTCTCCAGGCTAAACACCCCCAGCTCTCTCAGCCGTTCCTCATCAGGCCTGTTCTCCAGCCCCTTCACCAGCTTCGTTGCTTTTCTCTGGACTCTCTCCAGAGCCTCAACATCCTTCTTGTGGTGAGGGGCCCAGAACTGAACACAGGATTCGAGGAGCGGTCTCCCCAGTGCTGAGTCCAGAGGGAGAAGAACCTCCCTGGACCTGCTGGTCACGCCGTTTCTGATCCAAGCCAAGATGCCATTGGCCTTCTTGGCCACCTGGGCCACTGCTGGCTCATGTTCAGTCGCTGTCAACCAACACCCCCAGGTCCCTCTCCTCCAGGCAGCTTTCTAGACAGACTTCTCCTAGTCTGTAGCTGCTCAGGGTTGTTGTGCCCCAAGTGCAGGACCCGGCATTTGGCCTTGTTAAACCTCATGCCATTGGACTCTGCCCAGCGGTCCAGCCTGTTCAGATCCCTTTGCAGAGCCTCCCTGCCCTCCAGCAGGTCGACACTCCCACCCAGCTTAGTGTCATCCGCAAACTTGCTAAGGGTGCACTCGATGCCTTCATCCAGGTCATTGATAAAGACATTGAACAGGGCTGGACCCAGCACTCAGCCCTGGGGAACCCCACTTGTCACTGGCCTCCAGCTGGAGTTAACTCCATTTCCCACCCCTCTCTGGGCCCTCCAGCCAACCAGTTTTCCACCCAGGAGAGTGTGCGCCTGTCCAGCCCAGAGGTGACAGTTTCTCAAGCAGAATGCTGTGAGAAACTGTGTCAAAGGCTTTACTGAAGTCCAGGAATATCCATCCACAGCCTTCCCCTCGTCCAGCAGCCGAGTCCCTTTGTCATAGAAGGCGATCAGGTTAGTTTGGCAAGACCTGCCTTTTGTGAACCCATATTGACTGGGCCTGATCACCCAGTTCTCCTGCATGTGCTTCATGAGAGCACTCAAGATCACCTGCTCCATGACTTTCCCTGGCACTGAGATCAGACTAGGAGATGGCAGGAGAAAGAGCCCCTGGCAGAGAGGATCTGGGAGGATACAGCTGGCCTTTGGGATGGTGGAAATGAGGAGTGGAAAATGCACTGCCATTAGCCATAACCCCCTGGCTAGGGGGAGGGATGGTCAAAAGGGACCTTGGCTACCCAGGCGTCTGATCCTGGCTCGTCTTGGGACTGTCCCCACTTAGGTGTTTTTACAGCTTTCCACGTTGCCTGCCTGTTTTCCCCACTCATACCTTCTTATTAGCTGATTCGGTAACATTTGGGTTTGGTTTTATAGATGTTTCTGTTTGCTTTAGCTATAAAGTTGAAGTAGAGAGAAAACCTCTCTGAAGTGTAGCAGTTGGAGGTGGCTTTGAGAAGACGCAGAGGAGGTGAAAGGAAGGTGGTACAGCAGCTCTCCCTCGGCAGGGTACAGGATTAATCTGGTTGTTACGTTTGTTTTGGCTCAGGCTGTTGGACCTTGCTGAACATGTTACCTAGAACAATGATTGAGGGTTTCCTTGGAGCCATCTCATTAAAAATAATTAGAAATTAAAATAATGAAACTTAGCTGTCAGAAACCAAATGCATCTGAGCCATGTAACTGTTCCATGACCAGTTTGTCACATAGATTTTCCCTGTGCTCCTGAGGAGTCAGCCTCTTTATTTATCTGCCTTTGCCTTGATCATGTAATTGTAAAGCAAATGCGCTGGTGAGCTAAAACAGTGAAGTTAATGACAGGAACAGAAACGCTTTTCTGGAAGCTTTTAGGAAAGCTAAAAAGGAAGTCTTCGTAGTTTGTTGTTCTATGTACCGAGTTAGGTTTGCCTGCTGCCTTTTCTGTAAGGAGCCTGGCGGGAGGGCACGGCTACATCATGATTACATTTACCACGCTGCCGCGTAGACAGATGAAAACTGCAGCTTGGGAAGCTCATTGATGTAGAGCCTTTTCTGCCTTCCTGAAAGTGTGTTCAGTTCAGTATGATTTGACTTCTGTGCCTCCTCCATTATGCCCAGGAACTGCAAGAACAACTTGTTTCTTGTTGAGAAAGGTAAAACAAGTTACTGTAGAACACACAGGCTATGGTTCAGCGTGTCACTTCTCCCTGCGATCCCAGCAGAGTGGTGGATCCTTGCCTGGGGAAGACAAGGAGGACAGCAGCCTCTGGCTGTGCAGGGGTCCCACCACAGGAACTTCTTCTCAAAGGAACTGCCTGATGTAAAGAAACCATCTTCTCTCATGGCAGTTGCAGTAGAATCATAGAATAGCTTGGATTGGAAGGAATCCTGAAGATCATCCAGTTCCACCCCCTCTGCCACAGGCAGGGACGCCTCCCACTGGATCAGGGGCTCCAAGGCCCATCCAACCTGGCCCTGAACACCTCCAGGGATGGGGCAGCCACAGCTTCCCTGGGCAACCTGGGGCAGTGTCTCACCACCCTCACGGTGAAGAAATTCCTCCTTATGTCTAGTCTAAATCTGCCCCTCTCCAGTTTATACCCGTTCCCCCTCATCCTATCACTCCAAGCCTTTGTGAACAGTCCCTCCCCAGCTTTCTTGTAGCCCCTTCAGGTACTGGAAGGTCGCTCTAAGGTCTCCTCGGAGCCCTCTCTTCTCCAGGCTGAACAACCCCAACTCTCTCAGCCTGTCAATAGTCTTATTAAAATTTTGAGTTGTTTTCTGGTGATAATCTGCAGCGTGAAATCTGAATGGTTAAAATATCCAGTAGGGTTATAGGGAGGCCCACAATCAGACGTAGGGTGCTGTAAAACAAGAGAGCAGAAAAACGTGATTAAATATGTCCTTTGTACATCACCTCTGATGTAGCAATTATCTATGCTTGTTTATGTTGAATAGAAGAATCTCTTGCTACTGAAATATTTTCTGTTGAGGAACGTTTAAATAGAATTGATATAATAACATCTAATCCTATTGCAGAGGAGTGTTTCATGTAATTCTTTTGATAAACAAATTAAGTATGTCTCCAAATGCCGATACTGCTTTTTCGTGCTATTCCTGCTGTGGAAGAGTGTTCCAGGATCTAACTTCTCTGCAAGTCCCAGAATGAAAAAAAAACACTGTTCAAGCTGGAAACGTACTTTTTAAATCTGTGGGCAGCATGCAGCCATTTCTCCTTTGCACCATATTGTGCTTTGCACTAGTATTGCTCTTTAGGTAAGGAACTCGGATTTCCTCCTTGATATTTACCTAGTGTATTTTTAGAGAGGTTTCATTTTCCTAGACTAAATAATTCAAGCCTCTGTCATCTTCATAGGGGGGTGTGTGTCTATCCTCTTTGTGACAGGAATAACCTTTCTGTGCAGCTGGCTCAGTGTTATGATGTTTTTTCACGTATCGGATATTTCCCACCAGGTCTGGCTGGTGCTTGCGAGTTAAGCGCGGTGCTGGAGCCGCTTGGTCTTATTGCTGCTACTGCTTATTGATTGTGGTTTGGCACAGAAAAAGGAAAGGCACCACCCATGTGTTTAAGGCGTGTAATTTATCTTTAAGATTTTTAATTAAAATTATTGTCTGCCTTTGGATGGGAAATTTGTGTAAGAGTGCAATTTTAAATTTATCTGTTCAGTGTATGGTGATGGATGTGAAGCTAAATAAGGCTGGGGCGTTATGAGGCTCAGTCTTTGAGAAGGGAATGAGGGGTGACAAGCATCTTAAAAAGCATTCTCATATTTGGCTCGTACTGACATTGTTGAAATTATATGAAATAATCTGCAAACTCTTATCTGTGCAATAAAAATACACATTTCTTGAGAAATTTTTTATTGGTGCCATGAGGGTAATCCACAGCAAGATTTCTATGACACATCCTGTTTATTTTTTTTCTCCCCTAGCTATGGAAATAGATTTGGATGTTGCTGCTCTTTTCATTAAAATTTATCTCATGGTAAATTTTATTGCTTCAACTGTTCACACTTGCAATAAATCCTGTGCAAATTGCTGAACTTAACTATACAGTCTGCATTTTCTCTGAGACCTTATATCTAGATTTCAATGCTCTCCATTTTAAACTTACTATATAACCGACTTGAGTATAATTCTGGAAATCCTGATGTGTTTGATGAAAATAACCAATCCTGTGAATAGGCTGCTAACATACGATTGACTATTAATTTTGATAATTTGTATATCGAAGAATAGCACTGGAGATTGGCATGACTTGGGTGAGCTTTTCATTGAGACACCCAGCAAAGAGAAAACATCATCGTGGAAATAGAGATGATGGGAAAAAGCTCATTTAGTTTTTCTTAAAAAAAAAAAAAATTATCCTTTTGGTGAGGCACATGCAATTTTTGAATTAAAAAAGTTGTCCCTGCTCTGGATTTCTTTGTCGGTTTGCATCCAAATGACTGTTCAATGGTGAATAGCGGCACCCTTTGTGAAAACAGACTCAGCAGATGTTTGTATCCTTGAGCTTCATTGCCCTAACAAAGAGTTTGTTGAAAGGTCATACAGTTACCCACATTCTAAACTTCTAGAAAAGTGTAAAGGGTAGAGTTGTCTCTTACGGTTCAGTTATTCTTATAGCATCCATTGAAAAAACGTAAGAGTGGGGAAAAAAAGTATTTTATTTCATGTAGCTATGCAAGCTTGCTTATCTTCCCCCAGGAAATGCTCATAGGAAATCACAACAAAACAAAAAGTTTAGCTTTTTAGACCATTTATTTGCTCTGTGAATGCCTTCAAAAGAAAAAGCTTTAAAATTCTTAACAGCAAATATTCAATTTTTATTTATCAAAGTAGAGCTTATATGAATAAGAGGAATAAGTAGAGTATTTGTTCATTCAAGACTTTTATTTAGACTGCTTGGGGACAGCAAACTGAGTGAGTCTATGAGACTCCGCAAGCGCTATCGCTGCTGTGAGGAAGGAGAGGGAGCAAGTTGTGTCTCTCAGTTGAACCCATCAGTGTTGCTAGAGGGAATTCCTGTGCCATGGAGACGGCCTTTCTAGGCTCCGTCTGAACAGAGAATTACAGAATCACTAGGTTGGAAAAGACCTCTTAGGTTATCGAGTCCAACCATTCCTACCTGCCTCTAAACCATATCCCTGAGCACCTCAGAGGCCTGAGGGATCGCTTCCCTAGTTTGATCTTCCTTCATAGACCTTAGCTGTGCTGGGTGATTATAGTCTGAAATTAGCTGCTGTTGAAGTCAGTCGGTTCGCAGCTCTTGTCATAAGGTAGGAAGCAGCATTTCACTTCAGCTTGCACTTGCAATTCATTTACGGATGATTTCTTGTTGGGATTTCTGTATAAAGCATTGAGTCCTCTCAGTTAGCGCTGTCATTTCTTACCAACAGGGTGCAGCCCTCCACGTGGCCGGGGCTGTACCGAGCAGCTGGGGGGCCTCTAAATGTCTTTGAAAATATGGACTGCAACCTCGTGTGCAGTTCTCCGTGGGAAAATGGGAAGGAGACTACTTATCTCTTATTACGCTGTCAGTGGTACGGCAAGGCTCCTGGAAAACGAAAAGCACTGCTTAATTAATTTTTATTTCTGTGTGCTTTAAAGAGGTGATATTTTTTTTCTACTTAATGTAGAAAAACAAATAATTCACAAAGTATAGTCGTCAAATGTAGTACACATGCTTTTATGAGTTTTAGGGCTACACCTATGTGTTTGCTAGCTCTGCATGTATTGCTTTATGTCTTTGAACCTATCTTTTGAGTAAACCAACAAAATCTTACTTATTTTCTTTCATTATTCTGCTCTGCTTCCATTGATGGCTCTAAACTTTTGACTGCAGACTGGCAATATGAGGGTAAGATGGAAAAATGTGACTTCCTGAACATTGCTTGTCTGTTTCCAGTTTTTGTTTTGCTTAGAATATTATGAAAATTCTGTTAGCGCTCTTTAAGTAGATCTTTTTGTTACAATTAAAATTATGTTTGTTTCTGTTGTGTTTATATTTTTTAATCATTTCTCTGTTATTTCTTTGGGTTAAATTACCATTGCATTATCCCTGTCTTGAAGGACATTTCCTTCCCCGAGATCCCTGGCGGTATCTCTAGAGCAAGACATGAATGGGTTTATTAGTATAGCCATCAAACTGTGTTGAGGGCATATGTGACAACCATTCAGCGTGTCTGTGTCCACGACAAGGAAAGGAAGGCTCATGTAAGACATAACAGAACAAACCATATTTAGTTTTTGCTGTTTAAGTGTTTATTTTAAATGTGGATCAGCATCTGAGATGCTGAATCCTTTGTCATCGGATTCTCCCTTTCCTTATTATCTGAGTAAGGGATAAGCAAACAGCTCAAACTCTGATTTTCTGTGACTGTAAGTTAGCTAACAGTTGTAGCTCGCATATACGTTGTGTTTAAGTGAATACTTGACTTCAGTACACTGATTATGCTGACTTGTTTTACAAAAAAGTAACAGAACCTCGAAGATCTTTCTTCTGGAACTGGAAATAACTTTTCTTTTCATCTTTATAGATTGCAAATTGGCCAGAACAGGTCCTCCAGCCACAATAGTTCCTATCGATGAAGAGAGCCGGAACGGTGAGTGACCCAGTTCCCCGCTGCACCCCTTCCATCTCCCCGTTAGATTCCTGGGGTGAGGCGTGTGGCCAAGAGCTGCATCTGGCGCGCAGCAAGGACTCTCTGCTACAGCTCTTGGGGATCGTGGGTGGAAGGGGGACAATGTTCCAAAATGCCAAGAGGGTGGTGTCTCTTCCTAAAAAATTATACGTTATGACTTTGGTCTTTGACTCCAGATACTCCTTATGAAAAGGCCTTTACTTTTAACAAGTATTTAGACCACAATAATTTGTATTACGAAGGTGGATTACCTCCTGTGTTCCTTATATGTGAGCTTATTTTGACTCTCTAACATCTTATGTCAGTATTTGAGTTACCAGAGGACAGTGTTCTGGCTAGTCTTTGGTTTTGGTGTGATTAGGTGAAACTGAAACCTGTCTCTGAAGTTCAGTACAGGTGTGAACATTGCTGTCTGCTGGGTTTCACATGCAGCGTTTAGAAGGTCATTTGGTGTTTCACTCTAAGTTTAACAACGTGAGTTGACAAACACATGAAACGGCAGAACTTGCTTGCACATAGTCATGGAAGTGTCAAAAGAAATTTAATGTCTCTCTTTTTTTATTCTCCTGTCAAATCACGCAGTCCTCTAATTGCTGATCTGTCATATCAGCACTGCTTTGATGCGGCACATGGGAATGCAAAGAAGTGCTTTACCCCACTAGAGTCAATGCTCTGTACAGATGGCTGTTAGTCCTGATATTACAGAATCAATACTGTTACTGCTCTTCCCCGAGTTTTATTTTGTGATGTTGTCTTTTTAACCTCGTAAACTAGGCACTGTTGTGTGCTGCAGGTGGTTATGATTTATCATATATGGGTGCTTGAAATGGTGAACAAAGTCCAGCTCATACTCGCAGAATCTCTCTGCCGTTCTCCTTGGGGGACTGCTTGCTGTTGGAGTTGCTCAAGGTCAGTCAGATAAATGTATGCAGGTTGTACTGGTGAGAGAACTGAAAAGACCAATTCTTAATAGACCTATGTGGTCATGAGCTTATATCATGCTTATATCAACTAAGAAAAACCCAAATATTTTTCTTTCAGAGTGTTTAAATGGTATGTGCTCACAACATCCATGGTAATCTTACTCTTCAAGATAAATTTTGCAGTACTAGTTGGCTAGTTGGAAAAATTTTTATATAGAAACATAGAATCAGCAGATTGGAAAAGACCTCTTGGATCATCGAGTCCAACCATTCCTATCTGCCACTAAATCATGTCCCCGAATATCTCATCTACCATTCAAGTGTCCAGAATCAGTACTATGTTTATCTTTTTTCAATGTATGTACTATAAAGGAGTCTTGGGATTTCATGCTTATGAAATAATTGCATCTGTATCACCTTGTTGGGAAGGCGTCAAGTGTTCTTGATCATATATAGGTAGCACGGGCATGTTTTTCTAGCGCTTTATTCTTAGGTGCTAGCAGCACTGGAGTTATTTATCTGGGGTAAGTGTTGGGATCAACAGCCAAAACTGAGGCTAGGTGTTGACCAGAGAGTCATTTGAAATATAAACAAAAGGACAGAGAAATAAAAAGCTTGCAGCTCTAATTGAGTAGCATAGTAAACTTTATTTCGCAGCTTGTTAAAGCTTGAGTCAGTCTTTGCTAAAAACTGGAGACTTTAAATATGTATTCAAATGTAACTGGTCTTGCAAGAAAGATGGTTAAATTGAGTATGATGGGGAGAGGTGTGAATTTCCTAATAGCTTTGCGTAGGTCTGCTATGATGTGATTTATCTATGTTGTTCTGAATTCTTATGAACCATTAACTCCCCATTAAAGAAGTCAAATTGGAAGTAGAAACTTCAGCTTGTGTGGTGTTGATGGAAGTGACACACCTCATCTGTAAGTCACAAAAAACAGATGTCCAGTTCTAGGGCTAAAATGTCCTCAAACCTATTGGTGGCATTGTTGAAGTGGTCAATTGTACCCTGCCCGCAGCCCCGGGTGGCTGGAATCAGTGGAGAGGAGATCTCAGTACAGTGTAGGCGGCTCAGCCATTGAGTTGATGCTTTTACTAGTGTACTTGATGCTACTGAATTGTTTTTCCATGAGTCTTGCTTAAACTTGCAGATATTTTAAAACAGAGGAATAGTCACAACTAAGGATGCAGAGCAGCTACTAGCAAATGTTTTCCAGCTCCATGTGCTTGTCCTTACAGATGGGTTCAGGTTCAGGGCAGATGCTTCGTCTTGCCAAAGGAGAGGTTGGATCCATGCTGGCTGTGGGTATTGTTGTACCCACCCAAGCATGGCTGTGCACACACACGTACGTCGGGGAGTTAGAAGACTCACTGAGCAGGTAACACTTTGTTACTTTGATGAGTCCTGCACGCAACTGCACTGATCCGTGTTGGTTTAGGGTAGCTTTGGCTTCTTTTTGTGGTCATATTTACACACTTATATAAGATACGTAGGTAGTGTCTAGCTATGCTTTCTGTGTTGCAAAATAGAATTACACCCGTGTTACTAAAGCTCATCATATGCTGACGGTTTGGTTCCAGGAGAGCCAGGATTGTATCCTGATGGGTGCAGCTCAGTTTGTGTCACCCTATGTTTTGGGTCCTGTGATGGTTTGTGCTCTACAGCGCTGCCCTTGGCTGATGTCCTTACATCATGAGGAGATGATGGACCTCAATCAGATTTACAGAGTGGCCCCATTATATTCAGTAGAAATTATTTGTGAGCAGAGGCCATTCTTTGTAACCTTTCATCCTTCCTGTGCATTAAAACACAAATTCATATAATGGTAAAAGGTCATAAATAAGTCAAAACAGCTCAGCCACCAAAAAATCTTTGTAAAAATCCTTGAGAAGGGAACACATGGAGGTTATAAAGGGTAATGAGGAAGGTCGGTGGAAGCAACATGTTGTGAATAGGAGATGTTCTACTAGCAGTTTTTGGTACATTGGGAGCTTTGGTACAAGGAATGGATGTTGCTGTGTTATAGAGCCTGCAGTCTGAGAGTAAATTAATGGATATCATCGCAAGGATCGCTGAGGTGAGTGTATTTACTGTGCATGTGAATTCCCTAGACTAGTCTGTCAAAAATTATTTCAAATCATTTGCCAATCATTCTCAAAATATGTGGTATGTCACTGCTAGAAGTGATAGTGAAGCTGTAGTGGTAAGTACTTGGATGATACTCAGATTATGTTATTTCTAGTGACCAAATATATTTTGCCAATAGATGCAAAGAAACAACCCCACCTACATTTGTTCTAATACATAGAAATATGTCTCTAGATCACTTACAGCATGAAATCTAATCAGGTTATTTTAATTCCTTGCACTGCACTGCTCAGAGGTCTGTTGTTCATGTTGGACTGTCTCTTCTAAAGCTTCAGAATGAAGATCTCAAAGCCGTAACTGAGTTAACATCTCAGTGTGACATTTCATTTCATCCAGTGCGTATATTCATCAAGTTCTGGCAACTGAATAAACAGAAAATCTTGCTTTAGAAGTTTATGTTTAGTTTTCGCTGTGCTGAAAATTGCTTCTCAGCATACTGAGTTCACTCATTTCTAATTCACAAAAAGTCCAGAGACCAGCAAATCTCAGGGAATAAAAATATTGAAGAAAATAACTATGCTTTGTTTTCATAGTCATACACACAGTTACCTGTCTGACCTTTAAAGATCTCCTTGAGAGATCAACATAGAAGTTAGGATTTGGCAGTTTTGCGCCATTGAATTGATATGTTTTTATATCAAGTAATTTGGGAAAAATTGTAAGTTGTTACAGTTGTGTTCCTGTAAAGAATCCTAGAAGGGATGAACTTAAAATTTTAAAGATAAAAATGTATTTTTTTCTCATTTTCCATTGTTTAACTGACTTGAGATAGTATTAGTAGCAAAATTTAATTTTTTCTAGATATGTGGGACTTTTTCTTATCATCGTTTTCACCAATGGACTTTATTTCATTATGGAATTTGAGACATGGTTTTAACTTGAAGATTGAATGAATGAATGAGACTTATTCTGAACCAAGTGCTTATCCTAGGTAGATCAGTAAATATAGTTCTGCTTTTAAGTTTGTTTTTGGCGGTTGTTTTTATTTATTGATTCTCCAATCCCCTGTCCCTTACAATGGTGTAAAGTGCTAATGAATAGTTGGGCCATCTCCACAAATTACTTTATCTCTCTCCCCTCTCCGTACGGAAGTCTCTGTAATCAGCATTGGGGATGTTTGCTATTTGTGGAAACACAGGTAAGTGTGGGAATGAGCTTTCCTGGCTGTAGGTGGGTTTGGTATTATATTTATATCTTTTCATCTTTGTGCTATCTTAGCAGCAATCCCTTGTCAGCCTCGCTTCCTGGGGTGGTGGAGGATGTGTGGTCGCTGCAAATCCCCATCAGTAGCTCCCTGCAGTGGGGATTAAATGGGAAATAAAGCACAAATATGTAGGAACCCAGGCTGTGGTTTGACCTTTTTGGTTTGGTTTGTTTTTTTTTTTTCCTTAATGCTACTGGAGGAATTTCTTTTCAGTTTAATTGTATGTAAGGCTGGGGGAATGGATCTGATTACTAAAGCACATTGACAATGTGACTGCGAATTGCCTTGCCATACCAAACTATTTTAACTTGGTTTTCAATGGCAATTGACAGGGATTGAAGAAAATGTCACTAGAGGCACAAAATGTGGAACCTCTCTTCTGAGACGGGTTTAAGTGTCCTAATACATTTCCCGTGGGCTGTGTGATGGCTTCCTACCAGCCGTTACTTTATAAAATTTTCAGTGACTACCGGACTAGGCGGGAATTGAACTAATGAGCCTTAAAGCTTAAGGGTCCTGCTATCCATCTCCTGCATGGATCGTACGCTGTTTCCTGTCTGGCTGCCTTGAGACATTTTGGCTGAGGGAAAACAATGGATTTAGTAAAATACCGTTTTCTGATTTGGAAAGTTGCTGTGATTGAGCACAGGTATATTGAGATTTGCATCTCTTAAGAGTTGTAGTTATGTGTTCTTTTCCTGCCTTTCCCTTCTATTTCAGAAAAAGGATGAATTAATGACTTGAAGGATGAGAAAGCATTTAAGCATCTTAATTTCTTCAAATACTTTTTTCCTACAGAAATTACTTCTCTGAAATTATAGCTGTGTTGAAATTCTTTGAGAATTATTCTGTTCCCCAGTTGAATTTTGAATGGGTCACCAAGGCTATGTAACTGGTGTAAATTACCATTTAAAAGGTTTTTTTAAACATTCTAATGTCCCCTTGAAGCCCACGCAAGGTGTTTGGGTTATTGAAACCCAGTGTGCTTTTTCAAGAAATACTCAGATTTAAGTGTGTGATGTGTTGTGGTTTTTACCCTCCGAGGAGTTGCTAAGTTCTCATTAGTGGAATTAAAGTCTGCAGCAATTAATCTTGGCGTTTGGCCCTGTAAAGCCTTAGCAGAGGAAGGAAATGGCCTGTGCTTGGTGAAGTTGCTGTTGCTGTAGAAATTTTCCATGTGGAGTTCACAGGTTCGTGTCTCCCTAGGCCTGTTGAGTCTTTATATCACCTGTAGGACTCACTGTTTTGGCTTTGCTGCCCTGTCTGCCATAGCCCTCCGTTTACCAGGAATGCCACGAGTCAGTTAGCACTCGGCGAGAGGAAAAGCTCTAAGATGAGCTGATGGATGGCCTTGTCTTCTCAGCACCTGAGCAAGACTTAAAGCTGTGCCATGGCAATTAACAGGGCTAGAGCAAAGGAGAGATTTAAACCTTAGCTCTGGGTTCTTGCTGCAGGAGGGAGGACTCGAGTTTAGTTTAAGCTGTACACATGCTAGCATGTTGCACAGAGGTGTTAGAATTCATAATGTTATATATTCTTGTAAGTTATACTATACTGTCTTTATAAGCTGCTCACTCTTTAATTTTAAACCAACGTATTGGCACCTATTACCTCCTGTCGCTCAAAATTCACCTTTATGTAGTGTTATGGAAAGTCATCTTAGTTTGACTATTTCAAGGGATCCTGAGAAATATGTGTCTCAGCTCTGGGATGTTTGTGTGGATGTGGGAAGGGAAAAGAGACCAAGCTGTCATGTACTGTAATACTGTAATACTGTAATTTTATATTGATTTTTATTAGTTTCCCCCTATGTGCAGTTTGAAGAGTTCTTGTGTTTAACTTTTGCTTGGTTCACTATTTCTTTTGCAGCAGTTAACAATTACATTTTTATAATGGGGAAAAAAAATCAACTTTTTATCTTATAGGTTGTTATCATTCCTGTGAAATGTTTCCAGGGAGAAACTCCTTCGGTCGATTTCCAATCTAAGTTATACAATTGTCTCTATGCCTCTGTGTCCACAAATAGATTTTTTTCATGTCTTGAGACAATCTTCCAGCATCCTAAAGTATTTGTGCACATTTTTCGCCAGCCGTGGAAAGTATTCCTTTTCAAATAAGCCTTCACCAATCTGAAATCCGCTTTCTGTAGCAATGGATATGTGGTATGTTGTGTATGAGTGTAAGTTAAGGTATCACAGGCGATAGATAAATCTTGGAATCAAATACTACCTTGCTGAACAAGGGAGAGGCGTTCAATCAACTTTGCTTCTAAACCACCTTTTCTTTAATTGTAAAACTAATTGCTGCTCTTGTACACGTACTGCTGCTTTCTCGGGTCCCATGTGCACATCTGAGGATGCTTAAATAAGTCTAGATGTCTGTCAGCCAAGGGCTGCAGTCCAGTCTAGTGATACCCGTTACCTTCCAATGCAACCTGGGTGGCTAACACGATCGCGGTGCTGAGCATCAGCAGGCTTCTGCTGGATTTGTGTGTGCTGATGCTATTCCGGGATCGTTAACGCTGGGGCCATGCGGCATTAGATTAGGCAGCAGTACAAATCTGATCTGGATCAGGCCCAGGCGCTTAATAATGTTTTGTCAAATTAGGGCACGCAGTATGGAGTTTGTTCTGGCTTTATGTTTTTATATGGGATGAAAGGTGATTCACTAGATCTAATATCTGCCAGGCTAAGTAACTTTTATCAGAAAGTGTTACCCTTTCAGAATGTTTTTGACAAATTTTAACAAGAGGAGTGGATTTGTATTGATCTGTGGATACCATGTGGCAGTGAGGGCTGCTACTGAGGGCTGAAGACAGACTGTATGATGTTGCAGAGTACTGTATAGTCCAGCCCCATGTTCCTACCCCCAGACTGATTTAGAAGCCCGAGTGTTTCCTGTCGCCACTTCCCTAAGTCATCCAGATGAACACTTGTTGTACAGGCTGCTTTAGCTGGAGTCTACAGGTGGTGCTGCAGATATGGAGATACCCTGACGCTACCCAAAAAAGGAAGCCCACAGCTTATTGTTGATGGCTCTGCCGAGTACTGGACCTAGTTCTGCATAATGCAGGGCGTGTCTGTGTGGCTGAGAGAGCTGGGGGTGTTTAGCCTGGAGAAGAGGAGGCTGAGGGGAGACTTTATTACTCTCTACAACTACCTGAAAGGAGGTTGTGGAGAGGAGGGAGCTGGGCTCTTCTCCCAAGTGTCAGAGGACAGGACAAGAGGGAATGGCCTCAAGCTCCGCCAGGGGAGATTCAGACTTGAAAAAAAATTCACCGAAAGGGTCCTTGGGCACTGGCAGAGGCTGCCCAGGGAGGTGGTTGAGTCCCCTTCCCTGGAGGGGTTTAAGGGACGGGTGGATGAGGTGCTGAGGGGTATGGTTTAGCGATTGATAGGAATGGTTGGACTTGATGATCCAGGAAGTCTTTTCCAACCTGGTGCTTTTATGATTCTATGGTTTAGGCGTGTGTTGGATAGACTTGGAGAGGGGTTCCTTGTGAGACCTCATCTGGAGTATTGTGTCCAGTTCTGGAATCCTCAACAGAAGAAGGATATGGAGCTGTTGGGACGGGTCCAGAGGAGGCTACAAAGATGATCAGAGGGCTGGAGTATCTCCCATACAAGGCCAGGCTGAGAGCGTTGGGGTTGTTCAGCCTGGAGAAGAGAAGGCTCCAAGGAGACCTTAGAGTGACCTTCCAGTACCTGAAGGGGCTATGAAAAAGCTGGGGAGGGACTGTTTATAAGGGCTTGGAGTGATGGGACGAGGGAGAGTAACTTTTAACTGGAAGGGGGAAAGCTTCCCCATGGAGCTGTTCAAGGCCAGGTTGGATGGACCTTGGGCAGCCTGATCTAGTGGGAGGTGTTCCTGCCCATTGCAGGGGGGTTGGACCTAGATGATCTTTAAGGTTCCTTCCAGCCCAAGCTATTCTGTGCTCTATGAAATCCACCAGATTCCACAGGCCAGGGAAGAACCATCAGCAAGTGATGTACTGACTGTTGCTGGGTGCAAGTGCAAGAGTATCTGGAAAGACCCAGTTGTGGCTACCACGGTTTATTCCTTCGGCAAAACTTTACTTCCCTCTTGAGAATTTTCTGAGTGCTCCGGTCCAAGCACTGTTCTTAAATTTCTCCCGAATGGAGGAAGATTGGCTAATATGCCACAGCTTAATAATGTACTTGTAGACAATTCCTCTTTTTCTGTCGTTAGTTGTGCGCTTGGTTGCCAGAGATGGAAATGTCATTCTTTTGTATTCAGAGATACAGCCAATTAAGAGTAAAGCCTATTTGGTCTTAATCAGCTGTCCCAAGAATCATTATTAAATGCAACAATAGGATTATTATCAGACCATAACAAATCTATATTTCAAGAAAAGGTAAATGGCCTGGAGGAGTACAGCTGCTGTTCTAGTCAGATAGGAGGACTTAGTCAAGCAGGTGAAGGATAAGCGTAAAAACTAGAAGTTTGAAAATTATCTTACGCCCAGCAGATAAATGTCTTCAACAAGATGGAATATGGAATATTTTTTTTTGTGACTGGTATTTGTGGTTTTCCTCCTGTTCTCCATGCTAGCAGCCGGCTCATGCATGTTGGTGCTCAACTCGCTATCTGAAGATGTTTAAATCAAAATTAAAGTATCACTTCTTAGCTGACAATTTGATTTAGTTTATGAATTCATGAGATGGGATAAGAGGCCTAAATTTATGAAAATTATTTTTGTTTCACTGAAGCCTGTTTAATTTCCATTCTGAAATTATACATTCTTAGGATTTTGGTATTAAAATTTTCATTGAAAAGTCATGAATCTATTTGGTGTCTAATGCTCTTTTATAACATGGATTTAAATTCACACTCGTGTTTTTCATGAAGGACAAATGTGTAAATACTAAAGAAGCTGTAAAATGGATGAGCTTATTATTCCACTTTCATTCAGGAGCATAAACATCAGCAGTGGCCAGTATTTAAGTAGAGCTTTTATTAAAGATCTCTACAATTCTCCTTTTCTGTATTTTGTTCATTATCGTTTTTAAGAAAACAAAAGTGCCAAAAAGCAGAAGAGAAAATAAGCAGTCCTTTTAGAAACTAATCCATGTATTCTTTGGGACAGAAAATAGTGAGACAGCTGAAGTTATTTAAAATATTTCTGTGCTGTCAGCTGTCTAGAAAAATATCCAAACCTGGTCCTGGTGCTTTCGGAGGAGATGAAAATCGATGTCTTTAACTTCAGGGTCAGGGTTTTTTTTCCCCTTACTGTCATCGTTAACCATCTCACCTACCTCTGTAGGTTCTTAGGTTCTGTCTGCAGTCATCAGACCTGTTTTGTTTTCCCTTGAATTGTCTTTGTACGGGTTAAGGTGCCACATCTGAGCTCAGTGTATCTGCTGAAACCTTCCTTATGCTGACAACTTGCAACTCTCCGTGAACCCACAGGTGCTAATTCACCTGCAAGCTACAGAGATTTATTCACTAAATATTGACTGTAGGAGTAAATGGCAGATCGGACAAGACCATAGATCTCCTCTGGTAGTGATGTTTAAGATGACAAAAACCTGGAATTTTGCTCTGTTTTGTAGTAGGTTTACGTTTTGTGAAGACTGTTTATGCTCTGTAGTGCTGAGGCCTTTTAGAAATGTGTTTGAGACATACTTTTTTTAGTGGATGTTCTCCTCAGAGTGATTAATGTTTTCTGAACAACTCATCTTTGACAGTTTGAGTATTTTGAATAAATTATTCAAATTACACTAATCGATCCACTTGTATGCCCAGTTTGTCAGTTTACCTTTGCAAATGAAGAACTACACATTTCCACAATTTATTTCTTTCATATAGCTTTGAAACTTTAAATGCCATTTCACTAGCAATATTCTTTGACTATTTTCTCCTTTCCATTTCCAGTAAAGCAGTACAAGGGTAGGACATTTAATACCTTTTGATCCTACTTAAAATCAGTCTCCCTCAGGGGGTTGGAGGTGGCTGTTGTGATCAGTCCTCTCGTAGTAATTGCCACGAGTGTTATGTTGTGCTTTGTACAAGTTTTAGTATCGGTTTATTCTTGCCGTTATTGTTACATGACATCTATACCCACAGGACATTAGCAGAGCGTGCTCTGTTTTTCTATTCTTTGCAAGCAAAGACAGACCACTGGTGGCCTTGTTTTGAAATCTTTGTTTGGGGTCTATTCAGAACACAAGTAGAATTTCTTTCCATGGTATGGTTTTGAGTAAGAATAGTGTTTTCCACGAACTGTATGTCCAGCTCTGTGTTTCGCTGCCTTTTGTCATAGCTAAAAGTGGGAAGCTCTAGGGAGTGACATCTGTTCTGAAGGTAGAGGCTTGCTTTTGAGTGAGGTAAACCATCATATCAACTGGTGATCATAGAAGACCCACCGGATGATTGAGTCCAACCATTCCCATCAAACACTAAACTGTGCCCCTCAGTGCCTCGTCCACCCGTCCCTTAAACCCCTCCAGGGAAGGGGACTCAACCCCCTCCCTGGGCAGCCTGTTCCAGTGCCCAATGACCCTTTCTGTGAAATATTTTTTCCTACTGTTCAGCCTAAACCTTCCCTGTCAGGGCTTGAGGCCATTCCCTCTTGTCCTGTCCCCTGTCACGTGGGAGAAGAGCCCAGCTCCCTCCTCTCCACAACCTCCTTTCAGGGAGTTGGAGAGAGCAATGAGGTCTCCCCTCAGCCTCCTCTTCTCCAGGCTAAACACCCCCAGCTCTCTCAGCCGTTCCTCATAAGGCCTGTTCTCCAGCCCCTTCCCCAGCTTCGTTGCTCTTCTCTGGACTCGCTCCAGAGCCTCAACATCCTTCTTGTGGTGAGGGGCCCAGAACTGAACACAGGATTCGAGGAGCGGCCTCACCAGTGCCGAGTCCAGAGGGAGAAGAACCTCCCTGGCCCTGCTGGTCACGCCGTGTCTGATCCAAGCCAAGATGCCATTGGCCTTCTTGGCCACCTGGGCCCCTCCTGGCTCATGTTCAGTCACTGTCAACCAACACCCCCAGGTCCTTCTCCTCCAGGCAGTTTCCAGCTAGACTTCTCCTAGTCTGTAGCACTGCATAGGGTCGTTGTGCCCCAAGTGCAGGACCTGGCACTTGGCCTTGTTAAAGAACTCCGTGCCTGGACCTGCTCCTTCTCATTGCTGTGCCTACGACTGTTGGAGTTCAGCAGAGATGGGAAGGGTGGCTGGAGGTGAAAACCTTTCTGGCATAGAAAATATGGTAGAAATCTATGGTAGGACACGTAGGCCGTACCATGGTACAGCTAGGAAAAAGTCAATAATGCTTTGAAATGACTATCCATTAGAGGGTGTACGCAGTACTGCACTCGCTTAAACTGTGATGATGCTGAAGTTGTCATCTTCCCTTAAATGGCTAAAAAGAAAAAAATCTGAGGCTTAGTAGGTTCTTGTTGAGCTGTTAAGAAGGTTACAACACATTTTGGTGCTGTTACATTTTTGCGTATATATCAGTCTTCAAGCTTGATAGCTGGCCAGTTTGAGTATTATATAGAGCTGTAGAGATAGTGTATATATAGGAATACTTGTGGAGAGAGAGTAATTGGGTAAAATGTCTGTTTTACCAATTTTTACTTCTAAAAATGCACCTTTTTTTTTTTTTATACAACTCATGTCGCTGAGGGTTTGGCTTTCTTTAGTTGTTGTTTTTTGAGGTTTCTTAAAACAGCCATCATAGTTTCATTAGTGTTGTTCATTTATAGCAATGGGTATAAACTGGAGAGGGGCAGATTTAGACTAAACATAAGGAGGAATTTCTACACAATGAGGGTGGTGAGACACTGGCCCAGGTTGCCCAGGGAAGCTGTGGTTGCCCCATCCCTGGAGGTGTTCAAGGCCAGGTTGGATGGAGCCTTGGAGCCCCTGATCCAGTGGGAGGTGTCCCTGCCCATGGCAGGGGGGTTGGAACTGGATGATCTTTAAGGTCCCTTCCAACCCAAACCATTCTATTATTCTATGATGCGCCTTGAAGGAACGCGGTGAGTTTGTCTCTGGTTTTATGCATGTATTATAGGGTTAGGGTTAGCTTTTTTGAAAGGCTAAACATGTTAGAGCTTCAAGCTTACTTGGTTTCAGTGATAGTCAGGGTGTTTGAGCCCCTTTGGTTCTTTTCAAAGTCCAGTTAATCCCAGTGATGTATTTAACAGTGTGGTGGGATCCCAAATCGGTTGCCTGCCTTTCTCTTTTTGTCCAAAGAATTCCTCATTTTACCTTTGTTGAAAAACAAGGTGTTGTATTAAAATGCAAAAAAAAAAAACCAACTAAAAATGCCAGCTTGATAAGCTGACGAATCATGGAGCTACTGAAAGAGAAGGGTTTGCAGGTCACTAGAGCACGCGTCCTTTCCAACAGCAATCAATTTTTTGGCTGACATCCCCCATTTGGGAAGGGAAGGGAAATGTGCTTATGCCCTTCCTGAACAATCCAGGAAAGCTTTTAATTGGCTGTAAGTCTTGAGGTTCAAGTGTCTGCAGGGCTGCTCCTCTCGCTTCTTCTGAGGAACCCCAATACACATGGTTTCTTCTCACCACCCACCCTGTGGAAAGCTCAATATGCTTGATTGCTCTGAGCAAGGTGCGCGTTGTCCTCTCCACTTAATATCCAAACACCACCACGCAGTCTAGTGTTCGGGTAGAGTTACCCGTCCTGCTTCATTTACTCTTTAGCCCCACAGAACAGACGGAATCCATAGAAAATACAGTAAGTGGAAAACAGAGTCGTGGTGCCTCCCTTGGGAGGTGCCTGAGGGCCTTTGACAGTCTGTACCCCAAAACAAATGCCCTTTATTTTGCTGACAGGGGATGATTTCAAAAATTTGCTGGTTTCTAGGAAACCTTAACTAGCTTTTCATTTAAGGTAACGATAAGGCCCCCAATACTTTTTCACATCTGAATGAGGGGGTATGGCTTTGTATCTCGTTCTCCAACACGCGCCTAGAAGGGCTTTGGATAGCATGAAGCTGGACCAGGTGAGTAATGAGCTGTTCTTAATGCTTTCATAAGCGTTTAAGAGAAAAAAAAAAATCCTTTAAATGATTATGCTCCAGCTTTCTTTCTTTCATTACACTTATTTTTGCTTTGATCTCAAAAAGACAAATACAGCTACTCTGGGTATATTTTTCTCCCTCATATTCCCTGTGTTTTTAAGCAGGTTATACTGAAACATCAGTAATTTTTGCTTTATTCCAACTTTGAAAAGCTAGTAACACTTTTGAACAGTGGAGCGCTTGCAACAGTAAAATAACAGAAATTACATTTGTTGGTTTATTTTCTTACACTGTCTCATGTGGAAAACCCTTGTACCCTTTTAGATTTTCAAAGTCGTGTTAATCAAGCCAGATGTTATCCTCCACGGCTCCGATATTTTTTTTCCTTTGTTCCCTTAAATTTTTCATCATTACGGTGTTATTCTACATTTTTTCCTGCTGATGCAACTGTTTAGGAAAATACAGCCTGATTAAAATAAATCACCAAGTTTCAACCTTCTGTTTATTTGCCTATAATTTATGCCATTAGCATGTTTCTAGAGATGAATTTGTTCCTCTCGTAAGCCCATCTTTCCCTCTGTAGCTGCTTAAGGAGCTGTGGTAAACTGTATGTTCTGATAGGGCAGGATTTGCTTCACCAAGGGTTTGCTGAGGGCATAAGGCTGCTGCCAGCTGCCAGCTCTGAGATGCTTTTATGCTGTTTTTCCTCATCAGCCTGTGCTGTTCGCAGGCCCGAGCTGATTCCCAGCCCCTTGGGACTCAGCTCTGTTGTGTATAAACCATGTGGGTTGTTATGGTTTGTGGTACTGCGGTGGAGGGGCTGCGGCTGCATGTGAGTGTGTTCAGAATAGAAATAGCACCAAACATTCTACAGAACACAGGGCTTCTTGGGCTCTGCAAAGGGATCTGAACAGGCTGGACTGCTGGGCTGAGTCCAATGGGATGAGGTTTAACAAGGTCAAGTGCCGGGTCCTGCCCTTGGGGCACAACAACCCTGAGCAGCTACAGACTAGGAGAAGTCTGGCTGGAAACTGCCTGGAGGAGAGGGACCTGGGGGTGTTGGTTGACAGCGACTGAACATGAGCCAGCAGTGGCCCAGGTGGCCAAGAAGGCCAGTGGCATCTTGGCTTGGATCAGACACGGCGTGACCAGCAGGTCCAGGGAGGTTCTTCTCCCTCTGGACTCGGCACTGGTGAGACTGCTCCTCGAATCCTGTGTTCAGTTCTGGGCCCCTCACCACAAGAAGGATGTTGAGGCTCTGGAGCGAGTCCAGAGAAGAGCAACAAAGCTGGTGAGGGGGCTGGAGAACAGGCCTGATGAGGAGCGGCTGAGAGAGCTGGGGGTGTTTAGCCTGGAGAAGAGGAGGCTGAGGGGAGACCTCATTGCTCTCTGCAACTACCTGAGAGGAGGTTGTGGAGAGGAGGGAGCTGGGCTCTTCTCCCAAGGGACAGGGGAGAGGACAAGAGGGAATGGCCTCAAGCCCTGACAGGGGAGGTTTAGGCTGAACAGTAGGAAAAAATATTTCACAGAAAGGGTGATTGGGCACTGGCAGAGGCTGCCCAGGGAGGGGGTTGAGTCCCCTTCCCTGGAGGTGTTTAAGGCACGGGTGGACGAGGTGCTGAGGGGCATGGTTTAGTGTTTGATAGGAATGGTTGGACTCAATGATCCAGTGGGTCTCTTCCAACCTGGTTATTCTATGATTCTATATATTTTTTCCTTTGCTTAATTATTTGCTGCCAAGTTCTATATCAGCCCAGATGTGTAGTAGTTCTTTTCAGAAAGATAATTATATGTGGCTTCTGCCAGGCGTTAAGTTTTATTTTTCAGGATAGTTTATGAGACCTATGAAAAACCTGGCAAATATTGCTTCTGAAATGCACTACTGAGCATTTGTTGGACCTATTATTTTGTCACTGTCACAACAAGGTGAAGTTTAAGAGAGCAATTCTGTGATAAATTGCCTTCTATGCAAGGCCTCCCTGTGGAAACCAGTATTTGAGAGAACCACCTAACTTTTCCAGCGTGTCTCTGTGATTTGATAGTTTTTCTTTTTTACCTTTTTTTTATTTTATTACTGGTGCTATTGCCCTTCCATGCAGCTCCTCCTGCTCTGTTTTGTGCATCCCAGTCTTTCCATGGTCCCAGCTGGTGTGTGAAGGGGTGGATGGAGAGGATGCAGCATGGGTGAATGGGGAAGCCTGAGCCAGGGCCGTTGCTCTGCTCCTTCCCCTCCGCGATGATCTGGTAGCTGATCCTTGTCGCTCGGTGTCATCTCATCCTTGTCGCTTGGCGTCCTCTCACGTCAAGGCTGTTTCACCCATTCACTCACTCTTGTTAAAGTCTCATCTCTTTCTTTGTACAGGCAAAAATCTTATTAGGTCCCTTTGGGGATTCTTTTGTGACTTATGCTTTTCCTCTGCAAATAACTAATTTCTTCCTAAGTTTTGGAGCCTGTAGGTTGCTCCCTGTCAAGGGTCATTTTTTTATCTATTTCTGTTTCTAGAATTAACTCTGTTTACCTCACAGAGCAGAGACCCCTGGGGAATACAGCTTTGGCTTTGCCTTAATCTCCTCTTTATTCAGTTTACCAGGGATCATTATTTATCCCTTGCTTTGATTCTTTTTTTGTATTATGTTGATGTAGCTTTTTTTAAAAAAAAAACCCTATCCCTCTGATTATTCTGTGGTTTGATGCTGTTGCTTCAAGGTGAAGGAAATTTCAAAGAAGAAATTCAAACATGAAATTTGCCATTCTTAAGGAAATGTTTAGCAGGTTTCACCTGACTTTACTGATTCTTTGCCAGTTCTTTAAAAAAAAATCAAACAAACCTTAAATCAATGGAGATCTATTTTCCTTTTATCCTCCCATCAGCTTTATTTTTCCTTATTCTGAGCTGTTACTTTTAATGCATTAATTCAGCTTCGTTCCTTTTTTCTTTTCCCAAAATGCTCTAAGTACACTGACAACTTGTATCGCTGTGCTCGTCCTTACAATTTTATTCTCAGCTTCAGAAATGCTACTGGAGTGCATGAAAGCAGGAGGAATTTGGAGAAGTGCAGCTGAAGTCATGTCAGTGAAACACACTTTTTGGTAGCTTGTGCACAGTTGAGCGACATACAGATGGCAATTCTCTTGAAGCTCACCTTGCTGTTCTTTACTAAGTACGTATGCAGAGCTCTACAAAAAATATATCTAGTTTATTAAATTTAAAAAACAGGTAAGAAAAAAGCAACTGAACAGGTCTTAGTATTCCCATTTCTCTTTGCATTCCACTGCTTTTCCTACTTTAAAAATCCTTTTCTTATGGAGTTGTTCTTCAGCACAGCTGATGCTGTATTTATGTACATATTCGCTTTTATTTCCTAGAGCAGCAATTGTGGCTCTGGGAGCGCCTGCTTTCATTAGCTCTTGGAGAGCATTAGGCACAGAAGTGAAATGGGCAGTTGTCAGTCTGTTTCCCAGCTCGCCTTGAGGCTGTGAAAAGCACAGGTAACAAGCTTGTGCAAACCAAGGCTGTTCAGAGCTGTGTAGGTTTTCAGAGAAATGTTTTGATTTATGGAGCCAAAACATTTGCAGGTGTTTGATGATGTGCATGTGTAATTGATATAGTTGTATTTATCACTAAAGACTTTATAGTATGTGAAGAGTCTTATCCACGAGAGAGGAAATATCCAAAAAGGTGTTTGCCCCTTTACCAAGAGAATTCACTTTCTGCAGGATCTTTTTAAGAGATTAACACTTTTCTCACACTTGGCCTTATGAAAAATATTTATTATCCTTTCCCCGTTGGACCTTTTCTCAAGGATGAGATTTGCAAACTTGTTTGGTGATACCAGCTCTTGGTAGACTGTGAGCCCTGTATACGTGCTGTGAGGAATTAACTTTCTGGACCAGATTTTTTTTTTCTTCTGGTAACCTAGAGGCAAATTATTGCTGTAGCGTTCAGTCTATCGGAAAGACTTGGAAAAAGCAATGAATTGCTGAAGCTGAAATTCATGTTATTGTTGCTTTCTGAAGTCAGCCTTGTTTTGAGCAGGGCTTGTACTGGATGGCCTCGGGCAATCCCTTTGGAACTTACGTGTTCTATGGTTCTGGACATACACTAAAATCTGCCTTGTTAGCAGACAGGCTGGCTTGTTTGTAATGCAAATTTATGTGAATTGTTTGCATCTTTTGGGGTCGTAATTTTCTATAGTCTCCTATGTTGATCATTAAGAATAAGAAAAATGAATGAGATGTATGTTTCTTGTCCAATTGCTACTTACTTTCCTCTTTTACCAACAGCTGTAAGGAAGTCAGTCATGTATAGTCAGATGTGCAGCAACCTTCCAGTACCTGAAAGGGGCCTACAAGAAAGCTGGAGAGGGACTATTCATAAAGACTTGTGGCTTTGGTTGGACTCGATGATCCTGTGGGTCTTTTCCAACCTGGTGATCCTGTGTGATAGGATGAGGGGGAACGGGTATAAACTGGAGAAGGGCAGATTAAGACTAGACATAAGGAGTAATTTCTTCACCATGAGACTGGGGAGGCACTGGCCCAGGTTGCCCAGGTGAGCTGTGGCTGCCCCATCCCTGGAGGGGTTCAAGCCAGGTTGGATGGGGCTTGGGCAGCCTGATCCAGTGGGAGGTGTCCCTGCCCGTGGCAGGGGGGTTGGAACTGGATGATCTTCAAGGTCCCTTCCAGCCCAAAGTATTCTATGATTCTATGAAACTCCAGTGGACTCGGACATCAAACTATGTATTAAAAAGAAAAATATTTTTCATCAAGGCAAGGAGAAAGTGAGATGGCTGTGCTTTAGAGAGAGAGAAAAGATTAAGGATGGTCTGAGATCTTGCCTCAAACCTAGAGGCACACTTTGTCTTGGCTCTAATTAAGGAGGAACCTGCTGAAATGGAGGGCAAGGACAGGACAGTTGATGAAAAGTTTGGAAGCAGTGGAAGTGACTGCATTTAGGTGGAATGAAAAACAGTAAGCTGTCTGTCCTCGAAACAGGAGGACTGGGAGAGTGGGAAGGAAAGCAGGTAATTTTTGTTGCACTATAGTGAAGGAGATGATGCATGAAATAACAGATGAGGCGATAAATCTTTCAGCTTGGCAAATATATATAATATTCTGTCCTATGTATCATCTGAACAATAACAACTAGAACATACCGTGTTAAGGAATGGAAACTATTCAGGACCTGATTTCAGTAGTACATGAGAAGAAGTAAGAGCACGCTGGTAAATACAGTCTAGGTAAAAGGAATATACTTCTCCATACCAGATGTGATGTCAGTCTGCAACTTTCTAGAACAGATATGATTGTTTAAAAAGTCAGTTTATTTGCGTATTTGTGGTTAAATGATGAAATAGTTGCTGAACCAGCAGCCACCGTTGCTGTTTAAGGGAGGAGGATCATTCAGAACAGTTCCTCACAGTTGTGGTTTGGGACCAGTCATTTTTAGTGATGCTATCTGTGGCAGGAAATTTCTGTGTATGGAATCTATTCTTTTGCTTAGCGTGAGACACAAATTCAGCTGGTGGTTTCTGCAAGAAACATGAAGATACTGGTTGAAAGAGATCCAGCTGACATCACCTGTGCATGGTGGGGGGGTCTTGGCAGATGCCAAGTCACTCTTCTGCCACCTTGTGACTTAAGATTTCAAACAGCTTTGTTAATAAGATATTTTCATAAGTGTCAGAACTTATCCTGCTTTGGTTTAATATAGAAATTCTAATTCCAGCTCTGGTGGTTGGAAATCATCTGGCTGTGACAGCATTTAGCAAACTTTGATCGTCCCAGTCTGGCCACTGTAACTTAGGCTGCCTGGCTGCTATCTGCAAGGCTGCTCTGCAGAGGAGATCAACCTTTTATCTTCAATGAGTGCAAACTGCTCTATTTAGCATATTGCTTTTTGTTAAATGCAATTAAAGAAGTCTTCTCTAAGTCCTGTGCAATCTCTAGAGTCTATAGGAGGTGATTGGTGACAGCCAGCATGGCTTCATTAAGGGCAAGTCATGCCTGACAAATTTGATGGCCCACTATGGGGCTACAGTCTTGCTGGGTAAGGGAAATGTAACTGATATAATCTACCTGGACCTGTGTAAAGCATTCGACATGGTCCAGCGCGACACCCTTGTCTATAAATTGTAGAGTCATGGATTAGGTGAACGGACCGCTCAGTGGATAAGGAATCATATGTATGGTCGCACTAAAAGAGTTGTGGTCAGCGACTCGATGTCCAACAGGAGACTGGTGTCGAGGGACCTGGATAGGCTTGAGAGGTTGGCCTGTTTAAACCTCATGGACTTCAACAAGGCCAAGTGCCAAGTTCAGCAATGCCAAGTCCTATACCTGGGTCGGGGCAATCACAAGCATGAAGATGGGATGGGCAGAGAATGGATTGACAGTAGTCCTGAAGAGAAGGACTTGTGGTGCTGGTAGATGAGAAAATCATCAAGAGCTGACAGTGTGTGCTGGCAGCCCAGAAACCCAAATGTATCCTGGGCTGTATTAGCAGAAATGTGACCAGGGAGGCAATTCCATTCTTCTACTCTGATCTTTTGAGACCTTACCTGGAGTCCTGTGTTCAGCTCTGTAATCCACAGCACAGAAAGGACGTAGAGTCCAGAGGAGGGCTGTGAAGATAGATAATAATGGAGAACCTGCCATGTGAGGACAGGCTGGGAGAGTTGGGCTTGTTCATCCTGGAGAAGGTCTGGGGAGACCTTTTAGCAGGCTTCCAGTACTTAAAGAGGGATCTACAGGAAAGGTGGGGAGGGGCTGTTTATGAGAAGGTGTAATGGTTTTAAGCTGAAAGATGGTAGATTTAGATTAGATATAAGGAAGAAATTTGTTACAATGAGGGTGGTGAGATGCTGTCACAGGTTGCCCAGAGAAGTCGTGGAAGCCCCATCCCTGGAGGGGTACAAGGCCAGGTTTGATCAGGCTGCTCAAAGCCTGACCCAGCGGGAGGTGTCCCTGCCCATGGCAGGGGTTTTGGAACTGGATGACCTTTAAGGTCCCTTCCAACCTAAACGATTCTATGGTGTCACCACACCTGAACTGCTTCTGTGAGGCAGATCAATATGCAGCAAACTTTTCCTGGAGCTTATTGTTCTGTGTACTGTGAAAATAAGGACATGGGGCTGCTTGGCCACAGGGTGACATTTTATGCTAAACAAGAAACTTATCTCTGTGGTACTTGCCCGATTGAGCTGTGTGAATTATGTTGCACAGGTTTCAGACTGTTCTGACCATCATCTGTGTCTGGTATCTGTTGCTGTAGAGTCTGGTTCAGGTTTTTTATCATAGAATAGTTTGGGTTGGAAGGGACCTTACAGATCATCTAATTCCAACCCCCCTGCCATGGGCAGGGACACCTCCCACTGGATCAGGCTGCTCAAGGCTCCATCCAACCTGGCCTTGGACACCTCCAGGGATGGGGCAGCCACAGCTTCCCTTGGCAATCTGTGCTAGTGCCTCATCATCCTCATGGTGAAGAAATTCTTCCTAATGTCTAGTCTAAATCTGCCCCTCTCCAGTTTATACTCATTGCCCGTTGTCCTATCATCACAAGTCTTTGTGAACAGTCCCTCCCCAGCTTTCTTGTAGCCCCTTCAGGCACTGGAAGGTACTTCTAAGGTCTCCTTGGAGCCTTCTCTTCTCCAGGCAGAACAACCCCAACTCAACACAGACTACAGCAGGTTATACATTAAGTGTTCAAGATCTGGAAATGGTATTTTTTTGCCTGTAGTCGAAAGCACCGTCATGCATTATTTATCAAACAGTAGGTAAAGACTTCAACCCTTTTATGATAATTGATAGCAGTTAGAATACAAGATTACAAACAGTTCCTGAGCACCAGTAAATTGCCAGCATGGGAGGTGTATTATCAGGCCATGTTTTTTGTAGGTAATTCTAAATTTATATGCTTATTGGGCCTCACTCTGTCAACGTGGAGGGGTAGGAAGGGAAAAGATAAGACGGTGTGTCAATAGCATTGCATGGGGGTTTGTCTACTTGTGTTTTACAGTACTCGTTCAAACTACACGAACTGTAGCTCTTTGAGCGTGAGGTAATAAGATTTAAGTTACCTTCTGTGGGTTTTACAGCTCTGCAGTATGACTGCCATGCGTCCTTGAAATCCAGGATCTTTATGGAACAGCTTTTCTGTGTCACCTGGGGATTTGAAGTAGTTTTATTGTTAGGTAGAACTGGAATTATCTCATGTTAATCAACTGGATGAAGGCATCGAGTGCACCCTTAGCAAGTTTGAGGATGACACTAAGCTGGGTGGAAGTGTGGGTCTGCTGGAGGGTCGGGAGGCTCCAAAGGGATCTGAACAGGCTGGATCCATGGGCTGAGACCAATGGGATGAGGGTTAACAAGGCCAAATGCCGGGTCCTGCACTTGGGGCACAACAACCCTGAGCAGCTCCAGACTAGGAGAAGTCTGGCTGGAAACTGCCTGGAGGAGAAGGACCTGGGGGTGTTGGTTGACAGCGACTGAACATGAGCCAGCAGTGGCCCAGGTGGCCAAGAAGGCCAAGGGCATCTTGGCTTGGATCAGAAACGGTGTGGCCAGCAGGTCCAGGGAGGTTATCCTCCCTCTGGACTTAGCACTGGTGAGACCGCTCCTCGAATCCTGTGTTCAGTTCTGGGCATCTTGTTACAAGAAAGAATGGCCTCCAGCTCCGCCAGGGGAGGTTCAGGCTGGACATTAGGAAAAGATTTTTCACAGAAAGGGTCACTGGGCACTGGCAGAGGCTGCCCAGGGAGGTGGTTGAGTCACCTACCCTGGAGGTGTTTAAGGCACAGGTGGACGAGGTGCTGAGGGATGTGGTTTAGTGTTGGATAGGAATGTTTGGACTCGATGATTCGGTGGGTCTTTTCCAACCTGGTGGTTCTGTGATTCTATGATTCTATGAATCCATTCTGGTTGAGAGGAGCAGTGCTGCTGCAGGAGTGATCACAGCCTGCGGGGGACTGGTCAGATCCTACAGGAGGAGACCCACCGCCGGCCGATGCCCAGCACAGGTCACTGTGGGCTGCAGCGTCACAGCTCTCAGTGCTGCCTTGGCTTCTGCTCCAAACTGCCAGAGGTCCCCTTGTATTTGGGTGCAGTCAATATGTGTGTGGAGTTGAGACTTCAAAAATGATAGCGAGTAAGTTGTAGGATAGGTTTAGTATGGATAAGTACAACTTAAGTTAGTAAACTTTAGCTGTTTATAAACAGATCTGAGATTGCGGTTGCAGGTTGTTTGATTTTTAGTATCAACTGTATTGGAAAAAAAGAGAAGGAGGAGAGGGAGGAAAAAAATACGTTTGTACCCATAAACTGTTAATTCAGTCTGGTAGAGCTGAAGCAGCTACATATTGATGCTTCATTTTTTTCAAACTGAATAAGAGATTTTCTTTCATTAATCCTGTATTCTGTAGACAAATGGGAAATGGTTGTTGCTTTTTTTTTGCCAGGGCAGTTTCACCCAACAGGCAGTACATTAAAAGTTAAGAGTTTTTCACTGTTGGAATATGGTGTGGCATAGGTTGTTGAGTGGGAGTGGGAGGAAAGAGATATCTTAATTTGAAAAACGTACTGCATTGGTTTTGTTTTTATCTTTATAAGCTGTGGCAAGATCTATCTTAGTTTTCAGCTTGGATAGCTGTGTGTCTGCAAGCACGCCTGGTAGGCGTCAATAGTAAATATCTCAAATTAAAGGATAATCTTGGTGTGGCAGCTGTAGGTTAGAAGGGTGAAACAGTCTGAATAAGATCTTTACGCAACTGGCAGACTGATCCTCACTTGAGCTCCTGGCTGGTGGTGACTGTGCTTCCCCTGACGCCAAGGGAAGTGCTGAGCTGAGAAGAGTTTGGTGTCTGGGGCTGAAATGTGTACGTGGGAAGGGGGGAACCTGGTTGTTCTGGGTCAAGTGCAGTTTAAGACTTAATTTCGTATAACCAAGGGCTAAATGTTTTTTGTAGAATAAGTCTCCATCTGTCAAAAAAGAAAAAAGATAGAAATAAGTTAGATAGAAGTAAGTTATCTAAAAGATAGAAGCTGTTTCTGTGGCCTGGAAATGGTGTTCAAAAGACCTGTTCATCCCCTGGTAAAGAATACTCTCCATGTAGCCAATTTAAGCTGAAGTCAAAGCAGTCCAGACTGTTACTTGATATGTTCCTTTTAGCTGCCTGTTTTTCTTTTGTCTTCTACCCTGTTAAGTATCTTATATGTTGCATGTGCTGGACTGGCAAACATTAAAATACTTTGAAAGCACTTATTTACTCTCACTTCAGTTCTGATTTTCACTGTCCTTTTCATTCTGCAGTTGGGTATAGCCTTGAATCTTTTTCTGTACCATTTTTATTAGCTATAATAATCATTTAAGCAGGATGAGCAATGTGACAGCTGTGGACCAGCTCCATGTATTTTATGACTTCTAGATGTTGGTCCAATTTTTCGTATGTGACTGCTATCTGCTTAGGTTAAACCCAGAGGAAAGTAGAAGAAAGAAAAAGCTGAGTCGAGATAAGCCTCTTGCCCTTTCCTGCTTCATCCCATCAAAGACGTCAGGGTGTTAGCTAAGGAGAGCTCTCTTCCAGCTCAAGTCAAAATATAAACCTTACTGTTCCATGAATGCAAGGATGAGACTGAGAAGTGAAAAATTGAAAAGTGCTATAGTTGACTGAATTGATGATAAAGTTTCTGGAACCTCCTTTTCTCTCAGGGTATGTGACTATACTCACACCCTGCAGATTTTATTTTCCTATCATCATCAAATGCTGTTTCTGTTAATGAGCAGTCCTTTCACATCAATGATACACTGCCTGAAAACCTAAATATTCCACTCCTGAAAAAATACCCCTTCCTTGCTCCTGAGGTGAGAATCCAGTTTCACTGGACTGTTTTTCTCCACAGTGAAAGAGGTTTCTGGCCTGGTGCCTGAGCAAGTCCGATCAGGTCACTCCTCAATCTCTGCTTGATGAAATCAGAACAGGGAGTTTTAAAGCATGTCTTATGTTATGAAAGGTTCTCAGATATGGTCACTGATGTGGTCTTTTCTCTGACTCCTGTTGAAGGACTCTGATTAATTTTATTTTGCACAGTATGGACCACAGGATGATGGACCCAGTGTTCCTGCTTGGTTGTGCTAATACCTTACACGGTGGTAACAGAACCCTGCTGGCATCCTCGTTATCCCCTTGGTTACCTAACGACAGATTGCGCCAGCCCTTGAGGACAAATGTCCTGTCTCCAGCAGTGATTGCAGGCAGATGCTGGAAGAAGAATGGGCATGGCATGAGTCTACGTGATGTTTGCCCTGAGTACGCTCAAAGTCTGCAACTGCTCTCAGCTCAGATGGAAAGAGATGCCTGAGGAGCTCTGCAGCAACTTGGTGGTGACCAGACCCTTCCTGATCAGGACACTCTGCGTTTCCAAAATGTGTCTGGATCTGGACCTGTCTGTGTCTGTGCATGGCTACTGCAGTGTTTTCCTCCTGGTTGCACTTTGAGACTTCTTAACTCTTAACAGTCTGGATGAGAATTACATGGATTTTCATAGTTTTGCTATCTGTTTAGGCAGTATGAGGCCGTGGAAATTTGAACTTAGTAAGTCATGCTCCCTTTGTTGTCCAGACTTGCAATTTAGTTAAAAATAATAGAGTTGGATATTAGTGTTTTCCATAAACTGATGTTAATAGGCATAATCATATTACATTCCTGTAGCATTCAGTCTCATACGTGTCCTTGCATTTTTTTTTTCTGGTATCTCTGTTCAACTGACGTGTATCTTTACTGGGTTTAGGGTGGCACAGTGTTTGCTTTCCCTGTGTTTCAGGACTACTGCCAAGTGACTTGCGCACTCCGCTAGCTCTTCCAAAGCACCCCCACGTCTGCTTACTGGGACCAGAGGCACAAAAATGTCAACACTTGTTTGACTTTGTCCTCTGCTGTGATGTAAATATTAAGTGTTTTGTCAGCACCTTGTGACTAAATCACTTTTTTCTGCTAAAAACTGCAGGTATATTTAGTAAGTGCTCCTGACTGTTCCATCCTATGGACACAGATGTTAAGTAACACCAGCATTCAGTTTTTTTGCTTTCTATAAAACATAACAAAGCAAGATCTCACAGTGGCGTTAAGGGCTTAACTGGGTTACTTACTGATTTCTCCTGTGGATGTTCCGAAGTGTTCCCTCTGTCTCACATTAGTTGTTTCACCTCCTTTAGAGTTGATCGGCTTCCATTTGCTGGAGTGTTTCTCTCTGTCTGCTTTGCCTGATGGAGTCACGTTTGATTTTTTTAGCTGATGACTACCTTGAGGATATTGAGCTAAAGGATTACTTGCCTGTGTTACTTCTTAAGTGGAAAATACACCTTGCTGTTTTGCTGAGCGGGGTCTCTTACTCTGCTGCAGGTTACAGGGACCCAAGGAAAGACTCACACACGCTTTGCTCCCAGGAGTTGTTAAAGGCTTGCTGTTGTGCATTGGCTCAAGTTCACAAATCAAAGTTAGCTTGGATCGAATGGTTTTCCCTCACCAGCAAAAGCATCGTGATACGTTTCTGCAAATTCCCAGTCATTCCCTTTCTGAGCAATAGCTGAGATGAGTGACATACCTCCACATGTTACTACGTATCTATTTTAAGATTAAAGTGAAGTACATTTTAATGTCATGGTCATAAAAATTTGCTTGGCAGTCAATGCAAAGCGTCTTATGCCTATTTGTCTTCTTAAGTAACTTAAATATGTCCTTACAACTCCTCTTTGTCAACAGGATCATGACAAAGGTAGAAGGTTAGCAGCAGTTTGACAAACGGTTTGAAGGTTTGTGCTGTCCTCTCAAGCGAGGTGAAAACACAAATCTGACACCAAAAGGGATGCAAAGCCCAAGAAGACAAAGGTGTTTAACCAAGTGTGACGGCCCTGTCCTCTTTTTGGCCATTCCTTGTCAGTGAAAGATACAGCTGAATTAGAAATGACTAATGGGGATTGTTAGAAGTGGGAGAAAAAAATCAATGGCAGTGTATATTAAAAATCTTCAGATTCTTGAAGTACAGAGAGAAGATAATATGCCGAAGGTATGGGAAAGGTAAATAAATAGATGTAGCGTTCCGTGGACACCACTGCCCGTGTGAATGAGGCCTTTACTGACTGCAGAAACAGCCTAGGGCAGCCCGCGCCGCTACAGAGACCAGGATTGTTGCTGCCAGACTGGATCAAAGTGAGATATGTCTCCTCTCACTTGAAACTGCAGGTGTAACTCAACAAAAGGGGTTGTTAAGGCTGCCTGGTCGATAGGATGAAAACATAACTGGGGCTGCCATCATTCGTGTATGGTAAGGCCTTGCTTTGTCTCACTTCCTAACATAAAGCACTTAATTCCAAGTAGTCATCTGCAGAGATGTTACCATGGGTGGGAAGGAGAGAGAACTCAACAGCCATAGTGTCTGATGCTGGGGTATCCTGGCTTCAGGACTCTGCAAACCTAGTTCTGCACGGAGTAAGCATGCAGAACCATCTGTCGCTGAGTGATGGGTAGAACGACAGCATTACAGGTGAAGGCCCATTGAAGCATATATAATGACAAAATATTTGAAGGATTTTTTCTGTTTCCTAATGATTTCCACTAGTTTTTGTTTGTCTGTTTGGGGGGTTGGGGTTTTTGACCCCTGTTAAATGCTGGAATGATGCTTTCATACAATCAGATTGCAGTTCCAAGGTCTAATGCCTGAGCAGAAATGGCTTACTTGGACCCTGGCATGTTTAGATTAAGATAGAGTTCCCCATCCCTCTGTACTTGGCACTGGTGAGACTGCTTCTTGAATATTGTGTTCAGTTCTGGGCCCCTCCCCACAAGAAGGATGTTGAGGCTCTGGAGCGAGTGCAGAGAAGAGCAACGAAGCTGGTGAAGGGGCTGGAGAACAGGCCTTATGAGGAGTGGCTGGGGGAACTGAGGTTGTTTAGCCTGGAGATGAAGAGGCTGATGGGAGATCTCGTTGCACTTTAAAACTACCTAAGAGGAGGTTGTGGGGAGGAGGGAGCTGGGCTCTTCTCCCAAGTGACAGGGGTCAGGATGAGGGAAAATGGCCTCAAGCTCCGCCAGGGGAGGTTTAGGCTGAACATTAGGAAAAGATTTTTCACAGAAAGGGTCATTGGACACTGGCAGAGGCTGCCCAGGGAGGGGGTTGAGTCACCTTCCCTGGAGGGGTTTAAGGGACAGGTAGACGAGGCACTGAGGGGCACGGTTTTGTGTTTGATAGGAATGGTTGATGATCCAGTGGGTCTCTTCCAGCCTGGTGATTCTATGATCCCAGTATGTGTGCTGTGTACCCTGCAGAAGGCTCTTCTCCCTTTTTATTTGTTACTTTGGAAGTGATGTTCCTCATTGGGACATCATTAGCCAGCGCGATGGGGGAGATTTAGATTTCTTTTGAAGGTAAGGTACTGGTTGATTATCTTGTCAAGGACAGGAGTCTTCAAAATGTCTCATCTTCTAATACTGAATGTAGTTGTGGTCCTGATGTTAACCACCTTCTTTAGGAATCTTCTATGGAGTTTGTTTCTAGTGTAGGTGGATTTCCAACTATGCTAAAACCTCTTGGGGAAACAGCAAAATGGATGCTGGTGGTTGCTGGAGCATTTTTCTGCTGGAGCTCACCTGACTGTGGTCTGTACAAGCATTTATGGCGTAAGTGTAGACTCATCCCTTTATCAAGTCTTGTGCCTTTCTCCAAGTGGCCGCAATAGGTCATTAGTACTGCTTTGAGTGGATGACATACTCTTCCTCCTGCTGCGCTGAGGGAGGTGAGGTTTGAGGGTGCATCTTCTGTGTTTTTTCTAAGGGAGAGCTCCCCAGTCACGGGAGAAGAGACAAGCATGTTTGGTGTACTGGTGTCCATGAGGACAACATGTACTGGGTAATGGCAAGTAACTGGTCCATCTCCTGTGGTGTTCATTCAGCTAATTCCCAGCTGGAAACAAGTAAAAACTCATTATTTGGTTTAGTGAACTCTTGACTGTGATCTCACTCACTGGACGAATGAGCAACAACTGAATTGCCAGCATAGAAAAGAATCAAATTTCATAAGCACTGGGGGTCCCACTGCTTGGAAGGTGGCGGGGGGGGAAGTGTCTGGTACAATTGATACTAAATTAAAAAAATAATAATAATGGGGGAAATAAACCAGAAAGAAGCCTTGGACTGAAATATGAAGCAAAGGCAGGAGCACAGAACAGGACATTTTCCAACTTAAATCAAGAGCTGTATTTCGAAACTCAAAGTGGACTAGTCATTAGTATGGAAATGTAGCAAGCTGTTAGCATGTGATATTTAAATCCCTGCTGTGCCAGCTGGATCTTTTTGCCTGTTTGAAAAACTCCTCCACCTCTTTGAATTGTTTACACTTCAAGGCCAAGAGACCCTAGGTATCATCTTGTGCTTGCAAGGACAAAGTTAATTTCCAGCTGTTTGTGATATAATTCACTTTCTCTGTCTTAGTCTATATCAATCAAATTTACCATCTTCCTTTATGAGAAATATTTATGCCTACTCAGAGCACATCCAGTTAAAATTGATTGCATCTTAATTGCATCCGGTATGAAACATTTCTTTCCTGGTAGGAGTACGGGAGTGTTAAGAGCAGAGAAGAGAGAGAATATTCTCTGTAGCAGTATTTAAATATCATTTAAAGTTGTGGTTGTGAGAATAACAACTCTAGAGCTGCTGTCTGTGCTGCTTAGGGCAGTGACCAAACTTCCTCAATAAGTGCTAGTACTTAGCCAGCAGTATTACGGGATTGCAAGGTGAAAGGGCGCCCGAAGCTCGGTCCTCATGCAGTGTGGAAGAATGTCTACCATTTAATGTTGTTCTGAAAGCTGGCTCTATTTCATGATTAGTTTTTGATTTACAAGCTTCCTTGCTAACCCCCTGTTGTTAGAGAAAATGGAGTGGGCTGGTTGAGGCACCAAGGATTTAGGCTTAAGGCTGAGAGCGTTACCCTTGTGTGACCTACCCATCGTTACCAGCAGAGAAAGGACTGGGAATTACTGTCTTTGAAGCCATGATGCATTGTCCAAGATTTGTCTGGTAAATATTCTTCCAGCAGATTGAGAGGTCTGTTATTATCGTTGAGGGCAGAGCACACTGGAATGAGCCATTACCTGCATGATCTTCAAAACTGCTGCCTAAATGAACTCTTAAAAAATCAGTAAGAAGGCTGCTGTGGGAAGAGCCACATTCCCAAAGTATGTTCAGTGATAAGACTTGGGCTTTGTGGCATAGGAAAAGGTAATGGAAATAGAAAACAAAGGAAAAGCTGTGAGTAAGACTCCTTTGTGCACCCTGCCTGAGTAACTTGATCCAAGTACTGCCTTAATAAAAAAGAATGAGAGGCCTGGAAGAGCAGGAACAGCTCTAGGCTCTGCGTCTCTCTGCCATTGCTCTAGTAGAAAATGTCTGAAAAAGAGGTGATAAAATCAATGAAGTCATGCATTTCCGATACTTTAAGCTTCTGGAGAGTAGGGCAAAACAGCCTTTTTTTGTTCTGCCCTGTACAATCGCCGTGTATATTCATTGACCGCCTTGTGCTACATGGTCAGTTGGTATTACTTAAAGACTGAACATGGTATGTTTTCATTTAAGTCTGTTTCATAAATAAAATAGTGTAAGTAATCGGGAGGTAAATAATGTGCTTAGCAGTGCCTCCAGGTTTTCATGGAGTTTCATTGCTTCTTTTAATAGTTGCCATTTAAGATGGATTTCATTTAAGCCAAAATGCTGTTTGAAGTTAGAAGTCCGTAGGGAACTTGAGGAATGAATGGTTTTGACAAATGAATAGTTTGGGGGAATTAATCTTCTATGGAAGAAATCATTGCAACTCAGCTTTCTTGTACAGGGATAGGGTGGAATTAGATTAACTTCAATTAGAAAACCAAAGCAAACTTTAAACAGCCAGAATGAAATGTTCTTATTTTCAGATTCAAAAGCAAGGCATCCTTCTTCCCCTTCCACCTTAGACATACTGTCTGCGGACTGACTGGGATTACTGCAGAGGCTGGGTGGTTTTGGTTTGGCTGCCACTGCCTGAAAAACAAAGCAGAGCAAATAAAACCAACAAAACAAACATACTCCACAGTTTTATTTCTGCCTGTGTATTTTAACACTGATGAATTGGCACCTGTGACACGTGGCAGTAACTGGAAAACACCCCTTTACAGTCACTAAAACCACCTAATGAGAGTTTGAATTGAGCCATTTCTTGGCTTGCAGAATGACTTCGGTATAAGTGCTTTTGGTTGATTTGTGTCATCTAGGATAGAATTTGAATCTATTTCTTCTGTGCCTGTGTGAAGATTAATAATTCTGTCTTTTTCCATATAAACAGGAAATAATGGTTTGCTTTGTCTGTTCTGGACAATAGCCATTGATTCCTTTGGATATATATAAAAGGCTGAAAAAGTTTCATTAACATTTCTCGCTCTTCAGGTTCTCTTAATGATGACAAAAACCAAATTGCCACTTAAAAGATACCCTCTCTCACCAAGCCCGGTGGAATTCCCAGTCAGCCGAGCTGGCCACTCCAGCAGGCTTCAGAGTCTTACCACCGTCAAATCTCCTCTCTCCTTTACCTTTTTTTTCTTTCTAGTAAATAGTCTGGAGAAATTTGAGTGTGTTTTCTTCAGCCTTCGTTGTAAGTGTGTAATTTTTGTGGTATACGCATCCGTGAAGTAACATCGTATCAGTGATTCTGTTCTTCATCTAAATTTACATATTCAGGCAAACTTCTTTCTTCAGTTTACTCTAACACAGTTCTCAGGTAATGTGTTTTTCAGTAATGGACTCTATTTTTACTTCCTTGAGGTGCCAGTCTGTCAAATAAGGTCACATAAATTTATTTGTGTAACTGTCGATTATTTTCATCGCATTCCTGAACTTGCTTCTGGGATCGATTCTAAGTGGAGCAAGTTCTTGCAGCTACGCGGAGCTTATCGAAAGCTTTTCTGGCAGCCTTGTGGCAATGACATCAATTTTCTCTACAAGTTCCTGAATGTCCATTAGGTAAACAGCTTTTCATGGCCCATACAAGTACTACCCAATTACCAAGATGTTTTCATTATTCGATGTTATTTTGAATTATTATTATTATTTTTTTTTTAAATGTTGCAACCAGTGCTCTGTGAAGTCTGCTTGGGTGTTTTTGGCAATTTTTTATCGGATCCTATCACTCTCTCTTCTGAAAATCAAGTTGACTGTATTGTTCTAAATGATGTCCTTATACGTGTCGTTCCAAGCTGAAGGTGTGATTGCCTTCTGTTTCCACTAAACCTCTTCTGTTTTGGAGTCAAGAGGTTGATTTATCTTACGTGGAATAAAATTTGTTCCTAGACCCATATAGTAGGTATCTGTCATAAGGCTTATGAATGTTTAAACTGAAGCAGACTGTTATATTTGCAGCTAATACTATGCAGTTGTTCACTTGTGATCTGAAGTGGAAATGCTGTCTTTAAGTCTTCTGTAAAGGCATATGACAGAATTGTTTGGGAGGAGTTAAATGCTCGGTTTGAATTTTCTTGTTTGGTTTCATTTGCACTTACTAAAACAGTAGCATTCAGTTTTCATTAAAACATAGAGTAGCTAGTGTGGATTGTGAAGTGGAATGGCCAGTGGTGTGAGAAGATGAGGAGGAGCGGAGCAGAGCATTAGCGGTGGTTTTGGCCGAGAGGTCCACAGTTGATGGATGTGGTGGGAGCCCATGAATAGGTCAGGAACATCAGGGAGCTGCTGGATGGTTCCTTGCAAATCCCAGACGGGGACGTGCACACCTCTGCTGGCGAGTCAGTGGGGTTCTCTGTGGAGGCTCCCTCATGCTTGCCGCTTTCTCAAATTTAGTGTGTGTTTAACCCTCAAATCCCACTGATTTGGCCATAGCCCGTAACAGTGAAGGTGACAGCTTAAAATTAAGGCATGAGAGCTCCATGATGTCTATCTAAGTGAATGAAAATGTAAAGAAGGAAATTCTAAGTACTAGCATTGGGGTGAAATGCAGTGAATCAAGGAGTGACGCAACCACAAGTCTTTGTACCTTCAGCATGGAGATGAAAGATACAAAACTATCAGCCTAAGAAAATGTTAAGAGATAGTTTAACGTACTATACAACAGCATACTTTATTGAGAGAAAGGATTACAGATTTATGGTACGTTCTTGTAGTGAACATCATCGCCGCAGTGCTCAGTCAGTGCATCGCTTCTAACTGAGAAAGTAGCCTAGGTTGGCATCAGCCCCTTCCCCTGGGTTTTCTTTGGTGGATCCTCCAGCTGGGTCTGGGGTCACAGTATTGTCAAGGCATCGCTGCCGTGGGTTCTGCCTCCCTCTTCCAATGCCCTCTGAAAACTCCCGCTGTGCCCCAAAATGAGAGAGGGCTGATTGGCAGTGTGGGAAGCCAGTGCCACTGTGAATGCTGCTCTTCAACAGCATTGGTCACAGTTGTTTGTTTCAAGCCAGACTAGAACCCCAAAGATAGAATCATAGAATAACCGGGTTAGAAGAGACCCACCGGGTCATCGAGTCCAACCGTTCCTATCAAACGCTAACCCATGTCCCTCAGCACCTTGTCCACCCGTCCCTTAAACCTCTCCAGGGAAAGTGACTCAACCCCCTCCCTGGGCAGCCTCGGACAGGGACCAATCACCCTTTCTGTGAAAAATTTTTTCCTAATGTCCAGCCTGAACCTCCCCTGGTGTCATTGGCAAGTAGAGGTAAGAAAGGACAGTGGAGAGAAATACGTTCTTTGTTATGTTGGATAGATATTCATGACCTACTGACTTCAATGCTTTTCTAAAAAAAAAAAAAAAACAAAAAAAACTCTAGTTTTTAGTTTATGTCAAAAATAGTGGATGTGTGCTTGGTTTATAAAATGAATTTTGGAAAGCAGAATATCATAATAATGATGCTACATCAGCAATTTCATTACTCCAGACATCTTTCTACATTCATGGCTAGCATCTCTACACCTGGCTAGCAGTTTATGAAGGGGTTAAGTTGTAAATGGGAAATAAATTATGCCAGGCCCCAGTTCCCCTTCACTGTTCACTCTTGTGAATGCTGCCTCATGGCTCTGCAGGTCCTGGTCCCAGTAAATATAGGAATGTTAATCCAGAATAACGCCTTTGACCCCAGCACAGCGTTTGTCAGAATTCACCGCTGTAACCTCTGATCTCTTATCTCTTGATTTACCTGAGGAACAAATGGCTGTTGTTGTTGAAGGCCTTAGTAATGGGCGAGTGGATTCATTATTCGATTGCAGTAAAACAACATTATAAGCCTGTGTGGGAAGGCTGAGAGGTGGATCAGTTCTTACTGCCTTTTCTCCCTCTTGTGAGTGTTGATGTGACTTGCCTTTCCGGTATTTGCTTGGCAAAGAAACGTTGCTGATGCTTTGTTAGCATTTGAAATACTTTTTTTCATCCTTATCAGCCATTTACAAAGCGAGTTCATATCGGTTTTGTTTTCTTTTTCCCATGCAAATGAAGAATTTGTACAACAAAATAAAGGAGATGCAAGTGATCTGTTGCTAAACTTGACAGGTTTTTTGATTTAATATTGTTAGGCTCTATGTACCTATTTTGGGTTAGCTTTGAAATCTGCTTACATGCTCTGCTGTTTAGTGTTTTTGTCTAAAGAAAGGAAGAGATTGCAGCATGTGTTCCGGAAAGATGAAAACTGAGAAATACCACTGAAAGAAATACTAAACTACGCAAATCATTGGCTCCTACAGTGTGTTGCTGGAATTTCTCGGTGTATAGATAAAAGCATGCTGTGTTTGAGAAAATGTCAAAAAATATCATTAGGTTTCTGAGATTTGTTTTTCTTCTTCTATTGGAGGCTTTTTTTTTGTCTTGTGATGTTTGTTTTTAAAGTAAAGTTGGAAAATGCAGATGCTTTTGTTCCCATGGTTCAGAACAAATATTGTGAGAACATGGAGAAATGAGCATGTGAAGGAGATCTTACTTTAAGTCCAGTTTTCTCAGATATAAAATATGAACGGATTTTGAGGGCTGCCAAACCAGCCTTTGTCAGCAAATGCTGACCAAAGGCTGTGCAAGTTCATAATTAGATTGGATGCAAACCAATGGACGAGGTGTTGAGGGGCACGGTTTAGTATTTGATAGGAATGGTTGGACTCAATAATCCAATGGGTCTTTTCTAACCGGGTGATTCTATGATTCTATGTAAGAGCTGTAGCAGCAGTCAATTAGCGTTGTGCACGCTGGAAGGCCTGGGTGGATGCGTCCACATGTAGGCTGGTTCTCCTTTTAGGAAGTGTTCATTCTTGTACCCACTCTCTCTCCTTTTGCTGGGTTTCTGCAAAAAAGTCACTTTAAATGTGCTACCCCTGTGGCCCCAAATGTCCAGATCTTAGTAGGAATACGCATTGTGTAGGTATCTTCCGTTGACCGGTTATTTTTTGGTATAAGGTCTGCCACAAGCACAGGTGGTTCTGTACATATTTGTCCTTCTTCATTCATTTTATCTCCTCTTGTCCCCTGCCATGGGAAGGCACTGAGTGAGACAGGATCCCAGTCTGTGGGCTGCAGCTGCCGTGGCCACGGCTGTGCCTCTTGGGGGGGAGATGGTCTCCTCAGCCCAAATCATAGAATCGTAGAATAACCAGGTTGGAAGAGACCCACCAGATCATTGAATCCAACCATTCCTTCTCACCGCATCCCTAGGAACACTATTGGAGACCTCCAGACATGTTTTCTGTTTGGTTGAAACAGACCAAGGCGTTTTGAAATTATGAGGGAATTGGAGAATGACATGAATTTCATCAGCCAGTTTCCATGTAGAAAAAAAAAAAAGTGAAGCTGTGAGTTGGTGTGAAGAAAAGGTTGGTGATCTGTGGAACAGAAAATGGTTCTTTTTCTCCCTGCTTCTCTTTTGCTGTGTTTATTTATTTATTCTATAGGAAATACATGTCTGAGGGGGAACCTAGGGAAGGGACAGGCAGCGGTAAGGACTGGGAAAATACAGAGCACGGACACCGAGTAAATTATTCAAATCTGCTCTGTGTGTAACCGTGATCTCACTCCTGCAGTACGAATCTCTCAGGAGTAGAATTAGACCTTGTTTTCAGTGTTTCAGACATACGGCGTTGACAGTAATGAAATCTTGTTCTTGTTGGAATCATGAGTGAAATTATGCTCACAAAGATCAATGTGATTTTCCTTGGAACGTGTCCATTAACTGCATAATCTGTAGAACTACTTCTTATTCTGGCCTACTGAAATACAGGAAATTTTGCAGTAGACTTTAAAAAGCGCTAGGGAACTATGTGTTGAATAGGTCTGTTGTGATAAGAGAGCATCACAGCTTCCCGCCGGGTCCCTCCTACTAAGCCTTTTGGCAACAGAGCATTTTTGGTGTCCTGCAGCCTGCGTTCAGGGAGATGTGTTAGAAACCAAGATATCATCTCAATGTGGAGTCCAGATATATGACAGCCTTCTCCTACGAGAATTCCTGGCTGTAAAAGTCAGCCCAGTGCAGAATTATTATTTCAATGTATTTATCCTGAAAAACATACACATGCGTATCTTTTCATGTAGGAGTCTGGTGTTCATTGTCATGCTCAGAAGCCCATCCTTTGAAAGGGATATTCCTTGCCACATTTCCTAAATGTGGATTGCCAATATAATTGTTTTCTAGTAATACATTTAATTTGTGTGAGGTTATTTTTTATGTATGTCTCTCCAGCCAAACATTTTACAAAGCTTCCTGAGAAGCTAACTGTCTGTTTGGTGGTAGCAACACAGTGTTAGCCCTTACCCATGATGTCTAAAGAAGTGTGTCATTGCCCATCCATTAGTCCATTTGTATTTCGTTTTTACCCATGGATTTTGACTTTTCTTTCCGCTGCACTGACCAAACAAAACAGAGTAGTTAGCCTTTTTTTTTTTTTTTTGGTTTGATAATAGAATTTTACATTTATCACTGTAGAATTAGTGATTGAAATGCATTCTTCATAGAATCATAGAGTAACTATGTTGGAAATGACCCACCAGATCGTAGGATCTAATCATTCCTGTCAAACGCTAACCCATGCCCCTTAGCACCTCGTCCACCCGTCCCTTAAACACCTCCAGGGAAGGTGAATCAACCCCCTCCCTGGGCAGCCTGTTCCAGTGCCCAATGACCCTTTCTGTGAAAATTTTTTTCCTAATGTCCAGCCTAAACCTCCCCCGGCGGAGCTTGAGGCCATTCCCTCTCGCCCTGTCCCCTGTCACTTGGGAGAAGAGCCCAGCTCCCTCCTCTCCACAACCTCCTTTCAGGTAGTTGCAGAGAGCAATGAGGTGTCCCCTCAGTCTCCTTCAATGCTGGGCAGATGATAACTCTTTGAACATGAAAGCTTAGAGTAATTTTTTTATGTTAATGTTACAGTAGAGCCTTTAATTGGTGTATCTGTGTATCTTCCACCCAGAAGCAGGGAACTTCTGCTGTGTGGTTATGGGTATTTCTCTACTGTGCCTCTCAAGGTATGATGAAGAGACTTCATCATAAAGTGGGATTTTTGATATTCTTTGTTCTTCTAAACTAAGTGGCCATGGCTCAAGTGAAACAGAAGTAGCTGGGAATGTTTAAACCACTTCTGTGCAGGTCTAAGTAGGTCATCATTTAGGAACAAATATTTTTTGAGCTGATTTTGTCATTAAAACTTACTGTCTTAAGACAATACTCTTGTCTTACTGAAAAGTAAAATGAGATGGTTAAACATTGCAATGTTCTCAGCAGTGTTGTAGCAAGGGGTTCATCTGAGGTTCGAGTTTGTGCATGTGTAGAATCACTAGCATGTAGTGTCATGTGATTATTTTTTTTTTTTTTTTTTTACTTCATTCCATGCCAAGGCTTTTTCTTTTCCTTTTAGGATTTGCTGCAACTGCTTGATAAAGCAAATGCCTAAAGTTTTAATTTCCATAGAGCATTCAATAGAACAGCAAAAACTTATTTAATCACAAGACTAATGTTTTATTCTACTTCAGCTTTTCTGTTTTTAAGAGAGATTTCAGATTACAAGCAAAATCAATTGCCATGAGCTCTCTAGGAGTTTTTACCATGTGTTTGTCTTGAGTTCACTCAATGACTTTTCCTTTATACTTTTGCTTTGAGGAAAGGGCAGGTCAGTCTGCGGGGACAAAACAAAATCAATTGTCATTTGCAAGGTAAGTGACAAAAGTTAAAAACCTGATCCTCGTGTTACACTCGCAAGCAGGATACATCCTCACTCCTAAGTCTGAAAGGATTGCCTGTCTCTGGGGAGCAGTGTGGCTTTAACCAGTTTGGCTTTTCTCCCCCATAAATGTAAAATTTTAGTGGCGTTAGAGTATTTGGCTGCTTCATAACTCAAATCTCATGCTTGGTTGCAGAGGCAGCAAAACGGCTTAGAACTTGCTTTTGAATGTCCATAAAGAGGAAAAGAAAGTGCTTCTAGGCAGGATGTAGTGCCAAGTATTTCTGATTTTCTTAGTTTCCTATTGATGTGCCTGCAAAAACACCTGTGAGTTGGTACCAGTGACAGTGACATAAATCAGATAGATTTTGTGTGGTTTAGTGCAATAATAAAATAGTATGAATGTTAGATGTTAGACAGATATTTTTATTTATCCATTGTAATCCATCCCTCTTTCTGCTTCCTCTCTGAATTGCTTGATTCTGTTCCAAAACTGGTGGTGTGACTCTCTTTCTTAATCACTTTCTTGTCATTTTTTTTGAAATTCTGATTACTTGACATCAATTCGATTTTTTGAAGTTTATGCACAATTTCAGGTTACAAATGGTCCATGATTAAGTCCCTTTCTGATTCTTTTTCTTTCTCTAATAAAGCAGTTCATGTGGAAAGAATGGATTTTGCTCTCCTTACGAAGGGGAATGCTAGGCAGTAATGCATGAAAAGCTTAAGCTATTGGAGAAAAAAGTGCACTTTTCCTCCAAAACTCAGCCTATTACAGATCAGCAAAGAATAAATTTTGAAGGCAGAATATCCTTTTCTTCTCTCCTGGTATCAGGCTCTCCTTTGCCAGTTGGGGTAGTTTGTCTGCTCGTTGCTGCTGCTAAGGCATCATAAGAAGTTTCTTCTTTGGTTCTCTGCAAAATCACATCTTTTTATATTTTTTTATATTACTAAAGAGACAAAACATTTTCCAAGGAACTACAGGTTTTCCTCTGTCTGTTATTGAAGTCCAGTATGCATGTGGTCTGAAGTGCTGTTCTGTACCTTATGAGTTCTTTTTGCTGCTGCCAGAGATTGTAGCAAGAGTATGGTAAGATCCCATTATTGTTAAAGGCGACTTGTGTCCAAACATAAAGATGGAAATTCAAGTCTGTGGTATTTCTGCCTGGGTAGTGTTTGATGATGGCTTGTCCTGGCCTCTTCCCACACACTCTTATTCCTCTTTCTCGATGCTTAGGTTGCAATGTCTGTGATTTACTATCATCTTCAGCTGAGACGCTAGAGCCAAACTCAGACTAAGCAGTCATGTTGAGGCAAGATATTGGAAAGCTTGGCTTTAATTGATCTTCATTTGTTATTGAATAGGGAGCATGGAGAAAATCTGGGTGTGCTGGTAATAGTCATTGTTTTTCTCAGGGTACTTCCCTGCAGAAAGTCACTTGAACAGATAGAGGTGATGTATAAGTGTTAGTAAGTCATCCTCTTTTGCTTTCTTTCTAAGGAGGAAATAGATATGTGTAGTTATTACAGCGCACAGCAAATGTCTAGGGAATATTTCTTAAAAATTTCTGCAGACGGCCATAAGCAATGTTTAGGCAGACCCTTTATAATTTTAATTACTCTGCTTTAGAGCAGAGCATTACAGGCTCCTGCTGCTCCTCTCAGAACTGTATGCAAACAGGCCCTAGGATGGCTCCAAATTAAGGTGAAAACATTCAAGTCATTTAATTCACACCTTCAATCGCCATTGCCCGATCACAGTGTTCCCAAATAAATGTTTGATCTGTTTCATTATTTATAAGCTCTTGAGTGTTTAAAGTGTAAATTAGACTTCTTTAAACAGAAAGCCATTAAACCCTGGTTTTGATTTGCTTGAGTAATGGCTAAAGGAATCGGAAAACAAACCCGATTTACAAAAACAGGTTTTAATATGTATTCGTGATCTGACACATTCTGGAACGTGCCTAGGAACTCTAAAACAGATTACCCAAACATGTGGTTTTCCCAAGGGAATGTGACGAATGGATAGCTGCCCTGCACTCCGTCTCTGTGGGCTGCGTGCCAAGACATTCATTTTGATAAAACAGTTGGCATTAGAATTTCACTGGTCAAAGACACCCCACACTTTATTATCAATTTTACTTGCCTGTGTTTAGAGCTCAAGTCCCACCCTGTGTGCACAATCCCAGAGATGTATTTCAGGTTAATTGTGAAATAGGGGTTTCTATTTTGAAAGGCAAACGTAGTCAAAGCTTGGCATTTCTTGGATGTCAGAACTCTATAATTCCAAATAAATATTTTTTTTCTAGAATCAGAATGAAAATTAGATATGGGTTCTACTTTCTGTGGAATGGAAATAGAAATCTGGTGTTCCTCTCAGAAAAATATAAATGAAACGGAACAGCCAGTCTCTCCAATTCACGCTCATCTCATGCAAGAAGCAGCAGATGCCCAGGTAGCAAGTATTGTTCAAGGAGGAGGAATTGGGGGACCTTTGCTTCACGTGCATCTTCCGCTATCCTGACCCTTATCTGTGGGGAAAGAGGCAGGAAATAGTTGTTCCACCTTGGCTGTTTTTCCCTGTGTTGCATTTTTGGGCACTGGAAGGTTCTCCCATTTGGCAGGAGGAATCTAAAAGCCTAAAGAGCCCTGGCAGCCGCCCTTCCTGCTGCTCCCCCTGCCCCCAAGCTCAGGAGCCCCAGACTCACCCTGGAGATCCCCAAGCTCATCAGGGGAATTTTTTTGGTCAAAGTTGGTTTTTGAGCTGGTCCAAAGTGACACCACAGGTCACCTCAGACTATTCTGTGTTCTTGGTCCATGTAGGCACTAAAAGCCACATCTTGGGTTCACAGCAACAAAGAAAGTAAAAAGAAAATCTGTTTGTATTGCAGCAGCTTTTATCAAACCTGACAGAAAACATTTCCAGGAACTTAAAAATATTGTGTTATTAGTAAATTATCAGCCAGCGTTCTCGAGAAGAGAGGAAGGACTGTAAAAACAAACACTATCACGCGTGGTTTATAGGTGCCTCAAAAAAAAGGCACCACAGTTGGCACTAAATTAATTCAGGAACGCTTTCAGTTTTCAACAGAAATATTTTTTCAGGTTGCGTTTCTTCCAACCTATACGTGCGCATTTCTGTGTCATTTAGGAACTGGTCAGCGTATGCTACTTAAGTGCTGCTGGCTTCAATTTCTGATTTTAGAATCTGATGCATTCGTGCTCAGTGTGACAGGTCGCATTCAGAATGAGTGTAGGACCCGTTAACTTGAGGAAGGGTTTGGGAAGAGAAAGGCTGAAGCTAAAGAAGTTGAACATACATTGAAAAAAGAGTGTTTGGACTTCTGGGTTCAGTGCAATGTCATGGATTTGGCAAGTCAGATGAACAAAAGAATGGGGGATGAAAACTGTGGTGGTGCTTGCAGGTGAGGATGTCTTTTCAAGACAAGAAAGCTGGGGAGGGACTGTTCGCAGAGGCTTGTAGTGATGGGACTAGGGGCAGTGGGTATAAACTGGAGAGGGGCAGATTTAGACTGAACATAAGGAGGAATTTCTTCCGAATAAGAGTGGTGAGAACCTGGACCAGGTTGCTCAGGGAGGCTGTGGCAGCCCCATCCCTGGAGGTGTTCAAGGCCAGGTTGGATGGGCCTTGGGCACCTGATCAGTGGGAGGTGTCCCTGCCCATGGCAGGGGTGGAACTGGATGGGCTTTAATGTCTCCTCCAACCCAAACTATTCTATGAAAGGTTTGGAGAAGGAAGATAGCAGAGAGGAGTGTTTTGCAGGTGATGTTTGCAGTCCTGGGCAAAGATCTTCAAAAAATACTGTGTCGTTCTGCTGACAGCAGGTGCTGCTCATCCTCTTCATGATATGAAACTCATTTTCTCCCAGGAATGTTTTGCGGGTACGAACTGTGACTGGCCTCCTGGGTGGTGGGACTTCCCAGGCACATGGTGTAAAACTGGGACTTGGTTGTGGGCACGTTGTGATTTTGCTCCGTCTGGGATGTGCAGGTTTGTCTGTCTTAATTATGGAGAGCTTGTCCATACTGCACAGACGTAGTAAATTAAATTTGAAATGTGTTGTGCTGTGAGATAGCAGGTGTGCGTGTTCTGGGCTTCTACTGAAGACTCTGTAGTCTCATAGCTGAAACTTGTTTTTGCTTGGTGCCCACTTGGCAGGTGAAGAGTAAATTCAACATTTATTAATATCGATTAATATGGTCTTAGTGAAATAAAATGCATCTGAAATAGAAATGAGATTGTTTTTGTGATAATATATTTAAATGGGAAAGCCTGGGTATCCTGGGGAACATGACTCCTTTTAAATGCAAATAATTTTGTTTGCAGGTACCTGACTTAAACATCTATGCATATAATCAGAGAATTTGTGTTCCCAAGAGCTCAGTTCTGGCTGGGAATAAACATAATCTTTTTAACATACATATTTTTTCCCCAAAGTACTGAAATGTAGCCAGGAGTTTTCAGCATGGTAAGGGGTAATAAGCTTACTCTCAGAAACCACAACTGTCAGGGCAAAAGCTAGTTTGCAGAATTGGGTTCTGTGGTAAGAAATACCTGTTATTTTGTGGTAATTCCTACCTTGTGAGTTGTGGTAGAACACCACTGTTCCATAACCTGGCATTGAGTAAAGTTTTGCTTTCCAGTTCTCCCTTGTGCGCCAAGGTTTCGCTGCACTGGTTCTCCTGTATCTCTGAGTGTTTAGTAAGGCAAAGATTAACTTTCCAGTTGACTTTCATGGTCTTGGATGAATTCAGGCCAAGGTCCAATGCATGAATGGAAGTAAAACCTCGCATCTGATCGGTCTCTTGAAATAACAGGATCAAAAAATACAGAACTCGGTCCCTTCCTCTGGTTTCGAGAGTAGGCTGGGAGTGGACAGTCTAATGGAAGACATTCGATAATTTTTTTAAAAGACGTCTAGTGCTAAAGATCTCCTCAGAACTCTCATGATCTTGCCTGGGTTAAAGTGAGGAGCCCGTATGTCTGACTTTAATTCCAATTCCTGAATCCAGAGCCGCCAACTATCCACCCTCTGTTTTCACTGATGTGTCTTGCCAGTTTTCTGTGCATTTAGGTGAGGATGTTGTGTTGGCTCTTTTTTCTGCTGTACAGCATTGTTTTCCTCCTTTACATCACCTTTAATCATTTTGACAGGGTTTTCCCTTTTTTTCCCCCAGTAAAATTCAGGGATAATTCCCACACCATTTTTTTTTAATTTCTTACAAAAAAGTTTATCTAAATACAGTAAAAACTTAGGTGGAAACATAATGGTGCTGTTGTGCTCCCTTTATCAGAGAGCACATGACCTGAGGGAGTGTCTTTAATTCCAGCTAAGTTAATCCCTGAAAAACCTCACTCAAAGTGGTCGCGTTCTCCTTGTTTATACATATTCTTGTCACCATGTGCTGTGTCTTGCACATGTAAATCACCTTCAAGAGTTGCTGTTGCCATGGTCTTCTGCGAAATGAGATGAGAAACAGTGTTTGCTGGAATAGCCCTAAGACTTTTTATCTCATCGCTGACTGCAGTATGTGCATTTTTATTATTTCTGGGCTGTCTTGTAAGAAGTAGAATGTTTTGGGGTTTTTTATAAAAACAGTTCCCAGAGGTTTGACTTATGTTTTGGTTGTATTTTTTTTTTTTTGTCTTAATAGCCTTTACATTGTGTGGGAGATACTCTATAAGATAAGATTCTTAATGGTGGTGATTTTCTTTGTGCCCATACACGTTGTCTGGTGTGAGAACACTGATCTGGGGATACTTTTTTTTCAAGAACTGGCAGCATTTTGTATAGATAATACAGAATATTATGTCAACCTTAGCAATCCATTTCTTGCCCCATTTGCTAAACTAAAAAACAGAAGAGGAATCCCACAATTCGAGGTCTTTCAAAACTCTATTTCTGTAGGTATTTTACCCTTGTGGAGTTTGCAGAGACAGGAGACTTTTGGCTGGATAGCAGCAAGTCTGGGGCTGAGGAGTCTGCTTAAAGCTCCTAGACTGGAGGTGGGGGGTTCCTCCTGGCTGCCACACAGCCAGCAACCCTGACCTTCCTTCCAGCCCTTGGGAAAGCTGCTACTGTTCTGCAATAGCCACAGCTGCTGACATGGAGAGAAGTCAGATTATTGGCTTTTATTTCAGTTAACAGCTCAATATGTTTTGAACATATGCATAGTTAGCTATTTAGAAATAGTCCCTTGAGCAAAATAGAATTGATACCTTTTCCGTGTGTGCAATTGTAAGCTTTTAAAAGCTTTTGAAGAAGAGCCTGTGGGGTTTGTAAATGCCTCGCATGCTATTTTTTCACCTGTGAAGCCAGTAAGCCCACAGACAAGGGGGTCCCGGAGCCTGGGAGGGAGCTGTAGGTCACTTTAAGATCTAGATGTGTCCTGAGCATTGCCCGTTGGCCTCTGCTGCAACCAGGATACCAGGCTAGAAGTTGGTCTGATATGGTCTTTGGTCTTTTTGTGCAGATATTTGCATAGGCATTTACACATTTTAAAAAAACCCGAAACTCTGATTAAGCGTGACTGAATTCTTTTAATCTTGAAAATATTCTGCATAAGTAATGTGTTACAGGGATTGAATTTTTAGGAGCAAGTCAGTGTAAACCTTTAGATAAGTTTTGAAGAGAGTAATTGCGTTTGCCTTCTGTACCATTCGTAGTTAGAATGGGTTCAAAAGACTTCACAAACGTTAAGGAGAAGAGAAAATTCTCCCAGAAGGAAAAGTTTTGGTAGACTGAAATGGAAAAATATGCAAGTCTTTCTGTAGGACTTGCTTTGCTTTGCCACTTGGAATATGGAGTATTGTTGGATATCTTGTAAATGACTTTGCAGACCACAGTCTGATCCCTTAAAAACATTGATGTGGTCCCATGTAGCAAAAGTACTGCTAAATTAAAGAAAAGCATTTGTTGACATTTAGATGCTCTGTTCAACACTGTTGGCTCCTGACCCCAGTGCTGAGTGAAGGGCAAAATGGGAAAAGTGGAATTGGGAGTAGTTCTCTGGATTTTGCTCTGTGTAGCCTGTGGGAGTATGGTGGAGAAACTAGAAAAAAAGATTAACAGATACAATTAATCTTTTGGTAGAAGTACTGGGTTCTGTTGAAGCGTAAAGAAAGAATAGCATGTTAAAAATCAACAAACTCGAGTTAGTCCATGGACACTGTCATGCTTTACCTACTTAATTTAAGTTTTGCAGTACTAAGAGGTTTTACGTTGAAAACATTTGCAGAAAGCGAATACAAGAGCAATATCAGTGGCCTCAGCGTGGGGCTTGGTGGTGACCTTCCTCCAGTGAAATGTTGAAAAAGAACGAGGACCCTGCTGTGACCCAAGCGATGGTCCTGCTGCTTAAACCCCGAGCATGAAAACAAATAGAAGTTGGTTTTGAAAAATGATTTTTTGAAAAACTGTTTTCAGGTTTTTCCTGTTTTAAGCCTTTAGAATTCATGGGTTTCAGTATTTTCTCTTGAAAAAGAGGAAGGATGGGGTGTTTGGGTTTGTCTGTGATGCTCCTTTGCTGTCAGTTATTTTGCAGGAAGGGACTTTGTGCAGAATAGTGTATGACCTGGGACTTAGAGTAACCTTTGTCCCCAGCCAGACCCCTGGCCTCCCCAATCCTTAGCAGTGTTTGTGTGGGACAGCGTAGTCTCTACATTTTCCTGTATCTCTGCTGTCGTCTGGTTCTTTAAATCTCTGTGCCTCTCAGTGCTGCTTTGTGATTCAAACTCTGCTTCACTGCTTCCTCTTCCCCTCTGCTTTCTCCCAGGCATCCATCTCTGTCTTTTCACAGTTGTTTTTCATCTGTTCACCTCTTGCTCTTGGTAGGGGGGAGCATTAACAAAAAAATATGTCTTTATACACATAGGAAGGCAAATATTGAATATTTAGTGGATTTAGTAGTTCGCATTTGACCACATTGCTTTCCTCTTCTGGTTTCTTATCATCCTTATTTTTTGTGTTTTGGTATAGAGTGTAAATCCCGAGGGTCCAATCCTTCAGTCACATATGAAGTACTGAGGCACTTCTCTGTCTTTATGGGACTCTGGTCCTGTTGTTTGTCAGTGTGGAGGGAGGGTGGAGAGATCCCTCAAGAGAGGCATACACATGCTCTGAACCGGTGGTGATCCCAGGCTGCTGCTTTTCCCTGACTGAGAACTGCCTCTAAATGTCTTTCATCACCTCTCTGCAGTGTTTCATCCTGGGGCAGGAGCCATCAGTGCTAGATCTCTGTCTTCATGCTGCCTAGGAAGCACTAGAACAGGAAAATGGGTCCCCTTCCCTTCTGTCACACCCAAACTGGTTCTGTGCAATGCCTTAAGGACAGGCTTTTGCCCCACAGTACAACTCTTGCAGTGGCTCAGAGTAGGAAGGCATGAAGTCCATGCAGAAAAACTCAGGATAGAAGCCTTAAACCTGAAATTGTCAAACTCCTAGTTTGACTGAAATACGGGGTTGGGTGCAGTTATGCTCTGTAGTTGCTTGGAGGCTGTGGCTGCACATGGAGCAGGATGGGAGAAGATGTGCCAGGGCAGCAGGAAAACAATCTTGAAACAACCTTGGGAACATCTCATAGATCCCTACTGATGATGTGAGGATCAAGAATAGGAAATGCAGGAGCTGCCTTTGTAGAATTACCCTGTTTTTCTGTCTGAGCGTGGGTCTAAGTAGGTTCATGATAATGTTGAGAATGTACTTCTGCAATAAGGTTTTCATTTCCCATTGACTTCTAATTTATTGCTGTTTAATCCATCCTATTTCACAGACATACTCCTTCAAATGCAGAAAATTAAGTTTGTGATCCAGGTTTAACTATGAAAACTCTGTAGAATTTTAAAATAAAAAGCAACTACCTTTTCAACTGATCCATCTAATGCCTTTCTGTAAGAAAATAATCCCTATTTTCAAATTGCTTTACAATCAGCAGTAGGCAGTACAATCAGGATTTTTTTTTAATTCACATCTGTTCGAAAGAAACTTGGCATATTGCATGTTGTGTAAACATTGCCCAGGAGTCACCGAGCAGAGGAGAAGCTACCAGGTATGTGCAGGAGGAAGCCAGGTTCTACAGTACATCCTTAATGGTCCTCAGCAGGTAGTGGTGGGACTGGCACATGGAGAGATTCCCGAATTGCTTACCTCCATCAGTCTGCTTTGGTTTCTTCAGCTTACCAATAGAAGACATAAGAGCAAGGGCACCAGTGGGAATGCTGTTCACCCTTTAGCAGAAGGTTTCTAACCACCTGGTCTGTCTGACATTGGGTTTCCCAGTGCCAGGGAAGATGCCCACCTGGATGTCAGCCCAGCTACCTCTTACTAGCACCACAACTGAGTCTGAGCTGCCAGCCTGCAGCCATCCAGAAGCACCAGCTTCTTTACAAAGCAGGATTTTCTCATTTCTTTAGGCTATCAGTTGTTGCTATCTTTGCTTGGCTGTTTTTCATTGTTTTAATAGACCAGGCACGAATAAAAACCCACTTATTTAGAGTGTCAAGTGATGAGTTTCCTTCCGCCTATTGACAACTATTAGTACTTGCCCTTACTGCAGCTTAGAGTTGGTGCGTGTGTGCATACGTAGATGTGCCCATTAAGTACCAGTGTTTCTTTTCATTTCTCTTTTGGACAAATGAATAAGTAATACTTCACGTTGCTCATTTCATGTACTGTGCCTCTGTGAGTACAATGCATGGATACCTGATTCTTTCCTAAAGGCATTTCTTCCAGATGGGTACCGTGCCTAATTCTCCCGGGCTAAATACCACCGACTGAGAAATACAACAGCTGGTGTTCCAGGGTAGGAAATACCAACTATGGTTAATGTAAATTCCCTGACGTGTTATTTGGACTTGTTATGTAGAATTAATATACTGAAATAAAAACTATGTTCTGTGTGAATAGCAGAATCTGATTTTTTTTTTTAGGTTTTATTTAGCCTTTTTGCACACCATACAGCTGAAGTAACTGCTAATGAAATTTGGCATCGGAGGTTAATCATTGTTACAATGAAAACTATTGCAGGTGGTTTTTCATCAGCTTTGAGAGTAGGGATAACAAGTTTTATAGAATCATAGAATGGTTTGGGTTGGAAGGGACCTTAAAGATCATCTAATTCCAACGCCCTTGCCATGGGCAGGGACACCTCCCACCAGGTCAGGCTGGATGCAGATCTTCTTGGACGCACAGGAGAAAGAAAAAACATGCTACAGCACACGGTGCCTTGAAGGTGGTGACTATCCTTCATCTCTTCTCTCTCTTATATAACCTCTTTTCTCTTTCTCTTTTTCTCTCTCTCTTCCCTCACTCTCTTTTCATTTTTTTTCCCTAGTAACGAGTGTGGCCGCAGCAGGCTGTAGCAGGCATTTTTGGTGTTTAATTTTGACTCTGGCAACATCAGGCTTTTTTTTTTTCAACATTTTTCGGATCCGCTAAGCAGATTTTTATCCAGTGTTATCAGTGTTTCCAAGTTGCAGATTGTTGTGGTAACACAGCCTTTGCGATTCTTGTCAGTGCTCTGTCGCATATGGGTCATTGATTGTATCCAGTGGTTCAGGGCATGCACCTTGTTTAGTAAAATATTGTTTGGACTCTCCTCCTGAGTGATTTGTGCCACTCTGGTGCTGTGCTGGTGATTCCAAAGAGCTCACTTTAAATGGGAAACCAGAATCTTTCACAATTTAGTGCACTGGACACAGCCCATCTAGAGCTGAGCTCGCGGAAGGCTACGTGCTGCTGTTATGTGTGAGAACCTTGTGAGGGTGAGGTCTGTCCAGCTGGTATCTGCAGGAATACTGCTTGCTTTTTTGGGTGCAGTTAGGTGTCTCTCTTCGATGCTTTGGGGACTGACTGTCCATGTGTGGAGTCTGTCATCCCATTTCCAGGCCAGCTTTTGCCTGGTGCCCCCTTTAGCAATATAACTGAGGAGGTGGGCTTAGCAACTGCAGAAAGAGAAATCATGAATGCCTTTTAAATCCTGAAGGTAAAGTGCTGTAGATTTTATTCTACTCGAGTCTTGTTCTCCAGGTCTTGTGCCAGCATAAGGGTCATTCCCAGAGCAGTCGTAATTCACTCACTCCTTAAAAAAGGGCTCTGCCAAAACATTCAACTAAAATAACCCCGTTTATTGAGTTCTCACTGAGCACTGCGCGTCTTCTGTCCTTGGTAGAGCATAAGCTGCAAATTCTGTACTTAATGGCTTTTGCACCCGAGTCTCTTGTAATGCCCTTCTCATAGAAAGATCACTTTCTGCAGAGACTGATCTGTAAAAACAATCCTTTCCCCTATCACTTCACTCTAATGAAGATTTTTCAGCTTCTGGATTCCTCTCACAGGAATAGCCTAGTGTAGAATTATTGTTAGAATATTTACAATGCTCTATAATTTTTATTTTTGTTGTCTTGTTTTGTAGCTACTTATTGAATAATTCCCATCAAGCTTGGGTAACATTTCTGAGTAAATGTCATTACGTTCAGAAAAATAATATTACACCTGAAAAGAATAGAACTTCCCTCTCTTGTACAGTCTCTGTACTAATGCCTTGAAAAGCTGTGTGGGCTTTCCACAAGGCATCTGGGTGGTCGTCAGGCTTAAAGTGGAAAAGCAGAGAGATTGTGGGCTTGGCACAAGATGAAAAGCTGTTCTTAAAATCAGCTTCTGTTGATATGCAATCTAACTTTCACACCAGTCTTTTTTTTTTTTTTTTAATTAGCCAGGAAAAGTGTCACTAATTAAAGTCCCTAGTCTCCTTTGCAGCGGCTTGCGCACGCAGGACAGAAGTGCAGGGAACAGTACTTGATCATTTGAGTGTATGAGTGAAACAAGCATCTGTTTGGGCCACCCATCTCCTCACCATGAGCAGCAGCATCCTGTTCAGGTGCCCTCCACAGACCTTCACTGCCCCCTCATTTCCCCCAGTAGTGCAAAACTCCTCCTGTAATTATATCACAAGTTAAGGTATGTAACTTTTATAATAAGGTAAAAGCTTTCACTTCAGCTCGAGCATTGTTTGAGCTTCTGTTTGTGCAAAAAATAAGGAGGCCAGTTGTCTGTACTTGCATTATTGTGTTGCAAATAGCAAGGAGTGTGTTTTCATTTGTGCTCGCACTTATGGAGAGTTAATGGACGATCTGGTGGTGCAGTCACATTGAACTGCCTGTACGCAAGAGTTATTGTTGGTAGGTTACTTCCCTGACATTTTAGGCCAAGGACAGAGGCAGGATGGAAGGAACAAAATGATAGATATCTAAAGGGGAAAATAAAAATTACCCACAACGTCAAAATTAGAAGAGTAATACATTAAGGATGGGTATTAAAAGGCTTATTTGCAAACTACTGTCTCTTGAAGAGAGGAAAAAACAGACCATTTTTCCGAACAAAAGAATCACTGTATCAAAACGGACCAAATAGGAGTTCTTTGTTAAATCAAGCAAATAGCTATTATAGAATGCCACAGAGGAAAATCAAATGAAGTGCAGAATTCAAAGCAGTGAGGTCAGTTAAGCAGCAGCGGTTTAATGGAGACTGTACAAAATTTGTCATCGCAACAGGATTTTAAGTTGATTTTTTAAAAGTATGTAATTGCAATCACTTACTCTCGATTTCATTTAATAAAGTTGTTTGAGCTCTTTAGCCCTTGCAGAAGGCTGAGTTTGGCAGAAGGCAAGCTTCTAGAAACTAGCCAGGGGAGGATGAAGCCTTCTTGTCAAAGACCAACAAACCATGGCGTACGTAGCCCATACAGAACCAAAGCTGCCTGCAAATATTTGTTGTCTGCCACCTTAAGGGCACTGTTGTAGCCACTGTTGTGACTTGTTTTACAGCACTTTCCTCTTTATGTCGGTGTTGCAGTCTAAAATTATACTGCTCCTTCTGCAACACATGGGAAGTGCTCCTGGTACTAAAGCCGTTGTATCTTGTCACTTCCAAGTGCACGCTGTGCTGTGAGGGATTAATACAAGCCTTTGAGGGAGGTGGTTTTTTTCTGTTTACTTGTATGTAGTTCATGGAAGGGTAATTGCTACCTTCACAGGGGCATGGCCCCATAGACAATTCTGTTAGCAGTCAGTGCTCTGCCACGATTATCGATCTAATTTCTTTAGAAATCCTGCCTGCACTAGATTTCTTTACAGGCAGTGTGGCTCCGACATCCGAAAGTAATTTCCCTTTGCTTCTGTCATTTCAGTCAGAACCTGTGATGTTAGATTATATTGGCAATTGAGAGTTTTGTAGAAACCAGAGGATCGTTTTCATTATTCTTTTTTTTATTATTATTTTTCCTTTTTTCTCTTGGCATTACCGTTGGTGAAGATACAGCCATTACTTAGACATTGCCTTCAGGTCTGACCAGAAATGGAAAAATCAAAACAACGGAAGCAGTTAAGGTGATGGTGGTGTTTACTGTCTTGGTCTTTTTTTCAAGGGAGGCTTTTCTTGGGGCATCTTTTATTCAGATGACCTCAGATTTGTATCAGTGACCTTTCATTGTGTCTTCATTGAGGTGCGAAAATGAGGGCAATATGCAGGAGCTGGTGGATTTTATGGGTTTTAGAGGAACTGTTGGCTAGACTTAAACACTTTGAACTGTCACAGGGTTGGTAATCAGCTTGTTTTTTCTGGTGAAATCCTCTTTACATTAAAACTTGTGATGATTCCTCAGAAGTTATATGCCCGTTGAAGCCAATGGTTTGGGGTACAAATGGTATTGTGTAAGAAATTGTGCTGACAGCCGTCAAACACGCGGGTAGCAACTGTCTTCCTCATGTGGCTAGAAGTGTATTTATTGCTCCTCTGACTTGAAACCAGCGTTTCATGCAAAGTTGCGTATGTTTGGCAGTATTTCTTCCCATAATCTCTATGGTGTTATAAAAAGAAGTTTCCAAATAAGCAACTGAGAAAACCTTACTCGGGTGTTTTCATCAATAAAATTGTGAAACAGTTTGCTCTGGGTAAGACTAGTAATTATTTTTACTGTTTTATCCAGAAGAAGTATCAGCTTAACTCAAACCCACTCCCTCCCCCATATATTTGAACAGAGTTGCTGTTGTTATAAAGTGATAAAGAGATTTTACTCTCCATTTTAGACTAACTTGTTTGGGCCAACAAGAGGTTACGTGATATTTTTAATAAATTTCAATGTTTTGCAGCTAGCAATGTTCACAGATTTTCTTCATAACTCTTGATGAACTTAAAGATCATTTATTTTAATATTTCAGTTTGAAGAAAATGGGGTAGTGTTAATTCTTCAGAAGTCTTAGAGAAGTGTTTATAAATACAGTGCATGCAAATACGAAGCCCCGGTGTGCAAAGCAGTTAGTAATGCTTGACATTTGGAAACTGAGTTGGCATGGGAACACAGTAAATTATGTACTTTGTGGGTTCTGAGAACTGACTGGTAGAGCTGTGAGGCGAGACTTTCAACTGATGGGATGGGACAAGAAAAGAAAAGAACAAGTTCTATATGTTGAATAGATGGCTGATCCTAATTAAGTACTGCCTTTGTTCTGGTAGATATAGTTTTCATGTCTTTATGCTGCCGTGTAGTACTCTGTTGCAGAGCAAGTCAAGGTAAAAAAGCTTTTCTCCTGGAGAGCTTTGTGTATTATGCCTGTTTTTCCCCCTCACCTTGATGTGTGGTATTTGGTGTAGGAAATGTATTCTAGTCTATGTGGTTATTTCAGTGCTTTCATTTGTTTGAGGTGCGATTGAGTGGCTATTACTCAATGGAGAAAACACTCTCTGCATATCGCGGGTCTCATCATCACTTCAAATTATTGTGCGTTGCAAATGCTGCTTCTGGTATTGTCTGAAATAGCTTCAGTGTCTGAGGTAGTTTTCCATTACAGATAATAAGGTTCAGACATTTTAAATGTCCCTCAAAACATAAAATGCCAGAAACCCTAGTTAGAAAGCAGTGTTTTTATTGTTGAAGTCGTTATGAAAGTTCATAAAATTGTTGATGCTCACCTAAATTTCTCCCTGGCATGTTTATTGGTTTTTTGCAGGCACTATCCTGGTTGACAATATGCTGATCAAAGGGACAGCAGGAGGGCCAGATCCCACCATCGAACTCTCCTTAAAGGACAACGTCGATTACTGGGTGATCCTCGATCCTATCAGGCAGAGGTTATACCTGAATAGCACTGGCCGAATCCTGGACAGAGATGTAAGTCTAGGAGTTGCAGTTTATTTTCTTTTCTTTCCGTAGATTAATTTCTGAATCTCTGTACGCTCACAGGAAGACCATAAAAACAAGACCTGCTGGAATATAATAGCTGCATCTATCTTTTGTCCCCAGCTGAACGTGAACAGAGTTAATTTGATTCTTGATTAGGACTTAGTGGGAGCATGCAGAAATTTGACGATTTGTGTGGGTTGGCAGAAATATGTGTCACACCAAATTTGACTTGTTTACTGAATTAAAAACATTTTTGTTCTGGTTTGCTGCTGTTGTCTGGAAGAAGGGCTGCTCACCTCGGGTTGTGTGACACTGAAAATCTGCTCTAGCTGTTTATGGCCATGTAAGTAAGAGCAAAGAAATTGTGAATATTAACATTAACTTACAAAGCTTGTCAAATTCCATGGAGGAAGAGCTAGCTTAGTTCTTTTTTTAAGGCAGCATAAAATTTGTGTACTATGCTCATCTGTAACAATATTAAAGAATATAGGCGGGCTAAGTTTGACGTTTTATGAAAAAGGAAGATTAAAAGCAGAAAATAAATACGAGTGTTCTCATCAATGCTGATTTCATTGAAGAAATGCTTTTTAAAAAGAGACATTTTCTCACAGCATTGCTGCTGTTTATCAGAATCTGAAAGGAAAATTGACTCTAAAGCAAATCTAATCAACATGGAAAGTGCTCTTTAAAGACAGGAGATGTCCTTGGGTGCATAAGAGTTTGTTTTGTGTTAGCTTGATGAATTAATTTACCTTTTCCATACATTTTGAGGTGTATTCATAAGTACCAAAAACAACATGCAGATTTTTCTTCATTTCCATTATTAGTTTAAAAGAGCTAATTTAATTCATCTGCTCATAGTTTAGTTTTAATTCACAAACTGTTTTCATATTTGAAGCCAAGTTATGCAGTACAAAACATGGCAGAACAGACGTGATAGCCAAAGACTTTAAGGATACAAGTTGTGCAGTTCACTATTATTTTTACATCAGAGAAAAAACCATGAGCCCCTAAAGAGAGGTGAGGCTGAAGAACCACATGGAGTCAGTCCTTCAGTAGCCCACACGAGTCTGCATAGCCATACGGCGTTAGGAAACCAAATTAATTCCTGTTAGATTCAGTGCTAATTCTTTTTTTTCAATGCCCCTTGAAGTGGCACTTTTCTCTCCGTAGAGTCGTTTATCTGAGCTGCTTTACCTGAATCTAACTAGATGCTTTACCAAAACAACCGTGTCAAGTTATTTGGTTTCCGTTGTCAGTCTCACTAAATTCATAAATACTTTAAATTATTATGAATACATATAGATAATTTACAGTGATATTCTTTGTGAGAATTAGACTCATGTGGCAAGGGAAAAAGTGAAAGACATACATTTTCTTAATTATATATAGGTAATATTGAGGTTTCTACATTGGTATTTAAGGGATTATTTCCTAATTTTTTACTGTGAACCATAACGATTTGTAGCCCTAGTACTGTAATGCTGGGTAAAATTACTCATTTGTGTTTACTGAGATAAGAAAATAAAATCTGAGGTTTATGTAACTGAGATTTTGGGTGTGAGCCCCGTTGTATCTGTCCTCTGTGAATTGCTGTAAGTCACAAGCCAAAGGGCATGAAAACAACCCACAAAACCACCACTAATTGAATTGAAATGTGAAATTTATGTCATGGACTTGATTAATCTGACTCTTACCTAAAGGCTGTTTCCAGCAGTTCCTTTTCTTTTTTGTTTTTTTTTTAAACCCTAAGCAATTTTTCTCGTCTTTCAAGTTAAAACCGTGTGAAACTTGGTAATACGAATATAACTTGGAGTTTATTAAGGTGAACCTTAAAATTCATTTTTTTATTTCAGAGCAGAAATTGAAGTTCCTAATTCACAAATGGTCCATATACAATTGCATCCAGTGTATTTGGATACTCTTCCCAATGTGCCCACTTGTCAACTCCCTACTGATTCCGTTAGCCTGATCCTAGGCTTTGTTCTTACTGTACTTGAAAGAAAATCTCATTAGATTCCATTGATTGATTGTACTAAGAATGATCATATATTTTGCAAAGAAAATCAGATAAGAATAAAATTCCAGACTTTTCTTCCAAGATTTTAAGTACTTAGAAAAGACAAAGAGCAGTAAATCAGAACTAAAGGTGAAAGGAACTGCTAAAAGGTGATGGGATACGTTGTTCCCGGTATCATAAACAGTGTGTTCCATTACAGATATACTTCTGTTCTCTAAAAATGCCTACGCTGAATGTTTGTTTAAAGACCTGATTTTAAATCTGAGCATTGACTCAGCTTGTGCTGTACGTTGTTGTAGAGAAAGGTGAGGGAAGAACAGATACTTCATGTGAGATCTGAACACCACCATAAAGGCCATTCTGACTCTTCAGAAACTGATTAGTGCCAAGGTCTGAAGGGTAAAGAAAGCCATATGGTTCCAAAATCCATTATAGCAAAGCTAGAAAAAAAATCAATCAATCAACGAAATAGTAGCATTTAGAATGAGTGAAAGCATAATTACGTAGATACATAATTATGGTATAATTGTAGGTCTCGGAATCTCAGTACAAAAACCTGCTTGCATTCACTGTACAGAACAGGATGGCATATGCATCTTTAAATTACATTTTTGAGTTGTTTATTCTCTTGAAGTCTCTGAGGTTAATAAAGATAGATTTTTTTTTTTCATGTTGTCCCATCCAGTGCTTGCTGTCTCTCTGCTGAGTGTTAGGGACAAAATAAAAAAGAACTTGCTGATATTATTTCACATGCCAGCCTGTTGCTTCAGATATGTGAATTGGCACTTGCCAGGGTGGGAAAGTTGTGAGCAGGAGTCAGGCTGGATTGCTGTATTTCCATGCCAAGCAAAGGTGCCTTTTCCTTTATTCTCAGGTATGTAGTAGTAGCCTTTCCAGCTTAAATTTCTTTACCCATTCATCAGGTTTGGGAGTTATTTTTATTTGAACATTATTGTGTTCACGGGTGTGAAAACAACAGGACTTTGCATTGACTACGCTTAAAGGTGACCAAGTTGTTTCTAAATTACTTCGTAAATGTAAGTGGTAGTATATTGAATTTATTTCTGACTTGACCTTTCAATTTCAGTATTAATAAACCAAAGGTTAAAATGCATGACATTTTCTGGGTGTCTTTCAATGATCAGAAGAAGCTCAGAAGATACGCTTTTTTGTTGGTGGTCTCAAGGGAAGTGTGAAGGGCTAATCGAGCTGGGGGTTTTATTTCTGTGTTAGCACTTACGGTTGGCAAAGCTCAGGCTGCAAAATACAGCTTGGAGACATGTAGGGCTTCTTGGAGTATTGCCAGCAGGAGCTGTAGTCAGGACACTCTCAGAGAAGGTTTTTAATCCAGACATGGAACATTAAACATAACTCAGGCAGGCTGATGGGCTGTAGGTGAACCTAAGCAATATTCACGTCACTCAGAATTAACTATTAGTTCAGGTTTTGTCTGCGTATCGTAAAAATGTGTTTTTACTTGCAGCCGCCGATGTCCATTCAGTCCATTGTGGTGCAAGTCCAGTGTGTTAACAAAAAGGTCGGCACCATTATCAACCATGAAGTGCGGATTGTGGTGAGAGACAGGAACGATAACTCGCCTCAGTTCCAGAAGCAGCAATACTATGTGGCAGTAAATGAGGTCAGAATCGCTTTCCTGGTTTTCTCTTTCTCTTTTGTGTGGTGTCATGCGAAATGCCAGCTTTCGTTTTTTTCTCTTTCCATTTGAAAACCTGGTAAATTCACCCTTGCGTTTGTGTCACTTAAAAAAAAGCACAGCACAGACAGCGTAGCTCAGATTTTAGCATGTAAGCTGTTCTTCATTTTTCTTAATGAATTTGAAGACAAGCACACTTTTCATCAAGATGCTTGTAATATCGCAGAACACCCTAGAATCTGAAGCTACATCTCAATGAATGTATCACTGGTTTCTGTTCGATTTACAGAATGTTTTACTGCATTATGCAGTTGTATCAGCAACCTGGAAGTGAAACAAATGCAAAGTAAACAATTGAAAAGGTTTCACTAACAATATTGAAGCTTGGCAAAGTGCAGTTTGGGTTTATTTGCATTTTTCTCTGTTAAATAATGTCTATGAATTGAATTATTTTGCTTTTATTTTTTTATGAAAGAGAGCGCTGTGGATTGGACTTCTACGCATTATTTGAAGGAAAAATTATATTGATTTCTTGAGCTGGTCAAGTTCATTTCACTTTATGCTTAAGTTTTTTATTCTATTAGGGGTTGAACTGTAGATCTTCTGGAGGGTAGGGAGGCTCCAAAGGGATCTGAACAGGCTGGACTGCTGGGCTGAGACCAATGGGATGAGGTTTAACAAGGCCAAATGCCGGGTCCTGCCCTTGGGGCACAACAACCCTATGCAGTGCTACAGACTAGGAGAAGTCTGGCTGGAAACTGCCTGGAGGAGAGGGACCTGGGGGTGTTGGTTGACAGCGACTGAATGTGAGCCAGCAGTGGCCCAGGTGGCCAAGAAGGCCAATGGCATCTTGGCTTGGATCAGAAACGGCGTGACCAGCAGGGCCAGGGAGGTTCTTCTCCCTCTGGACTCGGCTCTGGTGAGACCGCTCCTCGAATCCTGTGTTCAGTTCTGGGCCCCTCACCACAAGAAGGATGTTGAGGCTCTGGAGCGAGTCCAGAGAAGAGCAATGAAGCTGGTGAGGGGGCTGGAGAGCAGGCCTTATGAGGAACGGCTGAGAGAGCTGGGGGTGTTTAGCCTGGAGAAGAGGAGGCTGAGGGGAGACCTCATTGCTCTCTACAACTCCCTGAAAGGAGGTTGTGGAGAGGAGGGAGCTGGGCTCTTCTCCCAAGTGACAGAGGACAAGATGAGAGGGAATGGCCTCAAGCTCTGCCAGGGGAGGTTTAGGCTGGACTTCAGGAAAAAAAAATTTCCCAGAAAGGGTCATTGGTCCCTGGCAGAGGCTGCCCAGGGAGGTGGTTGAGTCCCCTTCCCTGGAGGGGTTTAAGGGACGGGTGGACGAGGTGCTGAGGGACATGGTTTAGTGTTTGATGGGGATGGTTGGACTTGATGATCCGGTGGGTCTCTTCCAACCTGGTTATTCTATGATTCTATGAATAAATTGCTAATAACCAGGACAAAGGATCTATATTTTTGGTAAGTTAGTATCCTGGGGCTTTAGTAATAAGAAGTGGAAGAAGTGGTAATGTCCAAAGTGAAACTAAGAGGAGACTGGACACATGGGTCAGTCTTCTGTCGGTAAAGGCTGAAAGAATTAGAGTTGCGTTTAAGAAAATGAAGCTATTAAATATGTAGTGTATGTAGTGTGTACGGTTTGGTTTGGGATGGTTTTTTTCCTGTGAAAGAGCATGACTGCTCTCATATTGTTTAATTTTTAGTAGATTTGGTTTGCTCTTTAAAAAAAACCCAACTTTCATAGTTTTATGTGTTTGGGAGATTTAACTTTTCAATGTCTCTGCCTATCGCTATGATCACTACATTGCTGTGAGTGACCGAGCACGGGGCCACTCAAAGGCCTCAGAAAAGGAGTGGGAAAGTTTGTTAGGCCTAAGTATGCCAGGAAAAAAATCAAACAGACACATTATTTTTGAGACTTGAAGCTGAGATAAGGATTTACTGGTTTTCTTAGCTAACTGGGCTCAGGATTGATGATACCTTTAAAACTGAGATTATTTACCTTCAGGCAAATTTTCAGCTATCCATCTGCCCATGTTTCTTACCAGCAGAATTTGGAGGTCACAAAATGCCATCTGTATAAGTACCAGTAAAACCTTCTTTATGCTTTTAAATTGTGTTCAATTTGGCCTTTACATGTGTCACAAATCCTGATTTAGGATCCTGCCAACAATGCTAATTTGTCACAAAACTTAGGTGACTTAGATCACTTAAAGAACTGCTGTCGAAGGTATTAGGAAAAATGATTTTAACATGGTATTGTAAAAATATGACTTAACAAAGTTCAACAGAGGGTTTGCTGTATTAATTAATGCATGGAAGAAACACATAAAGGACAATTGAATTAGAATCAAGTTTCACAGAGATACCAGCGAGACAAAGGGGTAAGAAAAACCCTCCTATTATCACAAGTCTCAGAGTGGACTTTCTTGCTTTCTAAACCCCTAATGGAGCTTAGGTGTGGCTAGGTCCAAACTTCATCTCAGACTTGGTGAACAGTTTTTCTAAATAGTTATATATGCAAAGTCTTTAATGATGAATTTTGAGTAGCTGCATGGATCACTAGTGTTTCATTAATGCCAATTCCGCATGTAATCAAAGATACCAAGGCATAACTCAAAGCTAATGTACTACAAGGTCATGCATGATACCAGGAGCTTAGAAAGATTTCCCATTGGTCTCTCTGCCTTGGGGAAACCTTGAGAGGCTTCCCAGACTGAGGGGACATCAGCACCATGCAGCCACACTGCCCAACAGGGAGAGCTCAGAGAAGACTCATTTACACTGTTACTTTTATGGAATAAAGTGGTTGGCTTGTAGTCAAACCACGTGTGATGGAAAGGTAGCTATGAGACTCCCTGTGCCCACAACTGAGTGAGTTTTGGTAATGCCATCCACTCTTCATGTGTTAATCGCATGATCAGTGTTCCAGGCTCGTATGCCTCGATGCTCACAGCGTCGCTCTGCTCCTTTGTGGGTTTTCAGAGAACAGATTGAAACTAGAGGAGTTCGTGGCCCGGCCACAGCTTCTCCTTCTTCAGAGCCTGCACCAAACCGTGCCAGCCTGGTCAAGTAGTGGAGCGTGCCCATCCCAATGTAGTGATTGCCATTTCCGTGCTTTACTGACCTGTTGCCAAAGTGCTTTTTGTCTTGACTGAAGGCAACATAAACGTCGGTGTGAAGCGCCTGCACAGGCTGCGATGCAGGTCCCAGACACCTGCAAGACATGCATAATTTTTGCAGGAAAGCTGAAGGCAGGTGGTACGTCAGTGCTGTAATGCTGAGGAAGCAAGGATTTTCTGTAATTAGAAAGGAGTCCGAAAGACGGAGTGAAAAATGCACCATTTAAAATTATTTATATTCAGAAATTTAGCAGTGTTCAGAGTCTGTGCAATCATTTGTTTGCATTGTTATTGGGCTAAGTGCAATGTTGCTCTTTCGACCAGTTGCAGTCCTGATTTAATTAGCTTCTGTGCTCCATTTTGTCACTGTTACGCTTATAGCTTCTGACGTGGCACCACTGTGCCCTTCAGCACTACCCAGCGGGTTAATGCTCTCATTAATTAACCAAAACAAAGTTCACAAAGCATCTCAGACTTTCTCAAAGCTTTTAGTGAGTGATTACAATTTTTAATCACAGTTTATTCTGCTAGTAATTGGCACTGCCTCCAGTGAATTTAACTACAAGAGTGAGGGGTTTGTGGTTATTTTTCTGATTGCCTCTGGTCTTCTGTTTTCAGTTTGTTTGTAAACTAAAAAGTACAGAAATTTCTCTTACATGAACGACATAAGGCAAATAAAAGGACAGTTATTTATTATCTTACTTATTTATTATTTTATCTGTGTCCATTTGAGGACTGCCTTGTTCAGGGGCTTTACAGGTTCACCCTGGGCAGTTTCTGGTGCCAGCTGCTGTGCCCCTCTGGCTGTTCTACATGGGATGAAGGACATGTGCACTGTGGCTCTATAACCAGCCTGCAGTTAGCTTGAACAAGACATGAGGTGGGCTTTCCCCAGGTGCTGTTTAATACGCCTGCTCACACACAGGAATTGCTAGCTGGACAGCACGTGCGCGTTGTGGGTATAACATCTCCCCAAAGCCCCGTGCTCTCTGTGTACACCCACTAGGAAGAAATCCTGGGCAAATACATCTCAGCCTTGCAATTACCCCACAATGTTTTCTTTTTTAGGGAGTAAAGTCCAGAGCTAGGATTTTCCCAAGTAGTCAAAACTGTTACATAATTATTAGCATCTGTAATATGAGACAAATAACTGTAGCTAGATTTTAATTTATTAGGTAGCATTTCAGTTTCAGGAATGTCAAGGGGTAAAATTACGTTTTGGAAAGATAAAATGATTTTTTATGTTAAGTATTCTTTATCTTTTAACTGTTCGCAACATGCTGATTTGTAAAAGAAGGTGAGGGTAATTGTAATATAAATCCTAGTTTCACATGCATCTTTTCCATTTCCACATAAAAGACCTGGTTTTAAATTGAGCCTGTAATTTTCCCAAAGGCTTAGAAAGAGATGGATTGGTAGGGTAGTGTCTGTTTTGGTTTATACGAAAAGGTATCTAAATTTTTATATTTGCTTAATAAAGAGGATGGTTTTACTGAGTTAAAGCTCCTCTGCCCACTGTAGTTCTATCAGTGGCCGTTGCAGGTGCTCAAGGAAGGGTGTAAATGTTGGGAAGCTTAAAGTGAATTTCTAATGAGTTCACCAAGCTCCAGTCACTTGTAGCTGTAAAATATCTTAGACCAAAGGCAGTGTGTGTAGTAGCTCTTAACCATTTTTTTCTTCTTCCTCAGTTGTTTGTTAATGTTGATGTATTAAAATCTTTATTACAAGAAATACTGCCTAATATGTATCAAACTTTTCCATGTTATCACAGGCATCTCTCACAGCATCAGAAGTTCCATGGATTTAAGTTCAGAAATACTGTAGTAGTATTTACTGGATTTTCAAAGCCATCCTTTAGTTCCAGGAGTAGAGAATTTTATCATTAACTCCTATTTGCCGGTGCTTTAGTATTTCTGTGTGATAATACTCCCCTTGGCCTCCCTTCTCCTACTGCTGAGTTCATCGAAGTGCACGAGCACGAAGAAAGCAAATTCCATGCCTTAAGGCAAAATTCCCAAATCTTTCAAACTATGTGCACTTATTAATCTGATAACTATGTGCCTCTCCTGTGAAGAGGCCACAGTCTCTACTTTCCTTCCTTACTCAAGGTGTTGTGTAGCCTCTTTTTTATCATGTCATGTCTCATCATAGGTATATACTATATATAAGGTATTTACACTATATCAGGTATACACACTATATAAACACACACACGTATATATACTATATGTATATACGTATGTGTATGTATATATAGGATATCTCAGATACTGAGATAAGAAATACCATGATTTCTCATTCTACTGCCTTATCCAAATCCTAAAAATACTACGGAATGCCTATATACAGATAGTGCCTGCAGAATTTGGATCTATTCTGCATATTGTCAAATGATTTTTAGGGATTTAAATGTTGTCTTCTGTCTTTCTTTCACACGCTTGTAGACATAGGGGACCACTGGGTAAGGTGACCTGAAGTTAAAATTAATATTCTCTAGTGCATGCATGGCTGGAAAATGTGTCTTTTGCGTCTATAATTACATGTTTTATGAGGAAATATTTTTTTCAGGAGCATCTAAATTACTGTGTTAGAAGTATGGGCATTTTCTATATAGCTGCAGTATGATTGTCCTCATCCTTGGTAATGTTGATGGAGCCTGTAGTGTTTGTTTGACTTGGTGGGTTAGCTGTGAGCTAAGCTTCCCTCTTGGGCTGCTGGGTACCACACCAGAGGGTCCAAGCAAGCGCTAGGATGGAGTTGGGCTCTCTTCCTTCGTGTCATAACTGGTCCAGGGTCGCTGCTCTGTGGGGTTTCAGGGCTTTTGTGTGGATTATAGCAGGCTCTGACCTCACTGAGAGCTCGGCACAGAACAAACGCAGAGACCTTCAGAGGGGTGCTGCCATTTAGGAACGTGTTTCCTTTTGAACTTTTCTCATGCTTTTTCAAGACAAACAATGTAGGCGTCTCAGCCTAAAGCAAATCGGACTGCTATCCACAAGATGATCAATCTCCTCATGAAAATAAAATAGAGTTAAGGCTGATGTTAAAATTTTTATGATAATAAGACATACTCTACCAGGTTATTTCCTTTGGTATGTGTGTTATATATTTTTATTCATGTGAAAACGTCACATCGTTATTCATTTAGAAAAAAAATCTCGACAAAATGGCATTAGCCTGGGGCTAAATTTGACCATGCGTATTAGTGACTTAAAGATACGAGTTATGGCAATACACAAACCCAAAGTTCTACAGTTAGGTTGAAATTCAGAAGAATTATGCAGTTCAGTTAACTCTCTACAGGAAGATTTATATTATTACCACAAGGGTAATAAATACATATAACCTAATGCAGGGAGTACAAACTAAAATATAAAGCAGAATTTTGGGGGTTTGTGTTAAACTTATTTTAATATACTTTTCCTCAGGTAATACAACTTTAATTCTGCATTGCCTGACTTTTTTGTATCATTTTTTCACACAAGCTTTGCCTGAGTGCTACAAAGGGATTTGGAAGCTCAGAAGCATTTAATAATGGGGTTTTGTGGAATTTGTAGTAGAGTTACTGGAATACTTGTTGAAGTCAGTGTTCCTTTGTTAACCATGCATTACCTTAGAGCTGATGAGAACTTTTTGCTTGTAAACCAAAATTTATACTTGGTTTGGGTTTTGTTTGTCTCTTCCTACCTCTCCTTGAGTTGGCAGAGGTGGGAATCCTTTGCAAAATGAGTGTGTTCCTTGAGCTTCAGTCATCTTAAAACTTTGGCTTTGGGCTGTTGAGAATTATAAATTGTGCTGAATTTTCATTGCTTCTGGTGTAATTATTCCTGTCTTTTTCCTTGTGGTATTGAAATAATTAATCTCTGCAGGTAGACATCATCAAAAGAATATTATCTCAGAATGATTAACTGTAAATCTTACTTTCCTCTGCTGTTTGGGGCCACCATGGAAAATTATTCATTTTTAGCTTTGTAAATAGGCAATAATAAGAAAATCTGTTTTCAAAATGTTTTATGGAAGTGTTGAACGTTCCTATCTGCATGTAGACTTCTAATAAATATAAATCAAGTTGAAGGAATTTTTTAGCATTACAGCTGTTGAGAGTGGAACAACAAGATTGATTGTGTGCGTCTCCTCTCTATTTATTTAATGGCATTCTTTTGAAATTTCACTTGTTTCTCATCGTCATGGTTCTTTTTCACAACTTTGAATTAGCACAGAGATTATTGTCCTCAAACTGTCAGTAAAACTCACATTTATTTTTTTCTTTACAATTCCTAGCATTTTATCTTGTGTAAGGTAAGGCACTCAGCATGGCCAAACAGTGCCCTACAGAACTTTAGTCCCTTTCTGTAGGAGATGCTCAAGGTCAATGTGAAGAAACAACATTCCTCTCTCAAGGTATTCTCTGAAGGAGGCGTATCTCACGGGGAGAAAACAGGGGGGGCTCTAGGGACTGCTCCAGCACACTTTCTGGAGCCAGTTCTGGGTCCTTCTGAGAGGCAGTAAAGCAAAGGAGCTGGGAGCCCCTCCATAGACATATTTCCACCTTTGCCGTCTCCTGGAAAGCTTGATGGTGTAAGATTTTTCTGAGAATTAACTGAATTGGAACCTGTGGGAAAATGGATGCTGTGCAGAATCTCTCTGCTACAGATTATGATAGCAGTGGCTGGGGACAGTTTGAGCTCTAGATAAGGCTTTACTGGTCTAGGGAGTGTGAATTTGATCACTAGTTTCTGAAATTATGTATGTTCTATGTACATCTAAACCAAAAACATCTCAATGTTCTGCTATTTGACGTTTTTTTCTAGTCCTTCAGCCTGCTCTTCTAGCTTTTGGATATGTGGTTTAGTTACCTCCATAATATGGAGGTATCTAAACATGCCCTTTGTTACCATGTTAGCTGTCTTCATTCTTAGAATCCAGTTCCTCATGGGCTGTTCACATAATAACTAATCCTTATTTAAACAAGAACAGTAGGATTATTCATGTTGATAGAGAAAATATTGATCTATATATAGTCATGTTTTATGAGGTGAACTGAGTTCCTCCTTATTGTTTGGATAAAAAACTAAATGCTGACAGCAGGCTGTCAGAAAGCCCTCACAAACTGTGGTCAAAAGTGATATTGCTGTAATTGAAAATCATCACAAAGTGAACATCTCGGTGTAAAAATATTGTGAAGCTTTGAATACGGAGTGCCTCTCTCGAATGATTAGAAGTGGAGTCTGAGACATTTAAGTAAGAGCTCATCTGCATTTTTCCATAGGCTGCAGTAATCTCTGCTGTGAGACCTTGGGAAGGCTGAGAAGTTGTGTGGATAGAGTTATTTTTTTCTTGACTTTCAGGAAAAGGGTGTGTCCTTTCTCATATTATTTGTATTGCATGAAAGAATATGTAGATAACATAGAAACTTGTGTATTAGGTTCATAAAGGTCTATGTATCTTCAGTCAGGTACTTTGGATGTAATGCATGAAACCCAAGACTTTAGCTTTTGACATCTACTGTAAGAGTGTGCAATTGTAATTCTGGTGTTCAGTGATACTTCTTTTCTACAAATGTTTTTGTTACCACTTCAGGATGTGCTTTACAGTGCTTCAGCCTTTTTATGTTAGTCATAATTTATCTGTGCCCTGATAGACCTGCTTGTGATGAAAAAGAGTGAAGGTGCTGCTGGCTGGATGCAGTGGAAGCTGAGCATTGGTGCGCTTCCCAACAGCAGCACAGCTGTGAGCATCCTTCAGCTGTGAGAACTTGTGCAGGTCCAGCCTCTCCTGAGAGCTAACACTCCTTCAGAGCAAGGGCTGACAAAGGTGTAAGCAGCCTAACGAATGGCATAGTTAACAAATGTGGAGTTTGCCAGCACACATTCCCTGCCCACTTGCCAGACGCTACACGTGTGGTGTCTTCAAAGTTGTTTCTTCTGTGCTCTGCAGTGTTTTTCTCTTCGGGCAGCAGAAGCAGAGGAGACTTCTGTCGCATCCCAACCCCTGACAAGCTAGCACAGTGCCTGGCTCTTCCCACTAATGAGATTGTATCATTGAACCAGTCATTAATCGGTTAAACTGTTTTATTGAGTGTTGTACTGGATGTCTGTGCTGAGGTGGGGCTGAGGGTCTCTGTGAGGGGAGGCTGGGGCTGTTCCGAGTGCCCAGCCCCTCAGCCCAGCTGGTGGTGCGTCAAGGAAACAGATTTCAGAAAGGGGAGAATGCTGAGCGGCAGCAAGTTGTGAGGAAGAAATTGTAAGGAAAGGAGTTCATAGAAGCATAGAATAACCAGGTTGGAAGAGACCCACCGGATCATCGAGTCCAACCATTCCTATCAAACACTAAACCATGTCCCTCAGCACCTTGTTCACCCGTCCCTTAAACCCCTCCAGGGAAGGTGACTCAACCCCCTCCCTGGGCAGCCTCTGCCAGGGACCAATCACCCTTTCTGGGAATTTTTTTTTCCTAATGTTTAGCCTAAACTTCCCCTGGTGGAGCTTGAGGCCATTCCCTCTTGTCTTGTCCCCTGCCTTTGAGTTGTGACTCAAAGAGTAAAGCTGAGCCTTCAGAAAAGGGTGGGAGATGGGAAGGTGCTGTTTTGTCTTTGTTACTGTCCAAATATGTTCTTAACTGGCAGTATGTTAATTTTCTGCAAGTTGAGTCTGTTCTGCCAGTAAGAGTCGCAGGTAAGTCATCTCCTCGTGATGCGCGTTTGTCTGGTTTTCCTCCCCTGTGCTGCTGAGAGCGGGACGAGAGCCTTGGCCCAGGGCAGCCCACCGTTACTGAGGGTTGAACTCCCAGCCCTCCTGTGAACTTTCCAGGTTGTTTCTCAGGTTGCTTTATTCTTCTATCCCCTTCCGAAAACACCCGCTTTACCATGAACCAGTGAGTTCTGCTCCTTGGTTTACATGAGTTGACTCTGGTTTTGTACTGCCAGGTGAGGCTCATGTTTCAGTGCAAGGCAGAGACTCTCACAGGGTAATTATCTCAAAATTAGTAGGCAGGAGGGAACAGTCAGCTTCCTACACCCACGTGTGACACTTCTACTGTCTGTGCCAACAGTAAGCAAGTCAAGTGTGCAGCAAAACATAAGCACTAATAGTTACTTTGGCGTAAGTGTAGATAATGTGTATGAGTATTGTAAATTAAGCCCCTCCTGTTTTATTCAGAAAATAAAAGGTTATGAATTGGGGTTATTTATTTCAAAGAGGCAGTATTCTGAACCTTAAAAATTTTTCTCAGAAAACTGTCAGCTGTTAAACTCTTAAAGTAATTAGCAGTTCTTTTAGAAAAACAAGAGCAGAAACTTCCTAGAGGAGGAAATGGGCACTTAATTATTTACTTGATGCTGGGAACTAAAAATGTGGAAATGACATAGCGTCAGCACATGCAACAAATATTTGAATGACTCTTTGTCCCTTTTCCCTCTTTTTACGGTGTGTCAAACCTTTTTAGACCCTATGGGTTTAAAGATGTGCAACAACTTAATGCAAAATTTGGAGGAAAGAAAAGACGCCTTTGTGAATTGAAGGGCCAAAATCTGGGTGTGATGATAGTAGTAGCAGGAATCATTGCTAGGAACAATGTCTATGTTGAATCCTGAGCTGCTTGTTCATTTATTTTTCTCTTTAGGATTGATTAATCACAAAGTTTTCTGAATGTTAAAATTCGGAAACGATGACTCCCAAGAAGTCAGTTGGACTTCTGTCCTTGAACTCAATGGGTCTTGATTTCATACTGTTTATCTACACTGGGATAATTATGAATTGATTCATTTAAAAAATATAATTCTGTGGCTATTCAATTGCTGCCAACAAAATATTAGCAAAAGAGCATCATTCTTGCATTTGTTTAAAGCCATGAAGCACTCTGGGTGTCTGCGTGAAATAATATTTGTCTGGCACTGTTCACATTTCATCAAGACACTGTTAAATAAGTTCTGTCTACTTTTGCAGCTAATCTTTATTTTCCTTCCTGAGTCCAAAAAAGAAGTGGTTTTAAAAAAATCTTTTGATATATTTTAATGAATTCTTTCATTTCTAAGACTTTTTTTTTTTTTTTCATCTTCCTGGGGTTTTTTTTGAACAAATGAGGTTTGTCCTGATGCAGCCAATCTGTGGAATAAAAATGGAAATTGGTTTCACTCTCTGTGTGGTGCTTGGCATCAGTTAAAGCAGGGTCTGTGCACATTGAATATAAACAGTGGCTCGTACATGAAGTTCCAGGGCAAACAAAGGGGAGGAGAGAACATCATCGTTGCATTATAGGCCAGAGCTATGGAATATTCTTGTGCACCTTAAGATTTTAATGGATATCTGTCTGTCTCTATTCTTGCAGTTAACTCCAGTTGGAACAACGATCTTTACAGGATTTTCTGGAAATAATGGTGCTATTGACATTGATGATGGGCCAAATGGCCAAATAGAATATGTCATCCAGTACAATCCTATTGACAAGGTAAATGCATTTAGCTAGTTTTTATTATTTTTGTGTTCACACCCCTTAGTACAGCAAGCGAACAAGAGGTTGCCACTGAATGTCATGAAGAAATTCTTTTTTTCTGGTGTAGAATATCCTCTCTGCATACAAGTCTTGCTTGCCCTGTAAACTCTGCTGAATTTACCTTCCCTTTCCCTGCCATGCTGTTAACAGTTGGATAACTTCAATGTCAATCGTTAATAATCCCATCTTCTGCAGTGTTATTCCCACACTTCATCTTTCTTTTGTCATGCCTTTTTAATCAGTGAGGGATAATTGTATGTACTCCTACACATTTATACCTAATAGATTCACAGCTAAGAAATATTCATGGCTGAGATGCTCAGAAGAGCCATTCTGACTTTTCTCATGCAGCCATTCATAGATGAAGATCAGTCTTTTAAAAAAAAGAGGGATATATACAATTAAAAAGAAAACACAGGTGATCCCTGCTTTGCAAACACATACCTTTAGAGACAGAAAGCTTTAAGTGTTAAAATAAATGACCTGTAGGGTCAGATGTGTGGAATAGATTTCTCTATTCTAACAAAGTCTGGCACACGGGTGGTTTGTGTGAAGTGTCCATATATATTTTTTTTAAAGAAAATTTCAGCACTTAAAGCCAAAACCTTTTCTGGGGAGCACTGTTTTGCAAAGAGGCAATGTCTTTGACAAAAGTGGAATTGTGCTGTTAGGATTTTGGAGGACAGGGAATTTTCTGACTTTGTGTTGTGTGTATTTGAAATTGTTTCAGTTTTCTTAAATGTTTGCAGTCATGGAAATTAAATTGATTGTGCAGACTTAAGCGTTCTCCTGAGTTATGACACTTCAGTAAGACCACTTAAATGAGTAATATCATTAGCACACAATGTGTGGGTTCATCGCGTTCATTCTCAGCTGTTCTTTGTACTGGTGGTATGACTGAAGAGTTTCATGATTTTCATACACAAAGGCAAGAGTTTTTGAAGGAAATAGTGAGTACTAACATATGCTACTGTCATCTTTTAACTGTCTGCATAGTGGAAGTGTTAGAAATTAATACTATTAGAGTACCACAAATATTTCAGTAGAAAGGAAAGAAAGAGTGACAGGAACGGACAAGCACCTTCAAATTCACCAAAAAAAAAACCAAACAAAAAAAACCCCAAGCTTTGAATTTTTCTCACCTTTTCTTACCTTTAATTTATAGTACTTTACCCAGGTGGAATAATTTCTTCTGTTTCAGTAAAGAATATGAAAAATGTTGGTACTATGAAAATACCTCTTCTAGAAAATACTTCTTACAGATATCTGTGGAAAATTGAAAGTATATTAAATAAAATAAACGTTTTAGCGTACATTGAATATGTGGGTATCCTGAAAACAGTAACAAATAAAAAAATCCAGACCCCTTAAAATATTATTTCTGTTAAAACACGTTGGGCCCGGTGATACAATAAGTTGAATATAAAACAGCTCTTCCATTAAGTCATAGTATTATATTGTTCGAAGGCATCCTGGGAAATCATTCTAAAATCTACAGCCATAGTAGCCTCAAGTTCAGTAGAGAGGTTTGCCTGGCCACTACTGAAGGGTATTATAGCGTCCCTAAGTGATTTGATCTGGTAATTTGCCACAGGAAGAGTTTAAAAAAAAAAAAAAAAACCAAAAAAACATTTCCTAGAAATTTTCTTTTCCTCTCTTACTCAGTGAAACTTCCTTGTGCAATTTCCCTGGCTGGAACTACTTCTTTGGAATAGTTGCTTTTTTGGCATCTTTGCCTTACTACTTTTGTATTCCAGATTAGATAAATCTGATTCTTTCATCTGTAGATAGCCTTTATGTGCATAATATTGCTTTACCTAGCGATGCGCTTTATGTATGTGCTTGACAGAGATGACTTCTCATCGTCGTAAGCTGCTTCATCTCAGCTGTCATCTCGTCAGAAAGTTACTGCGTAGTATCTGCTACAAGTGGATTATCTCCCTTAACCTGGGAAACAGCTACACTGTGCTCAAAAATGATGCGTACAGCTTAGTGCAAAATATTGCTACTTGTCTGCTTCTAAGATCCACCTCTTGTGTGATGAAGATGCCTGTTGTGTTGTGTGGCACCACTGACTTAGGCTCCAGCCTTAGCAAAATCCGGCTGATTATAGCTCACAAGTTTCATTGGAGACTAATATAGTCGTTGGAAAACACCCTGTAGAAACAAGAGGTGTTATTCTGGAAATTCAATTTAACTTAATTATTTTGTTGTTTATTTGGGAAGATAGGTAAAAGCCAAGTAGAAAAATAAGTGCAAATCGTGCCTGACGTGGGGCTGGGCTCTCCCTGCCACGTAAAGGAATGCGGTAAAAAAATTCTTAGCTTTTAAAAGGTGAGGTTCAAGTCAATTAAGCTGCCAAAAAGATTCTGTCTCCTAATTTGGAGTGGATTTTTAGATCTCTGAGGGCTCTATTTCTACCTGAAAGTTATTAAGAAAATTGCATCCTCAAAACAAATTATAGACTTTCTCCTTACTAGCTAATTTTACTGAGATCCATTCTGTTGTGATTGGTGAGGATATTCAAAATGAAACATTTTGAGTTTATGTGGAGTTAGGGGACATGCATAATGCTTTTGCTGTACTTATTTTTCACGTATCATCTCTCTGGGGAGTAAATGGAATTGTTATCCTGCTGACTTCCCCCATTTTAAATCCACTCTTGAGTATGGGCCAACAAATGTTCTAAGTTATGAAGACTGCAGTACAAAAGCATTTTCTTGTCTCTCTTGAGACAAGAAGTGTCTGTTGAGACAAAACTTGGAGAGCTAACTGAAAGGAGGACCAGTTTTGTTCTCTTGGAGTAAGCATGTGTCAAATCACTGTCTTGATATTCCTTTCTTCCAGCATGTGCTGCCTGATTCCCATGTTGGATGGAAATGCAACCAAGATGAGATGGTGTTATGCACATCTTCTAACTGTCTCATTATAGTTTGACTTGCAGCAGAAATTAATGAAGTTTGCAGAGGGATTACAGAGTTGATTGATCTGGTACCTGCAAAGAGCTGTGGCACAAATTGATGTCTGGAAGTTAAGCTTTAAGCCACCACTGAATGATTGCATTTCTGCCCTGTATGGGAGCAAAAAGGGGCTCTAGTCATAAACAGTTTGGAAAGAGGCTCAAGTGTTTTGCTGAAGTTGTGCTGAACCTTCCTAGCAGTTTAGATCGTATGGTTCCACTTAAGTACATTTTCATACCAAGACCTGCCACGGAAAAGGCATTTATTATGCGAGTGCCCTGGCAGATTCTCAGCTGCTGAGTCTTTTCCAGCTGGTTCTGGCCTTTTAAATGAGAGCTAAATGGGCTAAAGCAGTTACGAGAATCTTCCTATGAATTAGAAGCAGTGCGTGTATGTGTATTTGCATGTGCATGCATGGCATCGTCTTGTACTGCAGTCTAAGATATTACCCATTGGTAGTGTAGTAAACAACCTGCTTTCTTGTTTGTGCAAATACCATTAAAGGAAACGAAGAAGGGGCAAAAGCAGTGAACCCTACTTGGTTCTTCCTTCTTCCAACAGCAAGTCTGTTTCCTCAGTATAAATATTGTAATCAGTTGTGGGTTTCATTCCAGTGGGAACTATGTATTTTTTATCCAAAGAGTCGAGTGCCAAATTCAGACATAAGCAAACAGTGTCTCTAGTCATTTGGCACAGTTTGTGATGTACTTTCCAATACTGTTTTCCTGAACACAACAAGTATCTGCAATATGGTGAATTTATCAATCACTATGACTTATTTGCTGAAAAACAAACTACAATTTAAGCAGATGTTTCAATTCTTATAGGAAGAAAGGTCTGGTTATGTTGTTTGAGGAAAGAATGTTACTCTGTACCTTTGCAGTGTTTTCTGAGGAGAGATTTTGGATTATTGGATTGCCATTACCTGTTCAAAGTACTTGAATAGATTCAACATAGATTGAAGCATGGAAAGATTTATTTTAATGTGATTAATTTGACAAGAAGCCAGATCTCCCATCTGAAACCTGTGTCTGTGCCTATAACCCTCCTCCTAAAATGGGTCATTAGTTAAAATGAATCATTTAAAGGTGTGTACCCTCCTACCATTTGATGCCACAGCTTCATAATCTGAATCTCTAAGCAAGTATGCAGGATAAGTTGAGTCTTACCTGACTTCCCCGTCCTGATTTACTCTGAGATCTGAATTTACCAGTGTATGAGCATGTGCATTAACTGCCACTAAGAAACGGCACATGAGCGGGTAGAGTTGATGTTCTCCCTATATTTACTACTTCGTTATCCTCATGAAGGCCTGGATGATGAGAAGATAAATAAGTACAGTGGTGTGGGTTTCCTGATCTCTCATACTTGATACTTTCTACAATACTGAGAAAACACAGAGGAAGGCAAGCCGTAGTACAGAAGACCTGGACTCTCATCTGATGAATAGGGAGAGCTTTTAGGAACGTACCACTGCAAAATCAGCATGGCAAGTCTGGCAGAAGCAGGAGAGTCAGACTTCAGGTTGTGATTGGAAGTAATAATGTATATGCAAATAATCAGAGAGTTGTTTGTTACATACAGATTATTTATTGTGGGGTTCTTTTGCAGTAAATTGAGCGTGGAGAAAACTCTGTAAAATCTCTAATCTGGCAAGCACATGCAATTTTGATGTGCCATCCAGTAGATCATCCCATTGTCACCTGTTTGAAAGGTTAAATCCTATTTTAACTTTTTCAGACTTCCAACAGGACCTTTGATATTCCTCTCACTCTGTCTGGAGCAGTAGTCCTACGGGAAAGATTGAACTATGAAGAAAAGACTCGTTATTTTGTGATTGTTCAAGCAAACGTAAGTATAGATTTCTTAATGGCCATTTATGCCACTGCTTTAGGTGGGGTTTTAATTTCCAGATTTTTTTCCAAGGAAAGAAAAAGCCTGGCTGAAAACCCGGCCTGATAATACTCATCTCCTGAAGATCTTACTTAAGATCTGTTGAGGTCGTTGAAAGCTTAGGTGTATTATTACTGCTTATAAAAGCTTGCTCAGTGTGTGTAACAAGACAACCTTTTTGGCATAAGGAACAAGTCGCAAATGTGAAGTACAACCCTTGCAGAAAAGGGCATTCTAGTGTCACTAAGTATTCATTTTCCAACAAATCTGGGGATGCCAATTTGATCTCAGATGAGTTTAATGGGTACAATTTAGTTCTATCCTTCAGGTTTGAAATGCGTTTTTCTATAAAGAGCTGATTTTTCTTTCAAGTCGTATTGCAAGCGTATGCAGAGGTTCTTACAAAGTGTCTGGCAGTGGATAATGCATACTGAGAAGAAAAGTGATATTTAAACTGTGTCTTAATATTTTTGTCAGAGATTTTTCATGTCCTTGAAGGCTATGAAAGCTTTTTTTTTTCCTTTCTGTCCTGATAATAGCTGAAATGAAAACTTTTCCTCTGTTGTTTACCTCTGTTGTGATACTACTTCATTTGTGGGAAAATGAGAATGCTCTGAAGCAACTTTAAGATAGCTTGCTTCTGAATTCACGCATTTATATGGAAGTCTTCTTTCTGATACAGGATTGTAGATACATTTTACAATCCACTTTCCTGCATATTTTGTGGCACGTTCAGCCTTCCCACAACAGACGATCAAGCCTGGATGCGTCTCAATGCTTTTTGCTCTCAGATATATCTAAAGATGCTTCCTGGCCCACACATTTTTTCTGTTAAAACAAGTCTATATAGTTGGGTGACATAACTCGCTGATCTCTTGAACAGGAATACAGGAAGGCTCAGAACTGATTTGGCTGCTTGTTTTATCAATAATTCATTGTGCAGATCACTGCTGTGTATTCACAGCATTTTTCCTTTGATGTCGGAGCTGTGAGTTTGAGGAGACGCTGTGCTCCTGGAAGAGTGACTGGGGTAGTTGAACTGCTTATGTTTTTCAAGAGAAAGGCTTGGTGTGCAGCAATGCCAGCACCTCGTGTGATAAAGGGAGCCTGTCGCTGCAGGAGCAACTGCTGAAGGCACATCTTGGGATGCACGGTGGCAGTACTACAAAGTAATCTTGTATTAATTGGTTCACTCCTTTCAAAATCCACCCCCATGAAGTAAATTGTCACCTTTGTGGTTCTGGCTTTGGGACTAGAGTGGACACTGATAGCATCTGTATCATGTTTACACGCCATGGAGCAGCTTGTATGATCAAAATGTCTTGCTAGGCCATGTGTCTACTGAAGCGTACCCAAATGGGAGCTGAGCTCATTAAAGATTTGAGTGCTTATGAGAAACTAGAACTCAAACAAAGCCTCTAATTAAGCTCTATAGTCCAACTTTTTTAGGAGTTTGTTTTATGCATCCTTTTATTTTTGTTTTATTTTACAAAATATTGCAGACTACGTTTAGTTCTGTGTTTTATGTACTATGCAATCATACTTCTGTTCCATTGATTATATAAGCAGTGTTCATTTTTTGGAACTACATGATCTTTAAGGTCCCTTCCAACCCAAACTATTCTGTGATTTGTTGTTCTTGCATCCTGAAGATACCGCATGAAATTAGATACTCTGTGTCTGTGCTCTGATCCAATTTTTTGCAAAGGCACGTATTGGGGGAGCGTAAAAAAAAAAAAATTAATCGATGAAGGAGGCTGGTTCTTGTAGGTGGTACTGCTTTTCATTATGGGCCATGAAGAAAACTGAATTCAGAAATTCTCATATTTAGGAGCTGTAAATGTAAAGCAGTTCCAAGAACTCAATGGGCTTCAAAGTAGGGAAAAATATGCAACCAGTCTGATTTAGAGCAATGACCTCTTCCTCTTACACAGATGATTATAGTAAGCAGCAGAAATACTTTTAAAAACATCACTTTTTCTGTCAATGTTATTATAGGATAGGAGGGCAAGACAGTGGCCTCTATGTCCTCCACAATGTTTTATTTTTGTAAAGAAAAGTTATCACAACAGTGCACTTGTTAAAAAAATATCATAGAATCATATGAAGACCTGACACCCCCAACATTCACACCATGTGTCTGAGGGCATTGTCTGAATGCTTCTTGAGTATTGTCAGGCTCGGCACTGTGACTGCTGCCCTGGGGAGCTGCTCCAGTGCTCCACCACCCTTTAGGGGAAGAACCTTTTCTTAATATCCAACCTAAAACTGCCCTGGCACATCTTCCTGCCATTCCCTCATGTCCTGTCATTGGTCAATAGAGAGAAGAGATGAGTGCTTGCTCCTCCTCCTTCCCTTAGGAGGAATCTGTAGACTGCAGTGAGGTCTCCCCATGTCTCCTCCAGGCGGCACAGACCGAGGGACTTCAGCTGCTCCTCATACAGCTTCCCCTGTAAACCCGTCAGCAACTTTGTAACCCTCTTCTGGACACTTTCCAGTAGCTTTATGTCCTTTTTGGTGCCCAAAGCAGCACACAATACTCGAGGTGGGGCTGTGCCGATGTGGAGCAGAGGAGGATGGTCACCCCCCTTGACCAGCTAGCAGTGCAGGGCCTGATGCCCCCCTGGGCACTGTTGGCTTATGTTCAACTTGCCATCAACCAGAACCCCCAGATCCCTTTCCACCAGGCTGCTCTCCATCCTCTCACTCCCCAGGCTTGTATGATCCAAGGTTACATATTGGATATTGAACATTGGATAGCCATGCTGTTTCTCCACTGTGATAACAAAAGAAGAAAAAGATGAACTGTTGATAGTGGGTGCATTGTTCAGTGTATAAAAATAATCTGCGCGGTTCCCATGACTCAGGAAAGTCCAGCTTTATTCTGTACTATCTGAAAGAAAAAAAGAAGAAGTTGTAATAGTTGTGTACCCAAAGATTTTTTAAAAAAGACCTTTTATTTATAGGTGGGATTTGCCAGAGCTGCACAAGACAGCATAGAGTGTATCTCAGATTGTAAGCAGGACACTAGAGACTTGTTACCTTACACAAATATGTGGCATTTTTATAGATTTAACAAGACCCGTACCTTCATTTCATACCTTTCCTGAAAACTAATTTCTCAAGACTGTGTTATTTTTGAGTGAGAGACGTCTCATAGTATTTCTTAATTCAAGAGGTAATCTTTTGCTTCTTAATTGTATTTCTGAGCTTTAAGGCTGTAGCTTGGCTGCTAAAGTTTCTGTGACTAGCTGTTTCCTAGAACCTGGATAATTAGGGTGATAAGTTTTGCTCTTAGCTTCAACTTTACATTTTTCTTTAGATTCTGACTTCAGAAAGTCTTACCAAATGTAACTCCTTTGCTTCACAGGACCGAGCCCAAAATCTTAATGAGCGAAGAACAAGTACAACCACCCTGACAGTCGACGTGCTTGATGGGGACGATTTGGGACCAATGTTTCTTCCCTGTATCTTGGTGAATAACACTCGTGACTGCAGACCTCTCACCTACCAAGCAAGCTTGCCTGAACTGACTGATCCCGTAAGTCCTCTTGATTTTTTGCAAGTTTTATGTGTTTGTTTTGTAAGGGACTATTATCTTTTTCTGTGGACCCAATTGAGAACTGTAACTCTATGCCTCATACCACTTTTTATGTGCTAAACAAAAGAAAACCAAGGTAAGATTCGTGTATGAATACGTGGTGCGGTTCTAGCTTTGATACACTGGCAAGCTGCTCTTTCACTGTGAAGGCTGAGTCTTGCTGAAATTCAGTAAATTGTGGAATTGCTTTTCCTGATCTGTCTGTGTGTGACTCTCAAACTATCATAAAGAACCACATTTGAGAAGGGACTTGTTATTCATTCAGGATTGTTACAGGCCTTGGAAGAAAGATTTTTTTATTTATTTTTTATTTTGGAAAAGGGACCATTAGTCACTGGTCCCTGAACAGATTATTTGTTGCTGCTATCTGGTTTCAATCAAGAGGCATTAAAGGCAGCGTGTGTTTACCCCATCTGGATGCTTGTACTCAGTATGTCAGTTAATAGATCAGTAGGGATAGGGATAAGGGTCAATGTAAAGCTGGTTTCACACCGGAATGTGTGTAATGAATCACAGAAGAAAGAGTTGAGAGCTTTATCACTTCTTGATGCAAGGTGGTGCCTGCTTCTCTTCCTTACAGGACAACTGCTGTTTAGCATAATGGAGACAGGCATCTCTATGGTGGCTGAAACAGAAATATGAATTTCTTAATTGGTGTTGGTATGTGACCTTGGATTCCTGTATTTAAGAATATAAAAAGGAAGAACCAATTGAATCACTAACTATCACCCCAGCCAATTCACATTGATATTAAGATGCCTTTAAGGTGACACTGAGTATTTGATGTTAAGACCATGACTTCCTTTGTTTTGGGACATATTCTCTGTCCTTCTTGTCCCGAAGGTTAATGATACCGGCTCTGGTTTAACAACCAGTGCAACCTCAAGGAGGTGACATAAGGCTTTTTGTAATCAAGATGTGCCTTATGGATAAGGAGGGGTTAGAACATATTCCGGGGAGAGTGGTATCAGTCAGTCTGAACCTGCTGGCAAACTCCTGGAGGAACTCTGGGTCTTACAGGGCATGTGTGCCTACAAAGGAGGTGGTGTTCCTCTCTACCGGAGAAGCGCCTCCTAACAACTGAGGCCTGATTTGTAAGGTGTGGCGAGCTTTGAGATATTGAGGTTTTGACAGCAGCAAGTCAATTGGGGAAATAGAAGGGAGGAGTCATTCTAGATCTAACTCTTTTACCGAACTCTCCCTTACACTTCTATAGGTTGGTATTTTATAACCCTTTGTAACTTTGTTGTCTTTTTTGGGCTTGGTAAATAAACCCTTTTATTTTAAATTTTACATTAATTTGGCTTGGCCTCAGCGTCATTTCAAGTCAATTTGGCAACAACAAGTTAATTCCCAGCTGAGTATGTGGCCTTGTCAGGGTTACTGGGGTACCCAGGCTGTGGAAGATGGCAGAGTATGACCCCATTTTATCCGCACAGATCTGATAGAGTTCCCAGTACAGAGGAAGAAATGATGAATAAGTAGGTTTTGGTCACTACCTTGTTTATTATCTGGTTATCTTAAGGTATAATGCAAGTCAAATAATTTTCCTGATACAGCTTTTGTAGATTGAAGGAATCCAGTTCTGTCTTCATTCCTGTCCTTGGTCAGACACCCAGGCTACACTGGAAGACAAAGTGACGTCTGCTGAGGAGGGTGCCTAGGGTAGGAAAAATCTGATTAGCGATAAGGTGCTGAGTTGCAAAATGTATTCACTCAAGTTCATAAGCTACAATCTGTTCAGGTGACAGCCTTTTTTTGTTTGCTTTTTTTTGCATCAAAAGGCACCTTGAGAAATCTGATCTATGAAGTGAGAAACAAGTTTTGTTGATACACTAGCAGCTATTTGCTGTTTATCTATTTGTAGCACTGCAGCTGTTGTGAGCGTAAGTGGAAGAGGAATGTTTGAACTCAAAGTTTCACCTTGGTAGCTCACATCTTTAGTTGACTTCTAAGTGGTAATTCGTTTGGAAGATGAAGATGGTACCTAAAAAGGTTCAGCTGGTAAACGTGCTACGTCCGTCCTGTGAACAGCAGTGTGATAAAGTGCAAAGAAGCCTGAGGTGTCTGGGCAAGCCAGGGGCTGGCAGTGGACTCGAGAGATGCTCTGATCTGGCAAAGCAGCGTGGGCGTAGGAACTCATTCCAGAGATAAGTTAGAGATTTCTGCATCATGCAAAACCATTGATTGCACCACATAGACAAGAGCCATCTGAGTCTGTCGTGCTATAAGCCTTTAACTACAGTGCCAGGATATGTAAAAACTGATAGTGATCAATATACTCCTCTGATCAACTTATTTGGAGCTTGCACCAGCTGTTGTTTTAAGAGATCAATCTTTACTGCACTGTAAGCACTGAATCTTCCAGTGGATGCAGCAAATAAAACAGGATGATGTTTGCTAAAGTTTGGGATTTTTATTTTCTGTTGTAGCCACTGCATAGGTTAAAGGACTGCTCTTAGTCCAATGTTGTCACGTTTTTTTTCTTAATTTTTTAGTGAATTTGGGAAAGAATATCAGTGAATCTAGAACAAAGAACAGTGAAGTGTGAATTATTCAGAAGCAGTAGCTTGAAAAAGAGCTCTGGCTTTACAGGGCAAGATCCCAACTCAACTGACCCCTAAAGTGAAGAATTTAATGTAACTGAACTAGTAAGAATAATGTTTTTGTCCAATTTTTGTACGATTACATATTTTTAATTGGCCTGCATCCAGGAGCTTAAAATTGTGTTTCCTTTCCAAGCTTCTTTCCCTTAGATGCTTTTAAGGGGTTGGATATATTGGCAATTAAGAATCCTTACAGTGTGTGCTCTGTTTATGATCTTTGGCTGGCAAAGATGGAAGAGGCCAGCAAAATCAATGGATCTTTTTGTTACCAGAGAAACAATTTATTTTCCTGAAGAACAATGTCAGGGTTTATGCTGTGCTTTCTGAAAGCTGATTTGACTCATGGTAGTATTAATAATATTAAACCTTCTCCAGGCTGGGCAGGCTGCTGTCAAATTACTGTTTGTAGACTGGTAAAAACCCGGATTGCATTTGCGCCGTTTTCACTGGCGATGTACATGTCCCCGAAGCTGCAGATCTTCTGAGCAGAGCCAAAGGTTTTCTGATGGTCCTCTCGGCATGCATTTGCAATGAAATGTTATGGTAAAAGTTCCTTCTCGGTCAGCTAGGTGCTGCCTCCAACCGACTGAGCTTTGCCACAAGCTGCGACATTCTTCATCGGTGGTTGCCTGGCTTAGCGAGCGTCTCTTCTGCAGCGCCAACCAATGAGATATGGGATTTAATTGCTACGATGGCCTCATTAGGTCTACGATCACATCTAAGGGCACATAAACATGATGTCTCTGATACCAAATGCTTGCGAGGTACCCTTACAGTTTTGTAGAGGGGGCAGAAACTCCTAGTTCAGAGTAAACAAACTTGGGGTGTTTTTATAGCGCATTAGCTCTTCTGAATGCTTAATCCAGGATTAAGGTAGGAGAGTGGTAAGTGAGGGCAGCAGCACCTCACTGCTGCTGATGCCCGGACGCAGAGTTAAGTGAGCAGCCTGTCACTGCTGCAATCCACACCTTAGATTATCTGTTGCTTCCCTGGGCAGTAATTTGCTTGTGAAGTGCTACCTGTTGAGTCTGATTCAAAGCCCGTGACAGTGTAAAGCTGCTTTACAAGTTCCCAGACTAGAAGGGAAAATAAATCTACTGCGTTTTGAGTCCTTTAGTAATCCTTGCAGAAAAGACACCAAAGCCCAAGTAAGATAGCATTCAAAGTCATTGTTTGAAGTTCTGTCTCATGATGCATGAGCAATTTCATTGACCTCATTTCCCTGTGGGGGAGGTAAAGTACAACTTCAGTGATGTTTTACAATGAGCTAACATAAACCTTTCAAAGGTAAGTTCCACAAGCCAAATATATTGCCATATATATATTATGACAAGAAGAGGTTTCTGTGGTAGATGGAAGGATGCACGTATGAACCTCCTGTGTCTGCTAATTGGTCCATATACTTCCGTGTAGTTTTCCCTGCCTGTCACCATCCTACAGTCTCTCTAGGAATGAATTTATTGTTGTCAGCTAAACTTCTGTTTCTAAGAAAATCTGTATTGTTGGTTAAGTTTTAGGGGATTTTTTTGCTACATAATTTTATATTTGCCTTAGTGTTTCTGTGTCTGGTCAAATCTGGTAATTTTTTTTTTCATTTTGATTGTCTCCGGAAGGCTTCTGTAAGTTTTTATTAATTTATTAGCAACTGTTATGGCTTAACCCCAACCAGCAACTAGAATCTCTTATACCTCCCTCTCTCATACACACGTGCCCTCTAGTAGGGTGAGGAGGTGAATCTTCAAGTAAGGTAAAACTCGTGGGTTGAGATAAAGACACTTCGATAGGACAACAAATAAATAATAATAATAATAAGCAATATATGAAACAACTGATGCTCAGTGCAGTTTCTCACCAGTCAATGACCAATACCCAACATATCCACAAGCAGTGATGGCTGAGCAGTGAGCTAGGACCTCCACCAGCTTCCTACTTGTATGCTGAGTATGAGGTTATATGGTGCGGAATCTCTCTTTGGACAGCTTGGGTCAGGCTGTGCTCCCTTTCAGCTTCTTGTGCACCTGTATGTTTGCAAACCATGAGAAACTGAAAGAATTCTGGATTTCTTAGCAACAACTGAAAGCATAAATGCATTATCAACACTATTCTCATACTAGATCTATAAAAACCAACATCTACTGGCAACAAAGTTAACTCTGTCCCAGCTGAGTATAAGCATTACCTGGCAACAACTAAAACAATATGTTATCAACATTATTCTCATAGTGAATCCAAGACACAGCAGCTACTGGGAACAAAATTAACCCTATTCTAGCCGAAAACAGGACAACAGTGCATGCAAGACATCAAATAGAAATAAAAACATAACTTCATGAACATCTTGTAACATTGGCAAGATAATTTCCTGCTTTTGCCTTCAGTCTATTCCTGTCATACTTAGTTTGTGAAGGCTTTGTCCACTTCTGTACTCACATTTTTTCATCATCATGCAAACATGGAAGGCTAATTAGCAGTAAAATATAGATCAGGGGGTTTTAATCTATTGCCGGGCTAGGTTTGCAATAAACTGATTCATTATCAGGTTCCATAGGGTAATTATCGTTCCCTAGGAACACTAATATACTCGATAACACCTACAAGGCTTTCTTTGTACTAATCAAGATTCAACATTTTAAGCACTGAGCTGCACTAGGAGACACTGCTTATTAATGAACCACTGATGTATCTTTCTATATGGAAAATATTTATTTTTGTACTAATTATCTGCAGTATCCTTAAGGAGTTGTGTCAGCAGGAACCTTAACAAACTCTGTGGGCTCAACTACCCTGTTGTGGAGTTAGATTAGTTTGGATTCAGGGGAAGAAAACAGAACTTTTAAGAGGCAGTAGTACAATCCTGCTGGGTAAAAGCCTTGCTGATCAGCTTGGGAGCAAGTCCTCCCTGAAGAGCACCGTGCGCATCCTGTAACGCATCATTTTGAAACTGTGCAAAGCGCAGGCTTTTGATGCTAAAGTGAAGTGAACAGTTTTCCTCTGCTGTCACACAGTTACTATACTTTTTTATTGCAAATTGAAGTCATATATTCTATATTTAAAACTGAGCAGAGTCTTTTCTGTTCAATTCTATGTTCACTTCTCCCAAGGAGAAGGATCTTGAATACTTTATACAAGGGATAAAGAAGTTCATTGATTTCCATATAGGCATAAACCATCATAATATTAAGAATATTTAGACTCATCAAACCCTTAGATCTTGATAGGAAGCGGTTAGCATCCTCAAGTCCAGAGGTACCAAAAACCCAGGTTGCAGCAGTTCAGGAAAGGCTGGTTTTATTGCAGTGGAGGAGAAGAAAGAGGTTTGGTGGAGGACTGAAGTCATTTGATAAAACTTCCCAGCCCTGCAGACTAATCAGCTCTGTGCGAATCAGTTCTTTGCTGCTTAGTGTTTATTATAATTTGTTATAATGCTAATTAACATCGCAGAGGATATGCTGGTTTCTCAGTACCTCTGGATTTGAGGATGCTAACCACTTAACAATTCTTTCTAACATAATTTCATTGCGGTTCTTTGCCGTCTAACTGTACAAATCCCAATTCCTTCTAAACACAAAACCTCCTGGAGAATTTCTCATACAGACAGATTAATATAAAACTTGCTATAAAATGAGTAATGCCTGAAACTTCTGGGAACAACATCTCCCCATCTTAGTTATAAAGGCAGGTATAAGTCAAAGAATGAAGCTCATCAAAATACTCTGGGCTTTTTAAAGTCATTATTTATTTAATTATGGCTGGTTTTGTGGTTCATTTTTTGGGCTTTTTTTCCCCTGTGAGAAATACCTACCCAGAGAAAACATTTTATGCAGTATCTACCATGCAAACTACACTCAAATAACCTTCCCTGAGGTTTGAGAGAAACCCCCTAATAAGCCTGAACTTCCGTAGAGATGCTATGTAAGACTTTCATGGCTCTGAAACACACTGTCTTCATAATTAAAAAATTTGAAGTGAATATGTGTGGTTAAATAAACTTGAATCAAGTCTTCCAACCTATATGGAAATTGCCCCTTTTAACTGTGTGAAGGATAAAATCTCATAGGAAAGCAGGAAAGCATCACCTCTGATGAAAGTGGTTTCTTCCTTGCCTTTTCTTGTCAGCCTGACTGCTTTAAGTCAAATGTGCTTGGGGGTGAATGGACCCCTACTGACAGTCAAACTGAAAAAAAACCAAAAATCAGGTTAGATTGCCAGCTTTTCTTGCCAAATCACATTTTGTATTGGTTAACTACAGTACATTTAAAGCTGCAAATGTTGGAGGCTAATTCAGGAATTTGTGCGTTTCTGAAGCACTGTACCTCAATATACCTTTTTCCCCTTTGCTTTATTTTTGCTAAGAATTGGAGTCTTTTATTGGAATGTGGTAGAAGAGGGTTGCTCGCCTCTGCCTAAATAGTCTTGTGAGGTGTGCTTGTGATTTAATTGCATCAAGCATCAGGAACTTATTTGAGATTTAATTTGTTTATAATTATACTTTTCTCAGGAAAATAGGTGCTAGCCAGTTTTGTGAGTTGTTGCTAAATGCTCTTGTAAGGGAAGGTATTTACAATTCATCCTGGAATTAGTCTGTGCTTGAGCACAATTGTGTCCACTGACATAACTGAATGTTTTAAGTGAGGCTTCCAGAGAAAAGAGAGCTTTAATCATTAGCAGAACTGCTTGTTTCTCTTTATACAATTTGTTTTTTGATAAGGAAAGAAGTGACTTTGCATTTTGCATGGGTGGCATCCAGCTCTGTAGTGGTACCTGGCGTTGAGGCTTAGGCTGAAGTAGAAGGTGAAGGTGTGCCAGGGTGCTCTAGGAAAGGGTGTGAGCTGTTTATGTAGAGACACATCTTGCTGCCCAGCCCCGATGCTGTGCGATGTCTTGCTCTTGTGTAGAAGTTTGTTATTATTTTTTTCGTTCTGTCTCTTCCTTTACCTCTTCCTGTGTTAGGTACTGGTCTTCTTGTGGATGTACTCTTCCTGGATTTGTGGATGAATCTTCTCGGACTTCAGTAAAGCCTTTGACGCAGTTTCTCCCAGCATCCTGCTTAGGAAACTGTCACCTCTGGCCTGGACAGGCGCACACTCTGCTGGGTGGAAAACTGGTTGGCTGGAGGGCCCAGAGAGTGGTGGGAAATGGAGTTAACTCCAGCTGGAGGCCAGTGACAAGTGGGGTTCCCCAGGGCTCGGTGCTGGGTCCAGCCCTGTTCAATGTCTTCATCAATGACCTGGATGAAGGCATCGAGTGCACTCTAAGTAAGTTTGTGGACAACACTAAACTGGGTGGAAGTGTCGATCATCTGGAGGGTAGGGAGGCTCTGCAAAGGGATCTGAACAGGCTGGACCGCTGGGCTGAGACCAATGGGATGAGGTTTAACAAGGTCAAGTGCCGGGTCCTGCCCTTGGGGCACAACAACCCTGAGCAGCTACAGACTAGGAGAAGTCTGGCTGGAAACTGCCTGGAGGAGAGGGACCTGGGGGTGTTGGTTGACAGCGACTGAACATGAGCCAGCAGTGGCCCAGGTGGCCAAGAAGGCCAATGGCATCTTGGCTTGGATCAGAAACGGCGTGACCAGCAGATCCAGGGAGGTTCTTCTCCCTCTGGACTCGGCTCTGGTGAGACCGCTCCTCGAATCCTGGGGTCAGTTCTGGGACCCTCACCACAAGAAGGATGTTGAGGCTCTGGAGCGAGTCCAGAGAAAAGCAACAAAGCTGGTGAGGGGGCTGGAGAACAGGCCTTATGAGGAGCGGCTGAGAGAGCTGGGGGTGTTTAGCCTGGAGAAGAGGAGGCTGAGGGGAGACCTCATTGCTCTCTACAACTACCTGAGAGGAGGTTGTGGAGAGGAGGGAGCTGGCCTCTTCTCCCAAGGGACAGGGGACAGGACGAGAGGGAATGGCCTCAAGCTCCACCAGGGGAGATTTAGGCTGGACATTAGGAAAAAAATTTTTCATGGAAAGGGTCATTGGTCCCTGTCAGAGGCTGCCCAGGGAGGGGGTTGAGTCCCCTTCCCTGGAGGGGTTTAAGGGACGGGTGGGCGAGGTTCTGAGGGACATGGGTTAGTGTTTGATGGGAATGGTTGGACTCGATGATCCGGTGGGTCTTTTCCAACCTGCTCATTCTATGATTCTATTCTCGTTGAATTCAGACGTTTTTCTCAGTAATCAATACAGGGGAACACAGCAAATTTCCTAACTGTGCTGTGTTCATCTTTGACTTCAACTATTTTCATGCTGCCTGAGGATCTCTCTTAACATTTACCAATAATGAACCTATGAGTTCTTTGTATCTCTTGGTTTCGGGGCTTGATAGGAGAGGGAAATAAGCATGCTTGGTTTTTCAATATAGGCTTAGTTGAGAAGATCAACTTCTAACAGCTGTTTTTTCAGAGTTTCTCTGAACAACAAATGATTCAAGGTAAAAGTTTGTTTTGTTTAGCATTTCTGCAACTGTTATCTAATGGTTATAGTAGCTCCAGAGCACAGAACATCAAACCTATACAGACTTGCCTGTTAACTTTTTGATTTTACCGTATACACGTGTTGTCCAGCTTTCTGTAGGATCTCAGTTCTCATCTTTAATGCCTTAGCCATTTTGCCTTTTCTTCACAAATACTCCTTTTTCTGAGCAAATGTTAGACAAAATAGCATGGGCAAATCATTATTCGCTACTAAAAGGTTTATGCCCTTTCTTATCTGTATATTATGTCTCAGAACATTTATTTAGAAAAGCCTGGCTGAAGTTAATGAAACAAATCTCTGGTGAAAGATAGCATGTGCTGTCAACTCTTGATCGGGAAGATGAATGAGCACCTGTGTATTTACTTACCAACAATTATTTGGGAGGCAGGGCAGCAATGTTACTTCAGCCACACTACAAGAACTAATCAGAGAAATGCTTAAAAAATCAGGACTGTATCTATAAGTTCTTGAGTTATTGCTTGTTCAGTAAATTAGAAAATAATACTTTTAGTGTTTGACGCTTTGAATAGACCCTTTGCTACTGGTTGAAAGATGAGCAAATTGACCCATTTTTCAGGTATTAATATTGCATTAGCAATTTAGGTAAAACCTGAAACTCAGATTAGGAAAGGGGAAATGAAGATTGATTTCTGTGACACGTATGCAGTTGTCGGTGTATTTTTTTTTGATTGAAAAAGGCAAGTTGTTATGGCCAAGTTATTTGCTGTATAGTTGAGCAGCAGATAGCAATTTTTCTAATTAAATTTTAGCATAGATGCATAATGAACAGATAGGCAATCTTGCTTTGCAAGTCAGAAAGCATTTCAAAAGCAATGATAAAATCCTCTCTTGGGTGCAGTTTCCCCTTCGAAGTTTATGGATAAACTTTTCATGCATTTTTTCAGTGTTTTGGCTCTAATTGCAGCCAGACAGAGGTCACTCCATTTGATTTTAAGTTCAAGGTAACAGACAATGTTAAATAAGCAGTTGCGTTCACAGTAGATTTACTAGCACTGATTTTTATTTTATAACTTGATATTGGTCATTTTGAATTAAGTGTATGGAAATGACTCAGCAAAGTCAGAATGGACAGCTTTGATAAGCTATTGATTATCTGCTAGTGCATGATAATGAGTCATAAGAGGTGTTTTAAGTCTTCTTTTCTTTTTCTGTGATTGATTGTCTCCCCTATACAGTCTCTTGACAAGTAGAGCCTTTTTTTTTTAAAGGAAATGTCACCGAAAAGTAGTGAAGCATGAAAAGGTTAAAATTACAAAGATTATGATGTTACAGGTAATTAATTTTTATATATTTGGGAGTACGCCGAGACAGCATGGCTAAGTAAAAAGAATTGTCAGTAAAATTGTCAGGAACTTTAATATGTGAATATGTGAACCTGAGAATTCTTTTCTATAATCTCTGTTAGCAGGTAGGCAAGCACTTCGCTTGCTTGATATATTGATCAGGCAGGACAGCCACTGTTCTGTATCTAAGATTAATTTACGATTTTAAATACAAGACTTGGACTTGTTCAACCTGGAGAAGAGAAGGCTCTAGGGGAGCCTTATTAGCAGCCTTCCGGTACTCAGAGGGGGCCTAGAGGAAAGCTGGGGAGGAGCTCTTTGTCAGGGAGTGAAGCAGCAGGATGAAGTGTAACAGTTTTAAGCTGAAAGAGGGGAGGTTTAGATTAGATATTAGGAAGAAATTTGTTACTGTGAGGATGGTGAGACACTGGCACAGGTTGCCCAGAGAAGCTGTGGATGCCCCATCCCTGGGGATGTTCAAGGCTGGGTTGGATGGAGCTTTTAGCAACCTGGTCCAGTGGAAGGTGTCCCTGCATGGCAGGGGGGTTGGAACTAGATTGCCTTTTGGGTCCCTTTCAATCCAAACCATTCTATGATTCTGTGTATTTCAGGTAGAGAAGTTAACTTGGCTGCTTTTCATTTCAATGACAAACTCACTCATGTAATGAGTGTTTCAATTATTGAAAACACTGTTTCTGGTAGAGAAAATAATACCTAGGCTGCAGAACAAGAGAATATAATCTGAAAGATGCTTTTCTGATGGTGCATTAGAGTTGTTGTCTATGGGTAGGGCCAAAGTGATACGTTATAGTTTACTGTGAGCATGGGAAAACTGCTTTAGAGATGGGATTACTGTGTTGTGAATCTTGCCTCCTATTGGAAGATACTGCAAAAGGTGGGAGAGAATAAAGATTTTCCTTGAATGACAGAACAGGAAGACACATGGTCTTTTTCTGTAATGTGAAAAGATAATTGGTTAAGCATGATTTACATGCCTTAGGTTTGCACTAATACTAGGATGTATTAAAATGCACATGTGGAAGTTTTAAAGGAGAAAGGATCAACCTTGACTGAAAAGTGAGACATTTTGGACAATATATATATTTAAAAAATGAAATAGGAAAAGAAAAATATAACTGTTAATCATCTTTGAAGTGGTGTTTGGGGTGAGAGAAACGCATTTTGTTGATTGTTAGAGCTGGGTTGTCGAATGCCCCATGCTACACAGTGGCTGTGGGGATCCCTTGCCGGCACAGGCGAGGAGAGAACTCTGGTAGCTCCCCAGAAACACTGTCCAGGCTGGTTGTTTGGCTGATGGTAAAAACAGACACATTTTCTAGGTATTTATCAGTCTGCGAAATGGAATTTTAGAGTTAATCTCATATCTGATGCCTTTACCTATCAAGAGTAAGGGGAAAATAAACTGGTAAAAATGGCTTGTTTTATTATTTTTTTATTCTTTTTTTTTTACAAATATGAAAATATTACATTAGTTACCAGGTCTATAAATCATCTTGGTTAGTAACTTACTGGGAACACTATGGGAAAGTATTACATTCTTATAGTTTAGTCAGAAGTTAAGAAGAAACGGGGTCCTGATTTTGCTTGGAAGAAGTAATTATGGGGCTGTAATTAGAAGTCATTTCCTGTCATAAATGCAGATGGTCTGCTTTGGTTCAAACTTTGGTCTGGCATATCAGCCGCATGAGCCAAATAATCGAGTGTTTGAGAGAGATGGCCAGGGTTCCTGGGAGGGTTTGATGTGTGAGGTAGTACAGGTTCACTAGCGTAATTCACTTTCTTGTTGTGTGGCAGAGCCAAGGCCAACAATCTGCTCAGGTAGTAAAATACAAAAACAGCTGAACAGCCCAGGCTTAGTTGAAAAGATCTTGCTGTTTCATCGTACTTGGATCCTGTGTTCCTTCTCCAGTTTTCATTTTAAAGTTTGTTAGAGAGATGACAAAAACCCACCTGCTTCGTAACAAAGAATTTTTCAGCACAAGCGCAAGATCACGCAGCTTACAGAAATATTTACGTGAGGAGAGTAGAAAAGGGTGATTCCTCTTATCTGCAAGGCATTTCACAACCTGGGGTTTCAAACTGTCTCGCTTTCTCTGATGCCATTAAGACATTTCAGATATGAAGTGACTGATCTTTCCTCTCCTCAAAAACTAGTGCTTCAGCAGAGGAAAGAGTACCTGAGAAAAATTTCTGTCTTGTTCCAAGCTCCTGTCTGTATCTTGAATGTACAATCAACTACTTGTGTGATTTAATTGCTGTCTTGGATGTTTTCCATGCCAAAAAAGCCACTTTCATGATATGCATGTCTGCTTTCTAGTTTATAAAATGTTTGTTACAGCATGAAGTGGAGCTGTTGTCAAAGAGGAACCATAAGTATTGATTTATTTGATCCTTAAATGTCATTTAGCAACATTTAAAGGTTTTAAATGTTGGCATTTAGAAAAAATACTTTTGCAGTGATGCTTTATCAGTGAACCTCACTTCAGAAAAATTCTCATCTGTGCCATAACACTGATCCTTTTAGAGATAATTACCATTTCAAAAGCCAGGCTATCCTGTTAAATAATAAACTAGCTGTTTATTAAGGGTCAGGAAGAAAGATTCCTCTTTTCAGCTCTTTGTCACAGCGCAGAGGGCACAGATTATATTAGTTCTTCCATAAATCAATTAGTGATTCATCAATTAAAGTTTTGCAGATATACACAAGTAGACTTGCAGTAACGGGAGATAAAGTAGCAGAAGAGTATTCCTTGAATCCTGTGTTCAGTTCTGGGCCCCTCACCACAAGAAGGATGTTGAGGCTCTGGAGCGAGTCCAGAGAAGAGCAACGAAGCTGGTGAAAGGGCTGGAGAACAGGCCTTATGAGGAGCGGCTGAGAGAGCTGGGGGTGTTTAGCCTGGAGAAGAGGAGGCTGAGGGGAGACCTCATTGCTCTCTGCAACTCCCTGAAAGGAGGTTGTGGAGAGGAGGGAGCTGGGCTCTTCTCCCAAGGGACAGGGGACAGGACGAGAGGGAATGGCTTCAAGCTCCACCAGGGAAGGTTCAGGCTGGACATTAGGAAAAAATTTTTCACGGAAAGGGTCATTGGTCCCTGTCCGAGGCTGCCCAGGGAGGTGGTTGAGTCCCCTTCCCTGGAGGGCTTTAAGGGACGGGTGGACGAGGTGCTGAGGGACATGGGTTAGTGATTGATGGGAATGGTTGGACTCGATGATCTGGTGGGTCTTTTCCAACCTGGTTATTCTATGATTCTAGGAGTTTCCTCTCTGGGGTGAAAATTTTAAATGTTTGGAGGCTGTGGGAGGAACTCGAAGCGCTGCTTCCCTTTTAATCTCCACCAAGTCTTCTGGCCCTTTCAGGGCAGCAGGATTTGCTGTCTCCTTGGTATCAGTGACTGTTTCGCACCTGTGGGCCCATGATTTGGTGCAGAATTCCCGGCCAGGCTTGGGGTTCATCAGAAGGCTCTTGATGGCAAGGTATGTACGGCAGCTCAAAGCTCACCTTGAGCTGTTCTGCCTAGGTTTTTGGTTGTCCCTAGTCTTTCAAGGCTAGCTTGGGAGCCTCCTAGGTCCACTGCAGTCTGCGGTACAGATGTGCCTTTGTTCCGTTCCTTGTAAGATCCATCATTAACATTTCTGGTATGATTACATTTGCCTCTGCTCCGTGCGATTGATAATGTTTCTGTAGAAAATGTTGCATGAATCCTAGCAGTCTTTCCTCTAGAGCGTGCGTAAACTCATGGTAAGGTAGAAAGCCCTTTCCAGAAACAGGCAGATGTGATTGGTCTGCATTTAGCTCTGCATCAATACCTGCAGCTGGACAGCAATGCTCAAGTTTAAAACAGCTGGTGTGGCTGGATAGGTAGGAGTTTGCTTTGTTAATCATTCCTGCTTTTTGTTCTTTAAGAGAATTGGGATTTGAGAAAAGAAGCATTTAAATGTTTAATTCGACGATACTGTAAAAAAGGTGAGGGTGAGCTTATAAAGTATGTGAGCATTGCACGTACACACACATGATATATCTGCACAACTGCACAGATTTGTCGAAAATAAAAGCATCTGAAATACGCTGAGGAAAATTAATTTTTTTCCTATAACCTTCAATCTACAAGTGGCATTAGTGCCACTGTTAATGTGACTGTTAAAGCAGCATAATAAAGCGATTGATAATAATGGTGATTTAGAATTTATGGCTGGATCTGGGCACAAAATCTCTGCCTAAAATTATCTGTTGACAAGGTGACAAACATAAATGAGTGAAGGGCAGTGATGGATATAGTTTGCATGAAGTCAGGTGTTAGGTAGTTAGAGCTGACATTCCCATGCCTGAGCTACAAAAGTGCCTGTTTAGTTACAGTTAAAAAAAAAAGAAAACCAAACAAACCATTGGTAAAGAAAACTGAAATGTTTCTTCTCAAAGCTGAAAGTGGTGAACCACAGTGGTGTTTTGGCAACCCAAAATGTTAAACTTCTATGTGAGCCTGACTGAAGGGAACTGCGCTTGACTGCAGGTTCAATACTTCTGAAACCCCCTCTTCTTTGAGACCTTTGACTGTCCTTGTTCCTCTAGGTGAGAAAATGGCTCTGCCAAACCAAAATTCTCTGAAGGAAGATACCAAACATGGAAATGGATAACCAAGCCAATAGCATTATCTTAGTAAAATCTGTGTGTAAAATGAATTAGTCAAGGGACGAAGGGTCGGAGTGAAGTAGTGACCAAGAGATTTCTATTTTTAACTTTTTAGAATGCTAAATGCATTACTAATTTGTTATGGATTTTTTTCGTAGAATAGAATCATAGAATAGCCAGGTTGGAAGAGACCCACCGGATCATCGAGTCCAACCATTCCTATCAAACACTAACCCATGTCCCTCAGCACCTCGTCCACCCGTCCATTGAACCCCTCCAGGGAAGGTGACTCAACCACCTCCCTGGGCAGCCTCTGACAGTGCCCAATCACCCTTTCTGTGAAATATTTTTTTCCTGATGTCCAGCCTGAACCTCCCCTGGCGGAGCTTGAGGCCATTCCCTCTTGTCCTGTCCCCTGTCCCTTGGGAGAAGAGGCCAGCTCCCTCCTCTCCACAACCTCCTCTCAGGTAGTTGTAGAGAGCAATGAGGTCTCCCCTCAGCCTCCTCTTCTCCAGGCTAAACACCCCCAGCTCTCTCAGCCGCTCCTCATAAGGCCTGTTCTCCAGCCCCCTCACCAGCTTCATTGCTCTTCTCTGGACTCATTTTTTGTCTAGTTTGATATAAATTAACATAAGACAGGTCCCACCTTAGCACTGGTCATACTTCCCTTTTGGGTTCTAATGTTGCAGTTAGAAACACTGTCTTAAAAACTGATAGTAGGGATATTTTTTTCAGTTCTGTGAACCTGTCTGATTTTTAAGCCAAGGCAATCTTTTATCACCTATGGTGCCTGTAGCAAGGAGCGTGCCTGTATTTGGCTGAGGATCTTTGTTGTTCAGTGCCTTTTCCTGCCTGGTGATTAGCACCAGGTCATTTGTTTAGATATCCCCAAGCAGCTGGTTTGGAAGAGGCGGCTGATCCTGTTCACGCTATTTTTTGTGAGTCTGTGTCAAGCAGAAGTGGTTTTGTGTTTGTCTTGGGTATTACAATTTGCATTTCTGCGGCTATTCTCTTGCCTCATTCTGAATCCTGAACAGAAATCACAGCAATAAACGGATGATCAAGAATTTGAAAAGGAATCCAGGAAATAGACTCAGAGTTTATATGGAAAAATGGGAAATGCCAAAAAGATGATGTTTATTGTTCTTTAATTACAGTCATCACTTTGGAACAAATAGAACCTCCAGACCAGATTCTTGCTGGAATTGCCCAGGAGATGATATCCATGTGCTAAGGCAGGAGGCCCATTGCATAATGCATTTTGTTTAGTATCCAGCACGGATTCTTTGTTGGAGACATTTCTTATAAAGCGTGTCAGATACAGAAAAAGCAATTTAGTAAACACTGCGATCAGATCCTGATGAAATTCAATTCTTTTTTGGACCTGCTGTTCCTGGAAGACATCTCTGATAAAAATAGTCGCTTATTTTCCTCTGTGCTCTGATTCATTATGCTATCTTGCTGCTCATTCATTCTTCCCCTCAAAGGTAGCTTGTTCTTCCAAATAAATGAAAGGAATTGTGGTTTTTGACAGCTTACTCTGTTAACAATGTGATCTGTCAGGATATCCGAATTTTACAGTTTTCATTTTGGTAAACTGCATAAAAATTGGATACAACAATTATATTGAACAACCAAATCAGATGCTAAGGGCTATTTGAAAATCACAATGCTGAATTTAGAAAGCATGTCCCTTTTTAATACTCAGTCTTGTGTCTTAGTGTTTTCCATCAGTTAACAGAACACACTTAGTAAGCCCAGTGAAGACGCAAGAGGTTAGTTCATGTGTCAACTGCATTAATTATCTGCTATTGCTTTCCATCAGTGTCTTCTAGAAATAAAAGTAAACTTCTTAAAAATAAATCAATACAAAAATTATCAGAGATTAATAGAGTTATTTGGATTGGAAGGGACCTTAAAGATTATCTAATTCCAACTGCCCTGCCACAGACAGGGACACCTCCCACTGGATCAGGCTGCCCAAGGCTCATCCAACCACGGCTTGGAACATCTCCAGGGATGGGGCAGCCACAGCTTCCCTGGGCAACCTGGGCCAGGGCCTCCCCACCCTCGTGGTGAAGAAATGGATGGGCCTTGAGTAGCCTGGTCTAGCGGGAGGTGTCCCTGCCCACGGCAGAGGATTGGAATTAGGTGATCTTTAAGGTCCCTTCCAACTCAAGCCATTCTATGATTTCAAGCCGTCCGGTTGGACTCTGCAACATTACTGGTGGAAAGAAGTATTTTAACGCAGCATGAACCTTCAGATCTATGTGCAGTGTTACAAACAAGTAAGAAGTATAGATTAGGGGAATTCCTGCAAATCTCTAGGGCTGAGCAACATACGTAGATTTGGAGGAGCTGGTTTCCTCATATAGATTTGCCCTTTCTTGGAGAGCAGTTTCTGAGGCACTGAATTGTTGCTGTATAAATCACTTCAGCCCCTGTGACAATTCAATCAGAACAATTTTCTGCAGAGGATTTACTCTTCAGCTTGACAGTGTGCTTTCAATCTGTGGCTGGGGTTTTCTTCCTCTCTTTTTATTGTCTTTCAGTTGAGATCGTAGCCCAAAAGCTTGGTGTTCTGTATTGTGTCAAAGATGAGGGTCAAAAAATCCTATTCACCCCATATTCCTGTACATCTTGGCATTGCGTTAGGAATCCTGAAAGCTCCTGATGTGAGGCACTGCCTCTCCCTGTGCTTGCTCACTGATCAAAGGGAACATCTGTAGGCACTCGTAGCTATAAATAGGGAGGCAAGAAGAGAGGAAGAATGGTGAAATCCTGCAAAGAGGAGATTTGCCATAACATAGACTGACTAATGACATGGTTTTGGTGGTATCTTCAGCTGAATGTGCTTTTCTAGTGTGCTTCTTGCTTGTTGGATTTGCTTCACTTGCGTTTGGATAACCACGTTGAAATATTTTCTACGTTTCACTGACATGCAAGCAAGTACTTTATGATGGATTTATGTTCGTTTGTGTTTTGTCACAGACCTTGCTGTACTGGCAAAGCATCTGAAGCAGCAGCAAGAAATGATGTTGGAACAGTTTTGCAATTCTGCCTGCTGTTTTAGTACTGTGTGTTGGCAATAGCGTACACATTTCTGCACAGCATGGATATATCTTAGCTAATTTCTGATTTACCACTTGTGTTCTAACCTCACATGTTTCTTAGAAAAGCACAAGGAGAACCAGTGTAACCACAGTAATTCATCAATTCATTAAGAACTTAGTTGGTTTAATATTTTGGGGCTCCCTTTGAAGGGGTTCTGGATGCCCGCACAGGGTAACGTGTGGTGCTTTACTAATATTTACTAACCAGTAAAAAGCTTCTTACCCCTGTTTGCATAGAAATGAGATTTATGCTGTCTTAATTGGTAAATTCATCAGCTAAGATGTGAGTGTGATGTGCGTTGAAGGTCCCTAAGGCTTCATTTGGAGTCCACTGGGCACAGTTACAGCTTCCTAACTGGCATGGAATGTTTTGTATTAACTAATAGTGCTAATCCTGTTCTGATAAAATAAACTTGTATTGCTTTACACTGAGAGAGAAACACAGGAAAAACTGATGATTAAATGCAGTACATTGTTTTCTGTTGGAATATTTTGTGTTGTTGATATAAGTTATCACTCTGAAATACTCTGCAGTTCTCAGCACTTTCTAGAAAATAGCACGATATGCACAAAAACATGTGGGGAAAGAAAAGAATGCTGCATCCTTATGTCCATACAGTTTGGACATGCAAAGCATTGTGTGCATTTTCCTTAGTTTTGTTCAGAGCAGTAGAGACTATAAATAGCCAAACGCAAGCAACAGCTGGTGTGTCGCAGTGGTTCAATCCAGTTTGCCAAACTCTTTTAATATATTTTAACCCTAGAACATGAGGGCAGGGAACTCTGATCTTATTTCCTTGAAAATTGTTGAGCAATTTATTTGGTGCAGAGTTCAGTTCCTTGTGCCCCTGGCTAGAAATCCCAATTATTATGTGTATTCAGGACCACAGCTTAGGGAAAGAGGGGAATTCTTAAGCATACAAGTCCCGTGCCTTGCACATGGTGTTACCAGTCAATAAAAATACTGATGTTTCTTGGGGATGTCAGCACGTGCCACTTGACAGGAAGGCAGCACAAGGTGTCATCGGGTCATTGATCATCTAGGAACAGTAGTGGGGATTGCTGGCAGTTGGGAAAATAGGAGGGCAAGGCCGTGGTTCTGCTTGCAGTTATTGATGGAGGTGCCACTGTGGATGGGGATGTGGGGCAGGGAGGCGGTTGCCACTGTGACGTTTAGTAAATGTGAAGACTGAGGAGAAGAAAAAGGGAGAAGCACTTGGAAATGTAGGGGAAAAGATGACTTTTTATAATATGTTACAAGCTGGATGACACAATGCCATCAGTCCTCTGGTGCTGGAAGCAATCTCTGTTGCAGAGTTGTCAGTTGAGCTGATGCAGATCAAAATACTTGCCATCCTATGAAAGGTCTGTCTTAACCTCCCCCCAAAATAATGAATATTCTAATCTGAATCTGTGTAAAGACCAACCTCTTGTATTTGTTGTATCCCAGACAATGTATGAGGGCTGTGTGAGCCTGAGGGGCTTTTCTGTGGCTTCTGGTTAACAGAGAGAGGAGGATCTCTGCCCACCACTAGTGTGGCATGGACTTGCCCAATGAGTAGTGCCTTCCGGGGAGGCAACCGGCCTGAAGAAGCGGTGCCACTCAACTGTCTTGAAGAAGGACTGCTGGACTGTGTGTTCCTGAAGAATTGTTCTCTCTTTCTGACTTATCTCACTGTACCTCTTTTCCTTAGCACTATGGTGTATCAGATCAAATCCGAGTTGTGTTGTAGTTTGTTTAGTGCTCTTGGCCATGTTCAGGGTATCAGATGGTGATCTGAACAGATTGCGATCTGGTTTTGCGACTTTGAGAAGTTGCTGCTCGGAGTGCACCGAAGTATCTGCTTTGTGAGTTTGGCTGTGTCCAAAATATAGACTGCAGATATACTGGGAGATTTGTCGGTCTTTGATTTGCTGTGCAAATATTGAAAGAACCACCGAAGGTCATGGAACAGGTCATCTTGAGTGCTGTCACACAGCACATGCAGGACAACCAGGTGATCAGGGCCAGACAGGTGACCCACTTGATGGATGAGGGAAAGGCTGTGGATGTATCTTCTTGGACTTCAGTAAAGCCTTTGACACAGTTTCTCACAGCATTCTGCTTTGGAAACTGTCACCTCTGGCCTGGACAGGTGCACACTCTCCTGGGTGGAAAACTGGTTGGCTGGAGGGCCCAGAGAGTGGTGGGAAATGGAGTTAACTCCAGCTGGAGGCCAGTGACAAGTGGTGTCCCCAGGGCTGAGTGCTGGGTCCAGCCCTGTTCAACGTCTTTATCAATGACTTGGATGAAGGCATTGAGTGCATCCTAAGTAAGTTTGCGGGTGACACTAAGCTGGGTGGAAGTTTTGATTTGCTGGAGGGCAGGGAGGCTCTACAAAGGGATCTGAACAGGCTGGACCGCTGGGCTGAGACCAACGCCATGAGGTTCAACAAGGCCAAATGCCTCAAGCTCCACCAGGGGAGGTTTAGGCTGGACATTAGGAAAAAAATTTTCACAGAAAGGGTCATTGGTCCCTGGCAGAGGCTGCCCAGGGAGGGGCTTGAGTCACCTTCCCTGGAGGTGTTTAAGGCACAGGTGGACGAGGTGCTGAGGGACATGGGTTAGTGATTGATGGGAATGGTTGGACTCGATGATCTGGTGGGTCTCTTCCAACCTGGTTATTCTATGATTCTATGATTCATTATGTTCGTCTTTTTTTTATTTTTTTCAGCAGTCTTTGTTCATGTCTGCTATTTGAATTAGTGGGTGGAAAATGTCTTTCAGGCTAATAGGCATAGGAGCACTACGTGTGGGAAGCTTGCCTCAGTGAATCTAAACAACAGTTTGTGAACTCTTGCTTTTCATATAATTTTATCATTCACAGCAGTTGGTGCTGTTTACTTCTGCCTGCACAGCAGCCCTGACCACTGACTCCCAGGAGCATCTCAGGGCAGGCAGGTGGGAGCTGAAATGGTTGTGAATCATCAAAGCAGCATCACCCCAGGTGTGAACCCATGGCTGGTTCATGGTCTGTTGTCGTCAGTCACATAAAAGACAGTTCTTTCTAATTACCTGCTCAAAAACAGGCAGTGTCCTAGTTCAGCAAGGTTAACCGTGCTTCAGTTTCTCAGCGTGCGATGATTTTTTGTGGTAATAAGAAAGAAAAAACAAACAACTCTTGTGCAGAAAATCATGTTGTCGTTGTAACTCTAAAACTGTGTCATTTCCTCCCTTTTCATCCTTATCTTCCTTAGAGGAAGAACTTCCCCATGAATAGATGCAGTTGGCAAATTTAGCATTGCATCTCGGGTGAACCATGGAGAAGATAGGAAGCCTTTGTTTTTTTTATTGCATAGCTATGCTCAGTATCAACTGTGTGACAATCATTCTGGTCCCTTATCTTTAAAAAAAAACCCACTAAACTAGTAACTCTCAGCAAATACCAATCAGTGCTTTCTTCTTTTCTCGTGTAATGCATAGTTCTTGATAGAACTGGTGCTGTGAATGAGCCTATGGCAGCTTCAATTCAGCATAGCGCTGGGTAGCTAATTTGAAATCCTTAATTATTGTTCAGTCTTGCAGTTAGGTTCTAGGATTTCATGACTCCGACGTGATTATTTGATAAAAATTGGACAGTATGGGGAGAGCAGTCTTAAATATAGGGAGAAATGAGTTATTGACCTGAGAGGATTTAAGTCCTTTAAAAGCTACTGTTCAACAATGCAGGAAGTCCCTGTGTTCTGGGGATGTATCTGGGTAAAACTGTGGGTATGCAGCGTAAAGTTTGGCTCTCACTCCTAAGCGATTGACCGGGTTTTTGTTTCATTGACTTCAAGTAGACTTTTTCTGACCTGCGTGGCTTTTAAAAATGAGGAGGATGAGCTCCAGGTGAACATATAAAGAAATGAATGTATTTCATTTAGGCAAATAAGTTTTCTGAGTTACTCTCCCCTCGCTTTTCTTTATCTTGTTTGTTAATCATCATTTAACAAAAATGACCCTCTGTGAGTTTTCTGGCAACGTGCTGGCTTTAAATCATTAGCAGCGTTTTCCCAGAGATGCAGAGTCCAACCTGATACCATCCAAAGGCTTTGTGCAGTCCTGAGAAGTCATGTTTTACCCCAAAAGCAGATGAGAAACGTCTCAGCGGAGGAGGAGGATGAGGGGACTTACAGCTAAGGAACGAGGAGGCAGATCATTTGAAGAGTCAGTCAACAGTGTCTGTATAAGATGACAAACTCCCTCAGTTTTGATGTTTAATTGAATAATAGAGTTATTACATTTAATGCTTATGACATTATATATATACACCTTTCTACTGAAAGTCTGGCAGACGTGTATATCTTAAAATGTTTTAAATAAAATAACGTACATGCAAAATCTTTAGAAAATGATGTAACTTTAAAAGTAGTCACTTTTAGTTAATTATTCTTACAAACCCAAAAAAGCGTATTCTGCGTCTTAGTGGTAAATTTCCTTTGAATTGTTCTAAATTGTTCTTCAGTCACCATGTGAGGGTAAAAAAAACCACATGTTTTTACGCAGTGATCATACATACTAGGTTATTGAATTCATTTGCAATCATAAGTTCATTAAGCTACATGTTAATAAATAAAAAAAAATAAAAATCAGTTGCTCCTCTTCCTCACTGTCCTCTGTAGGAGCTTAAAACACCTTCACACGAATGCACGCAGAGGTTTATAGTTCCTTTTTTGCATTTTGGGACTAGTCTATGATTTACAGTTTAAATATCTTTTTCGTAGTTTGATTTTTAATATATTTTTCAGTTAAGAAAGGATAGGGCAATTGCTGTCAATTGTTATTGTTTTATTATTATCATATTTATTATCATGTTACTATTGTACCTGAACTTTTATATTCTAGCCACGTGTCACCATTTGTAATGGAGGTATTAGCTAAAAGAGTTTTAACTGCAACAGGAAGATGTGTGCGCTGAAACAGAAGAGCAGGTGGAGAAGGAAACATCAGAGAGGGGCTCAGATGTGCTGGTAGTCGGTTCCTGAGTAAAAGTAAAAAGGATTTTTGTGGTTGAAGTGTGTTCAAAGATGTAAGCAAGAGTACTGGTGTCTGGAAGCTCAGTTTCTCTCTTCTCCAGGGATAACGTGGCTTTTCCTTTCCGCTGAATAAACAGAATGGTTTAAAAGAGACCTGGCTCCATCATCGGCTTCTCTTCTAAACTGGAATGACTTGCAGCCAAATTTTGGCTAACCACGCAGGTCACAGAGCAAACCATAAATTGAGTGTGACAAATAAACAGAAGCCTTTTCCACCTACACTAAATATGTTAAGACAAAGCATTAGAACAAATATTTGCTGTTGTTATTTTTTTTCTTCTTTTCTGACCCTTTCATTTTATAAAAGTAACTTCAGATAATTTCCAGTCGTCTTTCACATCTTTCCCATGGCGGAAACTCAGTGATGCTGCTTTTTGAAGCGTGTCCAAGTGACTGGGGTAGGCAAATGGTGTTGTTTTATGACTGTTGTGAATAAACCTTTTATTATCACTGATCATTCACAGAGAATTATGAGCGATCATTCTCTTGAAAAGAGCTGAGGTGAAGATCCCCAGTGCTCTCTCCTCACGGCTCCTGAGCAGTCAAGGTTTGTTTGATTTCATTGAAAAGCAGGATCATCTTGACTAATCACTCTCCCAAACATAACTGAGAAGATTTCTCTGTCTAAGAGTACTAAGAGTATTGGTTAGCGGTTTTTCATAAAAGGACTGAATGTCCACAAGGAAAATGCGAAAAAAATGAGGCACTTCATTAATATGCAGACCTCAGTGCTTAAAACTGCAGCCTTTTGCAGATAACCCTCACCCTCTCTACTCTGAATAATAGAGTATAATCTGTAATTTTTCTCACTGTGCTCTCCCCTGTATTTCTGAGGTCAGGTAGGAGTGAACCGAGCAGCTCCAGTACCAGCACATACCCCTGTGGATCTCCCCTGTCTCCCTGCAGGGGTTGAAAGCTCACTCTTGCTCTGCCCCACCTCTCTTAACCTAAACTGTTTGTGAATACACAGGTTTTCACTTGTTGAGGGTGAATTTCCTTGAGAAAGTTTTGTCAGGGAGCTTGTCAAAGTTAGCTGAGAGTCTCCACGCTCCCGTGGTATCCGAGTGCCAGCGATTCTTGCAGGGAACCACAGTAAGTTTGAGAGGCTGGATTTTCCTTTGCAGAAAATCAAACTTTCCCAGGTGTGTTGTATTTATTTATGTGTTCACTCAGACTGTTATTACATCATCTTCTAATTGCTCCTGGTACAAGCCTCCAGCTTCATGGTAGTATCCCCCTGGGACCCTTTTAACTTTGAGATTCCATTTGCCACCTGCTGTTTCGTGGGTACCAGAAAACTTTTAAGCAGGCGACGACACAGCACAGCAAGTTCATACGATTCACTTTTGCCTTCCTTTAGACACCATCTGCTTTTGGCCTCGTGTCACTCTTCATTTCACTTGTTCAGTCCATAATGTCTCTGTTTGCTATGATATTTTGTGGGACCTGCTACGCATTCCATATGAAGAAGGTGCTGGCATGTGGACCCATCAGAGTCTTTTCACGGTGAACACAAAGGAAGGAGAAAAAAATAGGTTTTATGCTACTACCTAATTCTCTCTGAGCTTTTTTTTTATTTCTTTTTTTCTGCCTTGATCATCTCTTGGCCCTGCAGACTCCCTTGCAGGCTGCTTCTCACAGTTCTGTTTGAAGAAGGAATTATTTTTTAAAAAGTAGTAATACTGAGAGATCCATTCCCTGATGGGGAAAAGTAAATAAATTACTGCCTATTTTACCCTAGAACTGACGGGATCTGCTTGGTGTTTGTTTTCTAATCACCTGCTTCTGCCAGAGCTTGTGAACACTTTTATGCTCTTCACTTGTAAACATCTAGTTTTTGAAGGGCATCCGTTTATTCTGAGGAGCCTTCCCTGCACCACTCTCCTGCCCTGCTGACTTGTCTTGACCTGTCTCAAACCCGTCTCAGTAAAAAACCCATTTGCTTTCTCTTTGCCTTAAACTGAGCGTCCTTAAGCAGTCATGGATCCTGCTAACATTTTGCTCTTTCAGTATTCTTTTTTCCATTCCTTTTCATTAACGAACTTCAGTCTTTTTATGCAGCTCTCTTGAGGCTGAGAACAACAGTGATGGGGAGATGGTCTTTTGCAAGGATATTGGATCTAATCATAGAATCACCAGATTGGAAGAGACCCACTGGATCATTGAGTCCAACCATTCCCATCAATCACTAACCCATGTCCCTCAGTGCCTCGTCCACCCGTGCCTTAAACCCCTCCGAGGAAGGGGACTCAACCACCTCCCTGGGCAGTCACCACAGTGGCTGTCACAGACCCCATTTATACCATTTACCTGCTCATTAGAGCTACAAGGAGGCCTAAGTCGGGAGCCACCTTCCTCTCACCACTCTCTGAACCATCTTTTCTCTGAACCTCCTGGTGAGGATGGTGGTGGTTATTGTCATCTTGTGATCTCTAGCCACAGCTGCTAGCAGGGGTGTGCAGACCAGTTCTGGGGGCAGGACTGGGACCCCATCCCAGCAAGGTGGACTTGACAGAGCTACCTCAGGTCCCCTGAACCCCGTCAGCTTTGGGGCCAAGCGGCCCCACATCAGCAGGGTGTGGGCAAGGTGAGCACCTGGTCGCACCTTCTGCATGTTGAATGGCTCAGGAAAGAAAGAAGAATCCTTCTGTAAAAATCATATTTTTTACTGCTGTCAATCAAAGCATGTTTTGAACACAAATTTTTAATTATTTTTTTTAAGAAAGTATATTACACCTTCTGAAATGATCCTATACGTGCTTTTACAAATTAACTAACATACTTAATAGCCACTTCTTTCTACAGTTTGATTGTCATAGTTCTAATTTAGGTTTAAATGGGAAAGATACAACTTGTCTTATCTATAGATCATTAAAACAGTATGAAAGTAACTTTAGCTTTGCTTCAAGGTGGGTCAGCCTGTTTAATTCAGAACAGCTTTAAACTATCCCTAAACATTTCAGCAGATAGCGACTGATCTTGTTGTGGGAAATCTTCTGGTTTATGAGCAACACGTTTCAGGGTGTGTACAGTGCTTCGAAAAACAACTTATATGGAACAAAACTTTAATGGATTTGACATTCCATTCTTAGTTTTCTTATACTTCTTCATTTTCTTATACAAATTGCATCTGTTCCGTTGATTTCTTTGGTGCCGAGGAGTCGCTGTAGTGGTGGCAACGTGGGATAAAATATCAGTTGTTCAAGTAGAGTCATAGAATCACCAGGTTGGAAGAGACCCACCGGATCATCGAGTCCAACCATTCCTATCAAACACTAATCTGTTTAATTTCAAAGGCAGTTTTTCTAAATGCTGCTCTTGAATTTCTTTCTGAATTGAAAGTAAAGCCCACATCCTTGCTGTCTGAGTTATATCTTTTATTCTGGTTTCGCTGGTCAGGTACAGCTAACAGCTCATTAGCGATAAGGCTACGTGCTTTGCTCTTACTCTAGTGCAGACCCACGCGTTTCAGCTTGGTCTCCAGTATTGTAATGGTGAATTTAAAGCCTAGCCAGCCTTAGCAAATGAGACTGGTTTTGTTGTGGGTGCATTTTTAACTGTAATGTAGATTTGTCTGAGAGTCCTTCAATTGATCTGTAAATTTAAAAATAGCATTTTAGTCTTGGACAGTTTTATGCATAATCTTATTTCTCAGCATGTAACTTTTATGCAATGTTAAAAATTCAAGCATATGTCAAATATATCTTCTTCCCTCTTATGCCTATTTTGAGCTCATCTTCCTCATTAGAAGTTTAAGAGTTTAATTTTTAAAGGAGTCAAAAGTGGAAACAGACGTGTGACAAAGGACTTCGCCTGCTCATTGGGAACTGTGGAAAAGAGGCATGAGCAGAGAGGCAGAGCGAGGAAATACCAGTGTCGTGTTGGGAGGCAGATGCTCTGCACCCAAAGCTGACAGCTGTGTAACCACATCTGGCTGCAAGCCCTGGCTCGTGAGCCTGGAAATGCCTCATCAGACCTCAGTAACATGTAGGAGATAACTCCTGGGTGGGCAAACCATGGGCAGAATAGCTTGTGTTATTGCAGTTGACCATATGGCGACATATGCAAAATTACAGGAGAAGTTATTAACTCTCATGTCTTACAGACTGCCTTGCATCCATTCCTGTCTTGGCTTCCTCCTCCTGGCTCACCTCTTTTCCCTCCAGGTTTACTGATAGACATTACTAAAGCTCTTGCAGAGTTCTTTCAAATCTCAGCAGAAGGACTTCTAAAGGCTGTGCCAAAACCTGCTGAAATGGGGACTTGTCTAATTCCTGTTCCTACACTACATTTCAAGTTTCCTCTTGCAGAACACGGAGCACTAGAGTTTTCCAAAGCAAAGGCTGCCAAGATTAGTCGTATGTGGAAAAAAAAGGTGTCTGATTTTTCACAGAGGTTACTAAACATTTTTCCCACACAATTAAAAGTTCCAAGAAGGGCATCGAAAAGACTGGTGCACGTACATTCATGGAGTAGCTACGTTTCTAGTTGATTAAAGCAGCCAAGGCTATTGAAACTGTTCTTCTAGAGCTGGGAATGGCAGGTCTGGTATTACTGCTGGTGACCGTATTGGCATAGGAACGCTTTAGAAAATAATCAGAGTGAGAATGGTGTCTAAGTTCTGTTAGTGGGTGCAGGAATGCTATTAAGTTGGTATGTGCAAAAATGAGCATACAAATACTGAACAAGATGAAAGCCTGTGAAGGCTTTTCCTGGCTTTCCATTTCCATGTTCAGCCTGTGAAATCAATCCGCTTCTGAGTAACAGTGTGAATTATTGCGATGTCTATCCATACTTTTCAAATGTACCTATCCTTGAAATGTCCGTACCTTGGCTTGAATTTCTTTTGCAGTAGGTATTCATATATCACAGCCACTCTGCCTCCTAATGATTCTCATATTCAGTTTGGTTTTATTTCCTTTTTTAAAGCATTAGCTGGTTTTCACTGCTATGATTGTCTGAAATGTCTGATTCAAGAGACTATTTATAGCAGCACAGTCAAGCATTTGCTTGAACATTTGCAGGCTTCATTTCTTTGAAGATACTATTGTAGTATCGGATGTATCTGAAAGAAAAGTGATAGCTGTAGAAATATACATTGCCTAATTAATTTTGATTTCAAAAGGGACACATGCTCTAAGTATTCTCTTAAATATGAGGGTTTTTTTCTCCTGCAATTTCAGCAGGCATCCTTTTCAGTGGGATGTGTTTGTGTTAAACCTAAAGATCTACCTACTGGCTTTCTAATTTTTCTGTTTCAAATCTGTCTGATTTTTCTTTTCAGGCACATGTGAATCCCATCAGTGTCACTCCACCCATACAAGCCATAGACCAGGACCGAAATATCCAGCCTCCTTCTGATCGACCAGGCATCCTCTATTCCATCCTAGTTGGTTGGTGTCTGCTACTCTTCCTATCGCTTACAATCGGTTGCTTTGTTATGACCAGCCCGAAAGAGACACACTGGGAGAGTGAAAACCTAATAAAAATTCATATTGTGGTTAGCGGGAGGTTTGAAATCATCGCTCTGCCTATTTACATTGAATTGCAATTTAGAAGTTTATTTCAGATGGATGCATTATTTATTATTATTTATTCAGATTAGCTTTAGAATTGTCTTGTTTAGCGAATGGAGCAACACAGCAAACAACAAGAGGCGTTGTTTGTGCTCATAGCTACGCCACAAGGCATTTCCTTTCACGAGTGACAAGAAGCAATGAAAGATGCTAAACAAAGGCAGTTAGAGCAGGTTTCATTCCAGAAACCTTGTGGCACAGAGCAACTTAAAGGGTCTTACTCCATCCACCTTTAATTTTGCTGCCTGTGAGCTTGTGTTTTCCCTTGTAATGCGGTATTTTAGCTGGCCATGCTGTTTTCTGGCACAAGAGGAATGCAGTGTCAGAAAGAGTTCAGGGAGTAGCCACATAGCTGTCGGTTGTCTTGTATTCTGCTGTGTATTTTATTTTCCTGCTACTTTCCTGCATTTAATAGGTGGGAATTGAAAGCTGCATGTTTGGTGAAATCGCACTGGTTTCATGTTTACTGTGTTAAACTGCAGCAACAGGGCTTCCTCACCCTCGTAGAGGTGGAAGTAAGGATTCTAGTGATCAAATTGCATGGTTTTGCTTGTCATTAATAAAAAAAAATGCTGACGTATGTTTTAGTTATGTTGTGGAAGGGGAAAAATAGTAGGTTTGATATGGCTGTCTTTGTAAGAGCTATTTTAGGAGGGTGGGAATGAATCACTACCACACCAGGCACGGTTGTACTGAATGTGCGAGTCCTGAGCTCTGTGTGCAAAACGCAGGAGCCAGAGCCCGCTTGATGCCAACAGCCTGATCTCGAGGCATTTGGCTTTTCCTGGGCTCTGCTCCCAGGAACATGGCAAGGGACGTGGCGATGGCTGTCAGCCTCAGCATGGCAGGCTTCAGCAGCCTCTAAAAAAAGCAAGTCAGATTTTGTTTGGGTAAGCGAGCTCTGTTCCTTCAGGCTGTAACTGCATTTGAAGCTGGCAGATGAAGGGATACAGTGCTGTCTGTCAGCCAGCCCTCTTCAAGCAGAGCTGTTCTGTAAGGAAACTTGTCGAATAAATATACCAGGTGGTTTTCTGTTTGAAATTAGATGTGGTTTATTTATAAATTGAATTCACTTATTAATAAATTTTGCTGTTGACAGTTATGTCAACATGAAGTCCTGATGAAGTGCTTCAGGATATGATTTAGTTGTGGACAGGTGCAGTTGGACTTGATGATCTCAAATGTCTTTTCCCCCCGCTAGGAATTCTATGATTCTATGTCCTAGTGCAATATTTAGTCCATTTATTTGAAGTTCTTTGCATAACTGGCAAAATTCTTCATAGTTCACATATCAAAAATTGTATTTCACTAACTTGTGATATTTTTAATGCTTGAATGTCTGCTTTGACCTCAAAGAAATAATTCAGAAAGATGTATTATAGCAATTTGGTTTGATTTTGAGGATTTTTCAGTGGAAAGACAATCTCTTTTTTTCACATGGTCTTCAAAAGTATTTCTTTTTAGTTTAAGTTTGTCTTTGTCTTTGCCAGTAGGCAGCGCTATTTATATTTTAGCTTTACCTCAGAAAATATTAAATGATTTCACAGAAAATTGGTCTTGCAGATATTTCTTGTTCTATGGATTTTCCCCTTGCTTTAGATCTAATTATATTTCTTCTTTAAGTCTTTGGATATGTCTTTTTTTTATACACTGGAAGGTCTGAGTTGTGCCTGTAAAATGAGAGAATAAGCTACTTACTGAAAATGAGAGTGACTTTGAATTTTATTTGATTTGACTGAGTTTTAATTTGGTTCTTCTTTTACCCTGCTTTCTTCCTCCCAGTGCACACCTGTCCAGGTCAAGTCCTGGCATACGCTTTGGGCAGTGTCCATGCTACCTATGAAATCTGCACGTCTTTCACAGGGTCGTTAGTATCTTCTATAAACCCAAGTTTGTTTTAAATGAAGCCCACATCACTGCAGCAATAACTCAGTTCAACTTCATGTGACTTAACTAAACTCACCCTTAAGTGCCCATAAAGATCACTGCCTGTCATGTTTTCAAGCCACTAGCCTTTCAAGCATTCAGGTAAATGCCTCAGTGCTGCTTTCACCAGATCTAGCGACCTTTCCCCTGTGGGGAGGCTAAGACTGAACCTCTCCAGTTCCATCAACAGCTTATTCATGGTAAGAGAATCAGGGTCCCTCAATGAGGTAACAATAAATGCCCTTGGAAGCCTTGTTACACATTCAGGTGAGCATAGCACTGCTGAAAACAAAAGTAATTGAGAGTAAGGCACTTGAGAAATGAAGAAATAACCCTAGTGTGTTAATAGCCCATGTTTTTCTGCTCACTTTCACATTCTGACCTCTGAGTATAGTCCTCTCAAAGGATATATCGAGATGTATGAATGTTCTTGTTTAAGTAGTTATGGACTGATACTGATAAAATGATTGAGGATTTGGTCTTAAATATTCTTGAGGGTCATCCTAAGATTAGAGAACTGGTTACAGGATAGTACTACTGGGATTCTTGTCTGCTATTTAAAGTGTTGGCTGAAGTGCATGATGAAAGTGCCACCTTCCAAAGTGCAATGAAGTACTTCAGAGGGGAGGATTGAACTGGTGCCATACTGTAATATATCATTTCTTATAAAATTTCTTTACATTTGGAAATGTGTTGTTTGGAATTTTTTTTTTATGCACTAATTTTTACAACCCTTTCAAGACTGCTAATTTATGTGAGTCATTGCAATAGACCCACATATAGCATCTGGCTTAAGCAAATGTGTCAGCAAGCCACCTCCCTTTTGCATATACTGTGTGTGCAGTAAAAACGGAGTAGAAGCCAGCTCACTTTCTCTCATCTGCAATCTGTCCTTATTTTTTTCCTTAGTGCAATCTGCGTCACAGCCCTGTGCTACTCCTGTATTTACCTTGTTGAAGGTTTTCCCTTTGGTATTTTTACTAGTAATTTTAAGGCTTTCTTTTCTCTGGGTCCAGTCCTTGTCAAAAATAGATTTTTCCTTTAAATCCTCAACTACGCTGAATGCTCGCTGTTAGTGTGGATGGTGCAATCTCATCTTCAAGTGTTAAAGCACAGAAAAGAAACCACGTGCCACCCTTCATGTCCTCCTTTCCTGAGGAACCGTTTGGACCCACTGGTGCATGTTGGCCCACCGTATTTTGATACCCTAGACCTCTCCAAACACCCAGACCAGCCGAATTTCTGGAGGCAGGAGACACGGAGCTCATCCACAGAGCTCTCTGATTATTTCTTTTATTATTATTGTTTGTTTGCTCTGGGTTCTTTCCTGGTATCCTTACACAATATTGGCTTCATCTTTCCTGCTGTATATGATTTTGTGCCTGTTACAGCCATCTTTATTCTCCCTTATGTATTTTTTTTCCTTCAGGGATCCTCTTGTTTTCTACTTTCTCAGTGCATTTGCGTTTGAATCCTTAATCTCTTGATTTGTCTTAGTTTCAGCATCAGCCCTTGTGATGTGCAGCCTTCTAAGAGTACAGCAATCTGCTGTCTGCCAAAAGTTTGAAGCTTAGGCTGGATGCCTAGCACTCTTAAAAAATTAGATTGGTTAATTAGGAGAGTTGAAGTTAAAAGGTGGGGCAGGGGGGACACAGGTCTTGGAACTAGAAAGTGGGGAAGGAGGGACACAGGTCTTGGAACTAGAAGGTGGGGCAGGGGGAGCACATATCTTGGAGCTAGGAACTCTGCATTTATTTTGTTGTTGTGATAGAAAAAATAATCCGTAGTGGTTCTTTCTGTTATTCCTCTCTGGGTCTATGGAATACGTGTCTACAAAGATAGTCACAGACCATGGACACACACAATACACAAGGTCCGACACAAAGGAAAAAGAGATTAACCCTGTAGCTCGGGAACCAAGATTGAGAGGGTAGAGACAGAGATGTTTATAGAACATGTTCTAACCTGTCACAGTGAGGCAAGGTGCAACTTGATCTCTTCACTCAGCATGAGTGAGCATGTGTTCAGATAGAGACATTTTCTTGCCTTCAGTTGGAATATGTCTGTGTGCAAGAGTGAACATCAAGTTTTTCATGAAACTGAAGAAATCCACGTGAGAAACTTTTAAATTATTGACTGAGGCTGATGGTGAAGAGATCTCAAACATCAAGCCAGTGCCCAAAGGAACTCATTATTTGTCAGTTGAAGATGTGAAAGCAGAACAAACAGAGATCTTCAACAGCCTTTCAGACAAGGATCTGTAGAATTGCTCTGGAAGTTGGCAGCATCCTATGCAGGGTGTGCCAGCTCAGAAGGGAACTGTTTGGAAGGTGATGGTAGTAGTTGATTTTCTTAAATTGTTAAATGAAAAGAGTAACAGTCACAGTCTCTCTTTTTCTGTATCAGACCTTGTATATCAAGCAAATGGTTGTCATTTGATGAGTTGCAAATTCAATTGCTGCACATGAGATTGGACGGCAGTTCGACTCCTGGGACAGCTACTGGCTTTCAAAAGCAGTTTCTAATCACTCCACTTGAAAGGTGAAAAAATAGTAGCATCATTTGTCAGGAAAGGGGTCCTTTTTTTGGTTGAATCTTCTTCTGTGTTAGACCTGAGTGAAGATTTGGCACGGCAATATTTGTGCTGCTCTCATGGCTGCTTGAAGATACACTAACTCCTGGGCTCAGAGGATGTGCTGGGTCAGTAATCCATTGCAAAGCCTTCTGCCTCTCAGCTGTTACACAGGACTATTCCTAGACGCAAAATGATTACAGATCTTAGACTCGTTATCAGTATTTTGGTGTCTTTGGACAGTTTGTGATACTTATAAGCTGTGAGATGCCAGGGTTCATGCCACTTCTGAACACTCTGGCTTTCTGAGCCCTGCTCTGTTCAGATTTGTGGTCTCATCTCCCCAGCTGAAAGTCAGGCTGGCACAGGGAAAGTCAGACAGCTACAACAAAGCAAACTAGGATGAGACAGAGGCAAGGGAAGGGGCATACAGTTTTCTGCCATGCAGATGAGGGGAGGACATCCATTTGTCTTCTTTTTCCTTTTTGTTAAAAGAAGAAGATGTCGACTCTCTTCTCTGACAGGTGAGAGGCACTGTTGCAGTATCCCCTCTGCTTATTAATGCTGCACAGTTGCTGCTTTTTTTGTGTACTTCAAGAGTCTTGTAGCTTGAAATGACTGCAGCTTTTAATTTTTCCCTCCTCCTGTGTCAGGCTCAGCTGCTAGAGCCTTTTTGCTTGAGTGTGGTACCATGGATACAGTTTTGGACAGGATCTGCCTGGCTGGCCAGCCCTGGGTCCAGGTACAGCAAGGTCATGGCTGTCTCCATCCTTTGCGTAGCCCTTGCTGAATCTCCAGGAGTTCACAAATCTTTTCAGGCTCTGACTGCTTCTTTTTTATCTGGGTTGGAGAGTATCCTGGAAACTCTCAGCTGTGAAGATACCACACAAAATGGAAGCTGTTAGGTGAGCCTTCATCTGGTGCTTCCTCCCGAGTGAGAAACTTCTTTTCTTAGACGGATTTATAAAATAACATATCTATGTTATCTAACTTATGTATATGTTATTGATTATGCATTAAAGAACTTGTAACGGAGGCCTGTAAGAGCTTAGGTGTATAAAATGTGCACTTTAAATTGCAAATGTCCAGGCATTGTCTGTAAGCAATAACACAGCTGTCGTGAACGTAGTGATAACATCTTTGTCATATCACCTCATTGTGTATTTTCTTTGTTTAAATGTGTGCACTCAAAAAAACAGTTCCTAGTGTTCTTTGCTCCCCGAATAATGTCAGCTTATGTCCAGCGACCCCACAGGGAAACGTACTTCAAAGCAGGGGAAAGAAAATCTCAGTGGTGTTTGTTTTGCAAACTGGTTTTCCGGGATGTGGTGGGTAGAAATGGAAGATAATTTGTACTGAAAGCTATTCCTGCGTATGTCCTCTTATCGGATTAGATTGATGCATATCTCCTGGAAGCTGGGAAGCAGTATTTCCAGCAGATGCAGGTGTGTTTGGGTTCCTGTTGATATCAGGCACTTAGGGATTCCCAGCTGCGAAGCACCTTCATGATTAGGGAGAGTAAGGAAATAATGATAATGATATTATGCATAATGTTAGTAGTGTCCTTAAGCTCTGTTTACACTTAATGCAATGTTTTATCCTTATAATGGCAGGATTAAGTTTTTTTCCCTTTGATGGCTAATAAGTGAGATAAACATAATGTTTAACTAAATCTTTGAGAAACAGCATTTATTCAAACCTTGATGGCTTTTCTTACAGGTACTCCGGAGGATTATCCACAGTATTTCCATATGAATCTCACAACAGCTGAACTCACACTCCTAAAGCCAATAAACAGGGATTTATTCCAGAAGTTCGACTTGGTTATTAAGGTAATTTTGACTGAATTCTTACTTCCATACGCTTTTGAATACGGCTTAGTAACTAAAAGATATAGAGAAAATGCGAAGTGGGCTTGCTTATCTTTTCTGCGTTTTTCTTTTTTAACCTGTTGGGCATCAATTAGCACAGGCACGGGGAAGGAAGGGAAGTGTTTTCAAAAAAGGGAATGAATCATGATAGAGTTGTATTGGTTTGGTTTATGTTGATACTGGATGAACAAACTGTAAGTACCACTTGTATGTTTGCTCTTCACAAACTCAATTGTATTGAGAATGCATTTAGGTTTATATTTCATATTTTCTCCCATTCACAACTCGTGCTAGAGAATCATACATATAGAGAACAAAAAATCGTCTCTATGTCTTCCTCATTCCACCTCTGCTACTGGATAAAAAGAAAGCTCTCAAACACAACCAGGGCTGATCGCCTTCAGCTCCTACTGCTGGGAAGAGGCATAAACCACTTCTGTGGGGCTGGTCTTTTCAAATCCTACCATGGACAAGGAAAGCTGTATTCCTTCCACTTTTGTACATACCGCACTCTCCTTAATTTTGTAGTCTGACTTGATAACATTCTGCAGTTCTTAACTGAGCCAGGTGATCAAAGCACATACCAGTTAGTTGTGAAGAGGGTGTCTCGGAGAAAATCTCCAAGTGTATCTTCATCTGGTTTCGGAGTCCCAGTGTTGCAAGTATAAAGTACTTTCAGTGTTTGCTGTTTGCTTTGCCATTTTGAGCATTAAGAGGAAAAGGAGATGATGATATATATTTAATTGCTAAACTTGTTAAATATAGTAAGGTAGTAATTGTACTTTGAGGAAAATTGAGCAAAGCCGTAAGGTTTCCTGCAGATGAAGTTGGTGTGAAGGGACTGCTAAAGGCAGGTCAGTAGAGATGGTCTCTAGTGAGAATGGAGCAGAATTACGTTTGGTTCCTTGGAAAGAGTCTGGAGTTGTCCCTAAAGCTGTTGTTTAATGCAACAGAAAATTGTATAGGTTTTGCTGTATTTATTGGTAAGCAGACGAGCAAATAAAAGAAAAGGGAATTGCAGTAGTCTGTTTTAAAGTAGCAGACCACTTGTTTCTTTATGGGTGTGTTTTTGTGTAGAATAGAGAGCGGGCTTTGCAGACCACAGTGTGATTTAATGCAGGCATGTAAGAAAGCTCTTGCTGTTCGTTGTCATATTATTTAATCTATTTCTAAATAGAATGCTTGTACTCAGATGGTGACAATTATTTATTTGCCTCTCCTCCTCTTCTGTTTTTCTTTGGCGGCGGGGGCATTAATGGTGCCACTGGCAGCAGGCAAGCTCCTTGAGAAGAGCAGCTCCTTCCTCTGTAGTGGTCTATGAACCTCTTTAACCATGGGCCATACGCTTGCTGGCTCCCAGCCTGTCATGTGGTCAGATCAAAACGCTTGCTACTCCTCAAGGAAAATCTGAGAAGGATTTCTCAGAGCAAAACTCATCTTCCAGTCACTGGGGAGTGAGAGGTGCAATGATACACACTTCTGCTCTTGATATAAGAAGGGATAAAGGGACAGATAAAAATATGGTGTGACAGGGTCCCAAATTGTGTCTGTTCCTGTGCCCGGCCATGCAAAAGATGACTCTGTGTTAATACCTGTAGGAATTATTCTTTTTTATATTAACTCTGAGCACTTATTGAGAGAGAGGTAGTGAGAGATTTGCAGGCTCCCTCTGTGCATCTCAAAGAGAGCAGCATTTCCTCTGGGAAAATGATAATAGATTTATTAATACACAGGTCCTTTTGGTGTCTTCTGAGGAATATAACTGTGAGTATTAATGTGACAGAAGATGAAACAAAATTGCAGCTTATAGGAAATTTTAATAACTCGGCACCTTTTTAAAAACTTGTGTTAATTCTCTACCTTAGTTGACTGCATGTGTGTTGAAGTACAAGCCTTGTATATGTTTTGAGTGAAATAATTTGTGATTGGATTCTTTTATAATAGCCTGGTTTTGAGCTTACCTTCCGTTGCGGCATTCTGCTGTCAGTGGGCAGATGAAGAAACTTAGGTGGGTTAATATCTGAATAAATATGCTAAGTTACAGGTTAAAGCCATGTAGCACTTTGTTTGATTTTGTTGTTGTTGTCAAAATTCAGCAGCCATAAACAGCAGCATAATACATCAATTAAAGAACATCAGTTACACTGGTCTGGTACCACATTCTGCAGGCTAAATAGCAAGGTCTGTTGATAATGCAAATGTGTAGAGGCATTATTAGCTTCATATTGCAGTGTTATATGTGCAGTCAAGGGGATAATAAGGAAGATTATCAGTCCGTAAGAATGATAATATTCCACCCGCTAGAATAATAAAAGTTTTAATGCTGTGTTGTACAGAGACCTTTTGAACTGTTATAATGTCTGAGACTTGTACCAAATCAAATCTTAGGATTCTTCTTTTGCACGTTCTCAAGTCTGCACTTCTCAGTGTTGAAGGTGTTGAATCTGATTCTGTATTAGCTGGAGGGGTGAGGTTCACTTTAAACAGAAAAAAAATGTTATTTTTGCAGGACTTGCTGAATTTAATCTTTAACATATTCCCTCTGGTATCAGGGGATCCTTTTTTACTTTTTCTTCCTGCCAAAATATTATGGAAAACAGTGAAATAGGAAAGGTCGTTAAGTCAATATATGAATATTAGAATGCGTAAGGCAAGGTGGATAGGTAATTGGTGCACTCATCTGTAGTATAAAAACTGCACTGCTGATAAATACTGAATTCTCACATAGGTAGACAATAGAAAAAGGGAAACTTTGTACAAAGAAATGCTGATTTTCAGCTTTCCTGCTACCCCCAGAAGATATTTGATGATAAGCAAGGGGACAAATGTGTTGGTCCTTCCTAGGGAAGCTCCTGTCCTTTCCATTCCCTGCAGAGAAACAGGGGCTTTTTATTAAAGAATGGGTGGGGGGCTGCGGGGGTTGTGTCCCATTGAAATTTCCATGTGGCAACTGCAAGACTGTCACAATAAACATGTGGATTTAGAGCCTTTAAACGGAAAGGGCTTTCCAGTCTTAATAATACTGTAACTAAAAATTTGACACCCCAAAGAACCCTATAAAAAACATGACACCCAAAATTTGAGAGGCTGTGAACGTAATGCTTTGTAAGTGTTTTCTTCCCTTTACTTACTTTTCCTCTGTTATAAGAGATTGTTCCTGAAATGCAAAACCACACCCCATTAAACTCACCCCTTCTTTGAAATCATTTACTGCTTTTGGAATAAGTTTTATTTCATTTATTTCATAAATACGTATGTGTGTAGTTTAAAGATTTCTATCCATAAAGGCTGGGACTGGAGGTCTCTCTGGAGAGCTGTTTGGAGAGAGAACACTCTCCTCTGGAGCAGATGGTGCTGCTTTACAGAAGACAGCTGCTAGAGAAATCAAACCAAGGCTGTGCTGGTAGGGAACACACTTTCAGCAACCTCAAAAGTTAAAAAAAAAAATAATTACATCTTTGATCTCTAGCCTTGCTGAGATTCTCAGTAAAATAATAAACTTATTACTGCATTTCCTTCACATTGTCACTACTATAGCTGTCTTTCTTCTGGAGGAAAATGACTCGTAACAGGAAGGGATGTAATCAGTTTAGTCCTCGGTAGAGTTAACTTTACCTCTGGTACCCCTCTACTTGTGGAAGAAGGTGCAGCTGCTTGAAGAAGGTGGCAGCAGCTTTGATCACTTTTCTAGACAAAACATGACCACTGCATTGTAGACATGAGACTACGTTCTTGATACCAGCTCTGAAAAGTGTCACATTTTACATTTTTTATATTTTTTTTGAAGTGTGCATGTCATGAAACAAAGAGGAGAATTAGTCAAATCAATGCAGCTTGATCCTTTTCCTATTTGAATATCAGTTGTTTATCAGTGAGACAAAATCTAACTTGACAGTTTTATTAAAATCAATTTGCAAGCAAATGGGCTACTGAAGGCTAGATGTGCTTATGCAGTAGTAAAATACTGGTTAATGGAAATGACCCACTACGGAGACCATTTTTTGATAAAATGATGCTTACTGGTTGGTAACGCAATCTATAGGGGCTCCTGGAGCTTTGGGAGCAGGCAGTGTCTTGCTCTTGCAAAGCAAAAAGTGATCCTCCTATAAATAAATGAATATCCATGTTATTTACTATGATTACAAAATTTTTGTCAACTCTGTTAAAGATCCAAAGTGGTTCTACTAAAAATATGAATAGTAATACAGAGTAAAGGAGGAAAGTGTTTTCTTAGCAACTGTTGCATGACTGGTTGATAAGATATGCCAGAAGGTAGCTCTGGTTCTCCAATACTTCAGTATTGCAAGGGTTTAGTATCCAGTAAGTAGGGAAGAATGAAGAATTTTGTTCATTCTGGTTTGCTATAAAACCTGTAGGAGTTGCAATAGAAAAATAAGACTGGAAGTATTTTGAGAATACAAATATATAGGCATACCTTTTCTCTTATGGTTATATCTCTCTGGTCTATGTTATTTACCGAGAACAATCAATACCTTGAATTTCCTCCAGTGTAAAGAAAACGCATGCATGTGAGATTCAAAATCAGCATAAGAATTTTATTTCTCTTGCAGTAATTGATTTTTCATTGTTAGTGGTGCAGGGATAATTGTATTAATGACTAAAAATACTTTGAATATTTTATCATGAGGTGGAAAAATAGAGGAATGTTTTGTTAGTCTCATGTGGACACCTGTGTGTTGAGGAAATTAAATTTATAATGTAGTTTTAGAATGGGTTTTCAGACAGCCTGTATAGTTAATTCTTAAACCACTGTCTGTTGTATTAGATTGTATCTGTGCCATTGGGAAATAGGGAAGGATTCATGTAAATTGGACATCTCAATTAGATTTAAAAAAATAGGCAGGGGGGGTAAGTTTCCCAGCTTCAAATAACGCTTGTAGCCTGGCTATTTAATAAGACTTTTTCTTGAATCTGAAAGTTTTATGGCTCATAGGGAATAGACTTTACAAACAGAATTAGATTGTGTCACAGTTGCTTGGGTTTTTTTGGTGACTTCCAGACAGTGTTGGTAACAAAGTGTATTTCAACGCCATGCCGCAGCCGTGCAGAATATTTTGAAGATATCCTTACAAAGTATTTTCTGTATCTTACGTACCTGTCTCAAAAATGTTATCCCTACATGGTGTTTCAGGCAGGCTGGCATTAACCTCATGACAGATAATACAATAAAAACAATTCTGGGGTGGGATTGTGTTTCCTTGTGGCTTAGAGCGTAACAGAAGGTCAACGTTGTGTGTTGGACTTGAACAGACTGTCTGAAATGCCGGTGTTACAAGAAAATTCACTTGGGGTCCCATTCTGCAAGAAGTGATTTGAAACTTCCCAGCAGTACTATCTACTCTGTTTACTCTTCTGGCCTGAGTCTCTGAATCATGAACTCATAGAACAGTTTAGGTTGTAAGGGACCTTAAAGATCATCTAGTTCCACCCCCCCTTCCATGGGCAGGGACACCTCCCACTGATCAGGCTGCCCCAGGCCCATCCAACCTGGCCTTGGACACCTCCAGGGATGGGGCAGCCACAGCTTCCCTGGGCAACCTGGGGCAGGGCCTCCCCACCCTCATTGTGAAGAAATTCCTCCTTATGTCCAGTCTAAATCTGCCCCTCTCCAGTTTATACCCATTGCCCCTCGTCCTACCACTACAAGCCTTTGTAAAGAGTCCCTCTCCAGCTTTCTTGTAGGCCCCCTTCAGATAGTGGACGTACTTGAATGGAGTGTGATTTCCCATTTTTAGAAGGCTTCCTCCTGCCAAGTTTGCTGTGGCATTTCTATAGGCTGTGGCTGGGCAGAGGAAGCTTTAATAAATCAACTGTTCTTGCTTTGAGCGTGTAGAGACTGAGCCTGTGTAGCCAGACAAATTCCATGTTAACGAAGACAGAATGTGTCTGAAGTTTGGCTATAAACAGCAAATACCATGCACTAGTGCAAGCATTTGATTGCCTGAATACTGGTTGCGGTAGATTCAGTGGAGAATTTTTTCCTTATGTCCAAAGGGTTGTCAAGTCCTGGTAGAGGCTGCCCAGGGCAGTGGTGGAGTCACCATCCCTGGGGGTACTTAAAAGACACGTAGATGTGGTGCTTAGAATCATAGAATCGTAGAATAACCGGGTTGGAAGAGACCCACCGGATCATCAAGTCCAACCATTCCTATCAAACACTAACCCATGTCCCTCAGCACGTCGTCCACCCGTCCCTTAAACCCCTCCAGGGAAGGTGACTTAACCCCCTCACTGAGTTCCAGTGCCCAATGACCCTTTCTGTGAAAAATTTTTTCCTAATGTCCAGCCTGACCCTCCCCTGGTGGAGCTTGAGGCCATTCCCTCTCGTCCTGTCCCCTGTCACTTGGGAGAAAAGCCCAGCTCCCTCCTCTCCACAACCTCCTTTCAGGTAGTTGTAGAGAGCAATGAGGTCTCCCCTCAGCCTCCTCTCCTCCAGGCTAAACACCCCCAGCTCTCTCAGCCGCTCCTCTTGTTCTCCAGCCCCTTCACCAGCTTCATTGCTCTTCTCTTAGCGACATGGTTTAGTGGTGGGCTTCGCATTGCTAGGTTTACAATTGGAAAGGTCTTTTCCAACCTAAATGACTCCATGATACTGGTGTGGCATGAATTTGTGTGCCCGTTCTCCTGCCCATCCTGAGAAACTGCCTGGAAGCTGCAAAGGCCACTTTTTCCTTCCTTGTGGAGGTGTTTTGGATTAGAGAGGTACTCCCAGTATGTGTATCAGCTCTTCTAGTATTGTTAAGCCCTTTGCAATGTGCATGATTTTCCTTGATATGGATCTCAGCAAAAATGACAGAAAGTGATGCTCTCCTGTTACTCACGCTGGAGGTTAATTGGTTTCTCTGTTGCTCTTCGGGAACTTCATTGATCTCTCCTGTCTGTTGCTCTTGAGGCTGTTGAAAACTTCCTGCATTATTTGAAAAAGAAGGCAGAGCTTCAGCAACAGTCTCAGGACCAAACTACAGGCAAACATGCACTTGGAAGGCAGAATGTAAAGTGTGCGGATGCCATGTTCTGTATGGTCTGTTCTTTGGACAAAAAAACACTTTCTGTTCAGAATGGAAGCATGAGGAGACTTGGGGAGGATGCTTTGCCACTAGCAGGTGCAGAGAGCAAGGCCAAATGCTCAGTTTGAAAACAAAGGTAGGTCACTAGACTGGGGCCCTTTTCTTTTCAAGAAACTTGGAAATGATCTCAAAGTTTGAAATGCTGAAATAAAATGCTTTTTATGATCATGAGGTATTATAGAATTTTAAAATTGCTGAGATTGGAGACATCTCTGGAGACTATCCAGTTGAAGTCCAGTACTCAGGTTGTGGGGTGGAGTGGGCATTGAGTTATCTCCAAGGTTGAACAATCCACAGCCTTTCTGGGCAACCTGTTCCTGTGTTTAACTGCTCTCAGAGTAAGAGTTTCTTCTTGTGTTTAAATGCAGCAACTGGTATTTCAAAATGATTTTTTCTTTTGCTCAGAACAGACCCCTGCGCTCCAGATGTGTCCCAGCAGTGCTAAGCAGCACGCAGCCCACTGGCAATGCTTTTCCTAATGCAGCACAGCTTTACTGCAAGGGCATTTTTTCTCAGTTTGTCCATCGGGACCCTCATGGCCAGCTCTGCAAAGATGCTTTCAAGCTGGTTGGCCCCTAATGTGTGCTGCTGCCTGATGTAATCTCTCTCCAGGGGCAGGACTTGGAATTTCCATTTTTTTTAACTTCACGAGACTCCCATCCTCCCATTTCTGCAGCCTATCAAGGTTCCTCTGAAAGGCAGAACACCCATCTGGCAAATCAGCCACTTCTCTCAGTTTTATATCACCTGCAAACTTAGTAAGGGTGCACTTGGTCCCATCAACTGGGTCATTAATGGAGTCGTTAAGCAGTTGTGGCACCACTAGTGGCTCCTGGGTGCACCTGTATTAACTGGGCTCCAGCTGGGTTTTATGCTGTGGGATCAGAACACTGTGTACCCAGCAATTTGATAGTTCTCAGTCTCTCTGTCTTATCTGTAGTTCACCAGTTGTCTATGAGATCGTAGAATCATGGAATGGTTTGAATTGGAAGGGACCTTAAGGATCATCTCATTCCATCCTCCACTAGACACCTCCCACTGGATCAGGCTGCTGCTCATCCAGCCTGGCCTTGAACTCCTCCAGGGATGGGGCAGCCACAACTTCCCAGGGCAACCTGTGCCAGTGTCTCACCACCCTCATAGTGAAGAATTTCCTCCTTATGTCTAGTCTAAATCTGCCCCTCTCTAATTTAAAGCCATTCCCCTTGGTCCTAACACTACATGCCTCTGCAAAAAGTCCTCCTCAGCTTTCTTGTAGCCCCCCTTCAGGTACTGGATCATATGGAGACGGCGTCAAAAACATTACTAATATCAAGATAAATAATGTCCACTGCTCTCTCCATACTCACCAAACCATTCATCTCATCGTAAAGGCCTGTCAGGATGGTTAAGCGTGAATTGCCCTGCATAAACACACAGCGATGACTCCAAACCTCCTCCTTGTCCTTTATGTATTTAGAAATGGCCAGAATTATTTGCTCCACTCCAACCTGCCCTAGCACTGAGGTGAGATTGACTGGTCTGTAGTTCCCCTGTATCCATCTTCTTGGAGACAGAAGTATCGTTTCTTTTCTTCCAGATCTTGGGAACCTCTCTTAATTGCCATGGACATATAAATGTGGTGGATAGGTGTCTTGCAGTGACATTGGCCAGCTCCTGTGTGAGTGTATCCCTTCAGGTCCCCTGGATTAATGTGTGTCCAGTTTGTTTAAATACATCCTCAACCTGATCCTCCTCTGTCATCATTGTTCCAGACTCTTCTGTGGGTCTCAAGGATGGAAATTTCTGAAGTCAGGTCTTACCTGTGGAGACTGAGAAGACATTGAGTATTGTAACCTTTAAAAAAAACTTCACAGTGATTGCTGTTGAATAGGCTCTAGAAAGTAACCTATATGTCAAAAAACTCATCTTCCTATATTCTGATGCTTTCTCTCAAATTCCTCTGAGTGCATAGTGGGAAATAAAATATAGCCCATATGACAAGGACAATTTTCTGAAAATATATCACCCTTGTTCTGGAACTGCTTTGTTTTTGTATGTGTCTTTTGAAATGCAGCTGAAGATAGTTTCCTCTGATGTTCTTGCACAACAGTAGAGATGTATTAGCTATAATGGGAAACAGAGCGATTGCTCCCTCAAAATAGAACATGAACTGAACAAATGGGAGTGTTTTTGTACTCATAGTGGCAGATTAGAAAAAGAATGGAAGAAATGTATTTTCATTAAATAATTGTTCAATCCACTTCCTATGATGAAATCTTGAAAATCATTAGTTTGGTTGAACTGCTGTGCATCTCTTCTAGGTATTAAGTACAATAACTGCTTTTTAAATTGGCTTCTCAAATGTTCATCCCTTATGTGAACTCGGTATTCAATTACTTCTCTTGACTTATCACTGTCACAGAGGCGTACCTAGTCAAAATAGGCTAGAAATTTCTATTCTCTTTGAGACAGCCTTTTTTTCTATCTTGTGTGTAATACAGTGATGAGAGTTGATGTGGAATTGAAAATCAGAGTGCAGAAACAGGTCTCGTGTTTGTGAATAAGGAAAGGAAAAAAAAAAAGGGTGCAGGAAGACTAGACTCCTTCCTATGCATCGATGAACTATTTCTTCATATGAGTCTTTCTCCAAAGTTATCACATGCACATTGAAAATTGCACGGTTTTCCCATGTTTAGCAGCATCTCAACATGGTAAATGTTTTTTCCTGCCATTATAAAGCATTGTCACAGGTACACATTAGAAAGCGTAGTGATTGTGAGTTAAGATCGACCCAAAACTGTGTCTCATCACTGATAGAGCAACCAAAATATATCCTTAAATGGTAACTTCTGTCATGTCTTTTATTTACAGAAATAGCTGTGTTTCCTTTCTGCAGTAAACAGACTTCTTTTTTCATAAGCCTTACTGAAGTCACCATGGCAGATGAAGAAAAAAAAGTATGTTTTGGGGTTTTTTTAAAGCATAGTGTCTAGACACGTTATGTGCCAATTTCATTTCACTGCCACGTCACAAGCTTCACTGATGGTAAAGTTGAATTTCTTCTAAAGATGCTCTGTATTTCTTGGCCTGAAGCCAATTTTTAATCCATCTCAATAGTTCTTTCCTTGGCCTGTACTTTTTGACCTTGTAAATTAATCCAGTCTGTGATATACAATCCTAAAGCTTACACTAAATCTAGATAAATTATGTCTCTGGTTTCATCTTTATCTCCCAGTTCAGTTAGGCACCCGAAAGAAGCGACTTGGTCCACCCTGACCTTCCTTCTCTGTATCTATGCTGACGGCTCCTTTTTTCTTTTTTTAAAATTATATTGGTTTAAATACCACAGAATGTTTTCATCTTCACAGTTTGAAGACAAGTTTAAGTTTGAGTGTCTGAGGTTCCTGGGCTCTTTCCTTATTCTCGTATTAAATAGAAAAAGAAATGACCTGCCAGCCACTCTCCAGCACTGTATCTCCTCCAGCAAGCTATCAAATGTGTTTGCCAGAGGCTTTTCCTTACTCCTTTCACTGTGTCTTTTGAAATGAAGGGGTATAACCAATGGCAGGGGAAGCACAGAGGATTTTGGTGGTCTGAGTGCAAGACTGGAAGCAATTATGGCAACTGAATTTATGACATTTGTGGGTTTTGCTGGCATTCTTGTGAAAAGGTAAACAGACTGTAATAAAAAGATGTAACTTACAGTTTGCACAGAGATGGTTGTCAGGCAGGCAGCGGTCTGTCTGAGTCTCTAGTGGCCTACTAGAGGTTCTCTCTGCCTTGTCTAGATTGGTATGTTCTGGTGGTAAAGTTCAGTGTAATTCATTTTATGTCCTGCTTAAATGGCTGCATCAATTCTAAGCCCACTGTAACTTCCAATAGCAAAAGAACGTGCTGCTTTAGATTTCAGAAAAGCCAAACATCAATTTTTAGATATGTTATGAAACTTTTTTAAATAGCATTCTGGTTTTTGTTTGCTTCAGGCAAACAGTTAAATATCCTGCATGGGATTATATGCAGGATAGTGCAGATATTTTGCAAGCTTTATCTCAGTCTTAAGCTAAACAGTTGTCTGTTGGGCTATGTAGGTATCATTATCATCGAACTGGAAGGAATAAATTTAAGACATAATATTATTTTATGCAATTCTTTCCAAGTAAGCCATGATTTTTTGAATATTACAAAAAAAAAATCAGTCTAGCCGTAGAATAAAAAAATTACTTAAATTTCTTTGATGAATAAATATTTCATCTGAGTATTTCATTAGGGATACTTGAAGTTCGTTCAAGTCTGTTGTGACTTATGCATTTCCATACAGTGTCACACAAGGGAAAAAGCAATGACTTGTTGAGAGCAGCCCTGCGGAGAAGGACTTTGGGTGCTGATTGATGAGAAGCTCGACATGAGCTGGAAATGGGCACTTGCAGCTCAGAAGGCCAACTGTGTCCTGGGCTGTTTAAAAAGCAGCTGGGCAAGAGAGGGGATTCTGCCCCTCTATTCCTCTCTTGTGAGACCTCATCTGGAGTGTTGTGTCCAGTTCTGGAATCCTCAATGTAAGAAGGAGATGGAGCTGTTGGAACGGGTCCAGAGGAGGCTACAAAGATGATCAAAGGGCTGGAGCACCTTCCATACGAGGACAGACTGAGAGAGTTGGGGTTGTTCAGCCTGGAGGAGAGAAGGCTCTGAGGAAACCTTATAGAGACTTTCCAGTACCTGAAGGGGCTACAAGAAAGCTGGGGAGGGACTGTTCACAAAGGTTTGTAGTAATAGGACAAGGGGCAATGGGGATAAACTGGAGAGAGGCATATTTAGACTAGACATAAGGAAGAATTTCTTCATTATGATAGTGGTTAGGCACTGGAACAGGTTGCCCAGGGAAGCTGTGGCTGCCCCATCCCTGGAGGGGTTCACGGCCAGGTTAGATGGGCCTTGGGCACCTGATCCAGTGGGAGGTGTCCCTGTCCATGGCAGGGGGGTTGGAGCTGAATCACCTTTAGGGTTCCTTCCAACCCGAACTATTTGATTATTCTATGATTCCATTTTAAAGAAACAATACCCAGGAGTTAACTTGGTTGCTGTAGGTCTAGCAGGCTTAGGCTACAGAAACATATGAAGAACATCACCTAAAATCTATTTTGTTGAGTACAAGTACTAAGTTAAGGTGCTCAGGGAATGAAGAGGGAATTTACTCTGGTAGCACAGAGTAAATGATTTTGGGACCTAACTGCGATTCGAAAGACTGGTTGTGAAGAAGAGGAGACTGGTGGCACTAATTTCCGCAAACACTTTGGTCAAGTATTGCATGGAAAAGTTCATTTCAATGGACTGATTTGTTCATAGGTTCCAAGAGAAATTCTTAGGGTTGATATTGATGTAAACTAGATGCTTTTCACTGGTAGTATTTATTCTTTTAATCTTGCATTTGTTTTAATTTTCAGGCATTATTGTCCCATTTATTTATTAGATGGTTTTATCCTGCCTTCATTTTCTGGACTCAGGTGGTCTGTGATAAGTTCCGGTGTTATTCTAGAGACCATTTCCAGTGTTTCCATCATCATGGCTGCGGTGATGAAGGAGAGACAGACTTTGTAAATCTTCTCTGAACATATTCTTTTAATCAGCACGGCGCATGGGAGTCAAATTAAGAAAGTACTACTACTACTGGCAGATCTTTATACAGTTCTTTGGCTTCCGGACTTCAGACAAACAAGATGCTTTTGGTTTTGTCTATTCCACACTCTTGTGACTGTTTTCCGTCATGTCTCCAATCCATTTATTCCCAGGTGTTTTTTTCCAGCCGGGCCTCCTCACACATTCAAATTCATCATCCTGTGTGTCCAGCTCAGAACACCTTGTCTTTTTAATAATGTCTAATAGGCTTGGTACCAGCTTCATGCTTGATCTTCATCCCAATTAATCTTCCATATACTTGTTGTTGCTCCCACAGTGGCAAACACTAAATGCCTGTTTTAACTGATGAAAAAAAGACAATATTTGATTTTTTAAAAAAATATCAGAAATATGCTGTTATGTGGGTGGTTGCACATGCCAGATTTACCTGCAGATCAAGAAAAACATAGAACAACAAAGGAATACGGGAGTACTTAGTGCTGCTGCTTCTTAGAATATGCTTGTGTTCCTTTTGCCAGTGCAGTGTTTTGTGTGGGTTTTTTTTTCCTGAGTCTGAAGATTGCACGTGTGTAAACATGCTAGAGAGGGCATTTTCATCAGGGAATTTTTGAGACTTTCAGGTCTGATAAAGGTGACATGCAAAAGGAAGAAGAAAGATTTCAGAATCTGAATTTCTTAAAGCCTGAGTTTTGCACAGAGGAAGGAAAGAGTCTTGTGAGGAAATATTTAAAGCAGTAAAGATGAGATCTCAGTCTGCTCTCCGGAGCGTTTCTGTGTTTTCTCAAATAGTTATTTAATGTAGGCATCGTTTCAGCCAGTAGGATAAAGGCAAGCTTTTGTAAGTCAGTCTGCTATAGAATGGTCTTTAGGGGAGATATTATAATGTAACCTATCCAAAATTTCATTCCAACAGGATTTTTTGTGAAATTCATTCACTTTTCCTCTCCATCCTGCTAAAATCTCATCTCTTCTGAGCAGTATCAGTTCTCAGTGTTAGGGTGATGGGCAGTGTTATCTTGTCGTGTTGACCAGATGAGGTGTTTTAGAGGAGGGGTGAGCAAAGAACTCGTCCTCATCATGGATGCTGTTGAAATACTAAAAGATCTCTGCAGTTTCTTCTCACCTTAGTTGCCTGCAGCACTGTTGATCAGCACTGTGATCCTTACGTCCAAACTGCCGTTAAGGTGCGTTAAGTTCACGTTTATCCCCCCTGTACCACTTTCCCCTCAGCTCCCCTTGCTCATTCTCTTATTGGGATTGGAGGGTGGAGAGAAAGAAGCCTGGTTTTCTTTTTTATTGACACTCAAACTACCTGTGAAGTGCAAGCGTGAAACACGTGCATTTCCAAAGCTGATGTTGCCCCAGATGCACCAGCTTATCATGCAGGTATGTACCTTTGCCACTTTTTTATCATAAAACAGCATGTCACAAAGAAGGGTAGGAACAGGGAAGACACACACCTTCTCTGGACTCGCCTCCAGCCTGGATGAGGGGTGAAGGTTGCTTTGTCCAGAAGAGCACTTCTGTGTATGTGCAGAAGCATGTGGAGAGGCATTATATGAAGAAAAGAAAATGGGACATCCTGGAATTCAGAGTCAGCAGCTAAGCGAGGAGACTGAGAGCTACAGCTTTGGATTTAGGTCTCTCTATTTCACCCAACTCAGCTTTGTACTCTGAAGATATTGTCTTGGACCTGTCTCATATCCTTCCCCCCTTAAGATGCCTGTATGACCATTGAAATCATAAAAAAACAGAAAAGGAAGACAGGCTATGTCCTTGTAGGACTGTTAGGTAGCAAATTTAATAGTATCTTACTGTGACCTTAAGCATGTGGAAGTAAAATTACACTGCCATCCGTGTAGCAAACAGGTTTTTTGAGAATCTGTTCATGCAATCAAGTCTGTTATTGCATTATAGGCAACAGTTGCCTACGTGTGACAGTTATCGGATGCCAGGTATTTGTTGACCCCAGCATTATGGTAGTCGTGGGTGGCGAAGTCTGACAGAAATCCAATTTAAAGAATCTTAAGCTGAATGTTTTGAATTAAGATAATCAGAATTTGGCATATGTCCCCATTACCTTCACAGGATGCCGAGCAAGACCTTTAAAAGGGTAATGGGCAGAGACAGGGTAGTATTTACACAATGCTGCTTCTGTCTTCGTAGGTAGGTTTTGAATGTGTGATGGAGGGGGTGATGCTGAAGTAAGTTTTAGCTGGCTTGGAAGAGGTGGCAGCCGTCTTCCCAGGAGGTCAAGGTTGTGGATTAACACTGCTCAGAAATGACAACTGAAATGGAGAGGCAGGGACCTGCTGTGGTTTTTTAGGCCAGCGGCTGAAGAGGATGCAGGTGTAGAAACGAGGGGCTGGTGAGGTGTCCTGGTTTTGGCTGGGACAAAGTTAATTTCCTTCCTAGTAGTTGATGCTGTGGTTGGATTTAGTATGAGGATAGCAATGTTTTAGTTGTTGCTAAGTAGTGCTTACTGTAGCCAAGGACTTATCAACATCTCACCTCCTGCCAGCGAGAAAGCTGGGAGGGGACACAGCCAGGACAGCTGGCCCAGGCTCGCCAAAGAGATATTCCATACTATGTGACATCATGCTCAGCATAGAAACTGGATGGGCTTGGCCAGTGAGCACTGAGCAGTTGTGTTGTGCATCAATTTTATTGTATATTCTTTTGGCATTAGTATTATTATCATCATCATCTATTAGCACCATCATCAGGTGTTTAAAATACGGGTAGATGAGGTGCTTAGGCATATGATGTGGACAGATATGTTTGGACTTGATGATCTCAAAAGTCTTTTCCAACTTAGGGATTCTATGATCTTCCCTTTCTGTCCTGTTAAACTGTCCTCATCTCAACCCCTGAGTTTTACCTTTTTTTCCACCCCCAGTTCTCTCCCCCATCTCACTGCATGGGGATTGAGTGAATGGCTGGGTGGTTAAACCCCAACTCAAGGTAAAACAACCAAAGCTGGAAAAAGAAAACCCATCTTCTTTGTGGCAAGTTAGATAAAGTTGTGCACAGTGTGTCTGGCTGCTCAGCAGGATACTTGAGCCATAATCACCAGGGTTGTTCAAGTTGTTGATTTGTTTCGGGGTTTTTTTGGGGGTGGGGGGATGGGGCCAGATTTCGTTTTGGTTTTTTGTTCAGATTCACTGGGATTCACTCCTCCAGTGGCAATAAGCACAGGGAGCAGAGATGGTGCAGCAGGAGCACCAGAGCGCCTTGCCTATGCATCAAGTGTTCATATGGAGGTTGTTCTGTAATCAAAGTTTAGTTTATCTTGCCAAACAGATCCCTGCTAGCTCAACAGGAAAGACAATTCCATATTTTCATTAATTTTTCTGAAGATTCAAGGAGTTTATTGCATTGCTTTCATTTCTCTTGGGGAACTCGTCTAATGCTTTCAATAAGTGAACTTCATGTTGTTTCTGCACAGAATGTTTATTCCTGTTGGTAATCCAGTCAGTTGTTCTTCACTCCCTGTACAATATCTCTGGCGAGGCTGGCTTCATGTCATCTCCAGTCTTCTGTAAGGATAAAATTATGTGTTGGCAGCTACAAATATAATGTAAGCACTCCACAAACTGCATGTGAGTGTTCAACACTGCACTTACACTGCTCAGCAGCAGGTTACATGCACTTTTTCACAGCGGATTTCCTAGTAAATGTAGGTAAACATCTTTAATTTGAGAATTAACACATTTTACGTTACTTTGTCCTTTTGTCTCTTTTTTCCCTTAGGTGCGCTCAATTGCTTAACTAAAGCAGTAGTTGGCAGAAAGTAATTCTGTGCTTCTTTCTTTATGTATCCCGGCGGGGGGCAGCGTGAAGGCACCTGCTGTTCTTCCATCAGGACCGTTCATAACAGGGTGCAAGTCTGACCACTGGTGTCAGCCGTGATGAAGGCTTCATTGCATGCTTGTTCTTTTTTGCTGTCTTAGTGCCTCCTTATGACTGGTGATCTTCAACCTGAGCCATCTCGCCAGCTTCACTGCAGAGTGCGCTTTTTGCTGAATAACTGTGGAGTCCATTTAAGCTGATATATATCCTTGGGCGTATTTGAAAGTTCACTCATAGTTTTGACAGCAAAGTATGTTCTTCTGGGGACTAGAACCAGAACGCTTCGTGTCTGAAATATTGGCGACATCCTTTCTGAAAGAAATGTAAATTGTCTCTTCTCTGTGCTCCAACGTTATGTGCTGCGTAGCAGAGATGCTCAGCCTGTGGCCAGCAAGCCCAAGCAAGGGTTTTAACAACCCACTGTGAGGAAAAGCTGCTTTCAGTGACAGCACTGAAGGTCTGGGAGAACAATTTAGGCATAATTACAACTTTTTACAAAACAAAACAAACCACACAAACCAAAACCACCAAGAAAAAGTTAAAGGATTGGGGAATGCAGTAAAAACTGTCAATTTTACAGGTATTTGTGTGTTTTTGGAGAATTATGAAGGGTATGGATCAAAGCTGCAGGAAGCATTCCTAGCCAAGCATTGCTTCTGGGAATATATTTATGTAACATATGAAAACAAATCAATTTCTCATACTTTATATCAAACACTTTGTATCAAACAAGAAGAATGTAGTGGCTGTTAGAGAAAATTATTTCTTAAAAAAATGTAGTTTGAAAGTGAATATTTGTAACTCTTGTCTTACTAATTTCTTCATATAGCTCTTCATGTGCTTTGTTGGACCCACCACTGTTGTGCAAAGGCTAGAAGAAAAACAACAGTTATTTGTATTTTTACAGTGGAAGAGGCCTTGTAAGGAATTTATTCTCCCTTCCAGCTAGGATGTTTCAAAGAGAGGAAGAACTTTCAGTTGTTTTCTTGCTTTTATGAATATTAGGGCGGGATTAACGTAGCATAAGGATCAGAAAATAGCTACTTTCCTCTATTGAGGCTGTGTTTTATCATGTTTATTGGTCACAGCAGCTACAATGTACAATGGTAGCACTGGTCTGTACAACTGATTAAAAGTGAGTTTTAATGGCAGTCCCGCAGGGGGGTAGATTGGATCAGAGAAGTGGATGTTTTACAAATCTTAAAAAGCAGCAGAGAAAGGCACACCAACAGCAGGTTAGAATTTCAGCACTTCTGTATTTTTAAAGCACTTTCTCGTACTAGAAGCGTGTTGCTTTACTTTCTTCTGCTGTCGCAAAGGACAATTTCGAGTAGGAAATACAGGTCAGATGCAAAGAGCTCAGACACTGCTGGACCTAATCCTGCCTGGCCCTCGAAGACGAATTTGAGGTCCCAGGGTTGGAACTGGCTTTTGCTTTTTGGTGCTGGGATGAGCTAGGTGGGAAGGGCAGTAGAGCAAGTGCATTCATCACTGTCTCACCTCGTGTCTGAGCACCGAACCCTGAGAGCCGAGCTCCGGCACTTTGGGGATATCCAGTCTTACCCTGGTACATTAATTTCTGGATTAGTTCTGGAAAGGAACCACCGTGTTGCTGCTTTCTGAAGCTTGCTTTTTATTCCCTAAATATGTCTCTGGAAACAAAACATAATGAAATGGCAAAAGAGGCAATCTGGATGTGGTGGTTTTCACGTGGGAGCCTTGCAGCTGACCGCTTGCCACAGGCCTTATGAGGAATGATTGAGAAAGCTGGGGGTGTTTAGCCTGGAGAAGAGGAGGCTGAGGGGAGACCTCATTGCTCTCTGCAACTACCTGAGAGGAGGTTGTGGAGAGGAGGGAGCTGGGCTCTTCTCCCAAGTGACAGGGGACAGGACGAGAGGGAATGACCTCAAGCTCCACCAGGGGAGGTTCAGGCTGGACATTAGGAAAAGATTTTTCACAGAAAGGGTGATTGGTCCCTGGCAGAGGCTGCCCAGGGAGGGGGTTGAGTCCCCTTCCCTGGAGGGGTTTAAGGCACGGGTGGACGAGGTGCTGAGGGACATGGGTTAGTGTTTGATGGGAACGGTTGGACTTGATGATCCGGTGGGTCTCTTCCAACCAGATGATTCTATGATTCTATGAAATGGAAGAGCAAAGTTGAATTGTGTCCTGGTGCAGCACTTGCAACAAGTGATTGAGAAGCGATTGTGACTTTCTGAGGGATTAGCTGCCTAATTCTTTCCAATTCTCAGTCGGGGAAGTGAAGTTAAGTTTGACCCTGTACCCAGCCTGGTAAACAAAAAGGAAAACACCTGCTAAGCTTTAGTGCTTTTGAGTTGAAGGGCCTGCTAAGGAAGCAACCCTGTTCATTGTCATTTTGATCTTCAAGGTTTCAAATTTTAAATCCAATTTTAGGAGTGCACATCCTTCTTTATATTTAACCGTGTGTAATTTAGAGCAGTGTCTTTGCCTTCAGAAAAGCACCACAGGACTATGTACTGTGGTGGTGATGTGGTAAACACGCTGCATAGGTGAATATTTCCCTTTTTAACTTGGGAGGGGGTTGGTGCTCACTCAAGGCCCTCATTGTGGTAGTTCAGGCTGTTAAGAACACTGGGACCCTCCATTCCTTCTGTTTTCCTCTTTGTTAGCATCTCTTCATAGCAGGTTTGCTGCAAAGAAACATGCATCCATTTTGTGTAATCTTTTAATGTCAAGAGGCATATTTTTCATGAAATGAATCAGAGTATTTAATGATGCTCAGACGTAGATCTGCTTATAAAATAGAATCAGGTTCATATGTATTTGTTGCCCATAAAGCAGACTTCCTTCTGAGATTTTTTTTCCATAGCTTCAGTGCATTAATTTAGCAAAAAACTCTCTACATCATTTTTGAAGTTTCATTTGACTGAGTCATAAGCCAGAGTATTTCAAAGTACTTCTGGTGAAGTTAGTTTTTACACATTAACTTTATTTTTATTCAGTGGAACATCAACTTCAAAATAAATCTTGCTTCTGTAAATTACGTTTGGCATTTGGAAATCACTTATCCAGTCTCCAGTGCTTTCACCAGCTGCTACTATACGGGATGTGAAATACATCACTGTTAACTCCCATAGGACCAGGATTTCCCCAGGAGGGTTTGGGTGCTGCTTTTCTGAATGAAATTCAATGCAGTTGGAAGGTTTCTAACTAGACACTGATAACCCAATCTGTGTGATTCTCAGGAAGGCAGACTTTCTCAGCTAATGCAGTTCTCTTTAAAATATGTTGGGATCACCCAGAAGAATTGGTCTCCTTGGGTGGACGGGAACCTCGTGGACTATTTTCCTATTACATGTTTTATTTGTATGTGAATAATTGAAGCTGGCTGAAAAAAATATATCATTTCTTAATATGGCAGTAATTATTTAAGGCAGTAGCAAGTTCGGTCACTGGTAGTATCCTGTATCCTGGAAGCAGGTAAGAAGAGCAGTAGATAAATATCTGGCCTCCTGCACCACGATTTTTGGAAGTTTAACATGCTAATAAATTAACTAGCAGGACCCCCAATGTCTTTAAGAGAGCTTTTTCTCATTAACAAAATTAATCTCCTAGGAAAAGCCTTATTAATTTCGTACACTAGCACTTGCTTTACCTAAATCCACTTGCCAGGCTTGACTTTATCTTCAGGAGTCAGAAAATAGCCACGTACGAGCACACAGATTGGCAGCTGCTTTTAAATCTGCACCAGTATTGCTGTTGCTCATCTTTTGGTCAAGAGTAATCCTGATGTATTTTACAACAGAAAATACGTTTTTTTTCCTAATAACTGAGTATTTTGAATGAGTTTCTTATGAATCACTAAAGGTGTCATCACCTACTTGGAACAAAATAACAGGTTTTATGTTTATAATTCTCTTCACTTGAAATGGAAGTTTTAATCATCTACAGGCTACAATTGTTGCTTGGTAAACAAAGCAAAGCTTTATACAGAATTAACATTTTGCAGAGAAAAAAACCAACCCAACAGCAACAAAAAACCCAAAGCATCTAAAGAAGAAAGCAAAAATAACTAGTTAATGGAATCAAAATGATGTGTTTCCAAAAGAAGGCTTCTTGAACACTGGATTTGAAAAACAAGGAATTATCTGTCTTGAAATGGGGAAGATACCAAAATGAAAACAAAATCTCTGCAAACACGAAGTACTGTTAACAACAATAATTTAGTTACTCCTCTCTCTTCTGAAATACGTTTACCCCTGAGAAGTTCATTGCACAGGCCGCTTCACAAATGTGCAGAAAGATAATAGTGCGCTGCTGTCACCGCCACGGGGTCTGTGTGCTTACAGCTTTTAGAATCGAAGCCGTACCCTGTTGCGGACTATAATTAAAACTGGTTTGCTCTTCACAAATTAAAGAACAAATTACTTGTCTTCTATTCTTCTATGTCCCTTTTTTATTTGATTTGATTAGTCATAGGTACTAAATTAAAAAAAAAAAAAAAAGCAACATCATACATTTGATTTTCTTCGCAATGAAAGAAATTCTTCACAAAGAGTTTCTTTATTATGAGACTGATGAGCCCCAGCGCGCCCAGGGGATTTGTGGCTTTCCCATCCCTGGAGGGGTTCAAGGCCAGGTTGGATGGGGCTTGGAGCCCCTGATCCAGTGGGAGGTGTCCCTGCCCATGGCAGAGGGGTTGGAATTAAATGATCTTTAAGGTCCTTCCCAACACAAACTATTCTATGATTTATCTTGGACTGACACTCCAGAATAGGCAATTAGTGTGTCTACCTTTAGAAAGTTTGAAAATAAGAATAAATCATGTGAAACTGTTAGCAGTGAGTAATTCTTGGTGGATGAGGCATTGCCATTGAAAAGCGGAGGTTACGATAAAGAGTTTTGCTTAATGTTCAAAAATAGGCAAAACCAAACTAAAATCCCACTCATCTAAGACCAGATATTTAAAGGATTTGGGTGAGAGGGAGAAGGTATCGTATCCAGCAAAATACAGTGCTGCAGGACCTGTAGCGACTACCATAAGTCTGTGTGCACAATCATCATCTTTTGGTTTTAACTCTCTTGCTGGAGGTTTTGTTGTCCAATCAGAAGTTACCCATTTTCTTTTAATCCTTTGAAGATTCCTTATACTATCCATACTTATACTATCCATACGGATAGTATAAGGAATGATTCTTCCATGCATGCTGTATAGGTTTAGGTTTATGTTGTGGCTATTTAAAATGTTATTGTGATGGAAAATCTTTGTTGTTCTATCCTAGCTAATGTTTGTTTGGGTTTTTTGTTGTGGTTTTTTTTCCCATGATGCTAAGTTTCACAATAGGGCAATTTATACATCGTTATTTGTTTTTATAACTGGACTATAGTTGTTATGTATAAGCTAACACCAGACAGTAACTGTTTGTAGCATTACTTGGCTGAGAGCCTTTGACAAATGAGGTATTTTTTTAGGCTGAACAAGACAATGGGCATCCTCTTCCTGCCTTTGCCAATCTGCATATTGAAGTCCTTGATGAGAACAATCAGAAGCCTTATTTCACAAGAGCTACGTATGAGGGCTTCATCCTTGAATCCTCCCCAGTGGGAACGACCGTCTCTGATAACCAGAACCTGACTTCTCCACTACAAATCGTAGTGTTGGACAACGATGTGGAGGAGGTATGTCTCTTGTTCTTTATACTATAGTGTCGTACTGGTGGTTGCATTTTTATTATATTCAGAGTTTGTTCTTTTTTCGTATTTATTTTTATTGAGAGAAAACCAGTTGGTTCAATAAATCAAAAAATCTCAGTATTGTTACGGTTTCCTTTTTCTTTTGAATCTGAGTTCAAATAGATTGGAAAGTGCGTCTTAACTGAAAAACTGATCTGTATTTTACTCGGCTGTCCTTAAGGTTGTGTTTTGTTAGAGATGATGAATGTTTAGTGCAAAGAGGAAAAAAAATGTATTTTGTGAGGATGAATCTGTCACGTGGCGCAGGGAAATGGTAGAGAGCAGCTCAAAGGAGGAGGAAGTAGTAGTTTGAACAAACCAGGAGGAAGAGGAATAGGAGGACAGCAGGCTAAAATTTCAATCCATTATTTGTTCTGCCTGGATTTTGACACTAACATGGTAGAAACTGGGCATCTTCGAAAGATCAGTAACCAAGCAGTAAACAATACCTCTCCTCTAGGGCTAATGTTTCTTCTGTTCTCACCAAGGCTATTGCTGTTATGTGGGGTTTTTTTAATAATATTTCTTATTCCTTTACTTCCTGTTGTCCCCTTTATTTTGTTTTATTTCTCCTTCAGTTCTCATTATCTTCAGGTATGTAAGGGAAGCTGAGTTGTAGGCGTAGGTTTTGTAGTAATAGTTATGGTATATGCCAATACTATTTAATAAAGTTCTTAGCCTGATAGTCTGAAAACAATCTTCCATGTTTGAAACACAGGCCAATTCATTATTTTTGAGACACGACAGGCCACTGTAACTAAAAGATGCTTTCTGCATCACTGTCTGCCTTAGTGTGATTTATTGTCCTAAGAAGTCTATTTTAAAGCCCAAACTCGTGTAGATATCTCCTTTGTATCCGTTAAAATATCTCAGACAATTTATGGGCATTCATAAAAATCAGTAGGAAGGAGGTGGAAATGGCTGTTGGAGCCAGTATAAACTGGAGAGGGGCTGATTTACACTAGGCATAAGGAGGAATTTCTTCACCATGAAGGGTTGGATCTGGATGATCTTTAAGGTCCCTTCCAACCCAGATTATTGTATGATTCTATGATCTGGCTTTCTTTGGGGCTGGATGAAAGGTATGGGATAAGTGCATGTGGTAGTGATCAGCAGGCATTGCTGGTGGATTGTATAACATGTGAAATATCCTTGTCCAGCACTGCTTTTGTTACAAGTGAAGCAGTTTTCCTATTTGATCAAATTAATGGGGTCTTTTAGGCTGCTTAAAATAGGATTAAGAAAGGTGCGCAGGCATAAGGTGTGTGTTTATATTAACAATACATTGTCTGATTATGCTGTATAAACTCTCTTCACGTAATATATACCCGAACACCATAGAAATCAAATCATATGAGTTAGTGTCCACAGTTCTAAGTCCTTTTTAAGCTACTAATCTGAGAGATTTTCTCAGAAGGCTCACTTCTGTGATCCTTATATGTGTGAAACAAAGAATATGGGGATGTTTTCAGCCTAAGCAAATTGTTGTCTATTTTGTTTATTCCACGCCTTCATGAAAGTACTAGTGAAACCCTTGGGTTCAAATATACGTGGATGCATATCTGTTTGTTAAAGCATTCTGGAATTTCAGGGCTCTATTTATGCCCATCCTGCAACAAGTGTGACTGCAAATTAAATTTGCAAAAAAGAAAAGCTATTAATCACCTGAAGAGTGGAAGACTGAAACCGAGCAAGTCTGCCTGGGAGACTGATAGACTTTGTGCGTTACATAAGTGCGGTCTGAAACTCAGGAGAGGGTTTGTGACAAGCTGAAGATCTGTTTGTGAATCATTTCTGCCTGGATTGCTTCACTGCCAGTTTGGGCGATGGGCAGCAGAAAATAGTACAATAATCTTGCTGTTAATCCGCAGTGTGTTGGTGGCGTTTCTTTGCTTGCAAGTCTGCCAGCGTTGCAAGGACTGAGGTATTTGCCTTCAAGGCTTTGTAGCTGCAGTGACCTTAGGAAAATCCTGCTATGTATAAAGAGTCCACAGTGGGAAGTGATGTTGGCGTAGCATGGCTGGTGAGGGAGGGGCTGAGTCAGCTGGGCTTCAAATTAATCTAAAGAACTGTTTTGGTTGAAGATAATTCAGTGTCCTACTTCACACATTTAAATTTATAAAGCAGTTTTCCACGCTGGTTGTTTTTTGGGACACTCTCCCGATTCCCGGTAGATGATATCGGAATGCTAAAGAAATGACAGAAAGACTTTGGGCTTCATTAACCTCCAGAGGTTTTTCATGTGGTTGTTAATAGTGCTCTGATTAACCTTTCCTTAGCAGTTGCACAGCCCTACCCGCAAGATGTCAAAGGCAGATCGCACAATACAAGGTTCTTTCATGTAGCTATATATCAGGTCTTATACAAGACTGAAAATTAAGATTACTTTAAACTGTTCAATCCTGAATTTGGGCTGACTCTTTGAAAGAATCATGTAACTACCAAGGAGTTATAGCACATGATATTTGCATGCTCTCAAAATACAAACACTTAATTTCAAAAACTTCTGCATATAAAAAGTAATTTGTTCCTTTAACAAGCTACTTCATGAGGTTGTAGTGGAATCTTAGTATTTAAGTTCCCCACTGAAAGTGCTTTCTGTTGCTGACTTTGTCAGTACAAGTTCATTACCTCAGGTTTGAGGAACGTTCTGAAATTCCTCACAAGCAGTTTGACCACAGGGCTCCACATCTTCTTGTTGTCTCTTCTCCATTTCTGGACATCGAGTAGGATTGTTCATTAATATGCTTATTTTTGCCTGCACTAGAAATTTCAACAGAGGTTTGGCCCAAATATTTTTGGTTCTACTTGCATCACTAATAACAACAATAAAAAAATCTCTCCAGTCTGAAGCAAGTATTTGAATTGGGAGCACTACTATAACTGAAAATAATCCAGTAATGAAAAACAAGTCTATCATTCTTGAACACAAGCTGCTTTAGGCAGCTGATTAGGAGTTGTTAAATATTCCTGTGTCAAATAGACCTGAAATGTGGTGTCCACAGGCAATGACAATTCAGGGGTCCAGAAGTTATTTCATCGTGAACACCTGGTTGATTTACATGATGTTTGTATTTTCTTTGGTTAATGAATCAGAGGAATTTGGTGAAGTTAGTGAAAATGAACCATCCTCTGAAAATGTAGTTAAGTCACACAACACAAAATGAAACATAGACAAAAGGTTTCCAGTGAACTAGTTTTATTATTATTGAGAAAGTGTAATATTTCAGTGTTGCATGATTGATAATTGTCGAGGATTTCTAGACTGGGAAATTATGTGGCATAAGGACTTAATTTTGATGCGCCACCTGATCTGAAGTGAGGACAAAATACTGAAAATCTCTGGCCCTGCTGGGATGTGATTCTGTGTGCACAGGCAGAAGGGCTGCAGTACAATCTGGCTGGCAGTCGTCAAGTTCTGTCCTTTGCCTTGCTGTGAGGATGGCTCTGTAGCTTCCAGACCAATTCCCTTAGGTACAGAGGGATAAGGGCCAGCAGCAGGTCCACGGGTGGTCATTACCAAGCCTGGGAGATGCAGGGCTGGGGAGGGCCGCTCTGTCTCAGCAACACGAATTAATCAAGGAACTTGGTGCCAGATTCTGTATCAGTCTCCTCTCTTGCGTGTTTTATTGATGCTTAAGGCCAAGCAGATCTGATCCGTCTAATCTGGCAGAGGAGATGCATCCGCTCACTTTCCAGAGTGCTGTAGACTTATCTCAGGATGTACAGAGATCTGCCTACAGCCACAGTGGTGGTGATCAGCCTTGTCCTCAGATGTTCCTGTTCCTTTGGCATCACCTGGCTTGTGTCGTCATAGCGCTGTGAAATGATGCGGGTATAACAGGGATGTGAGGGAAGAGAGAACCAAGTCAAGAAGGATGTTGAGGCTCTGGAGCGAGTCCTGAGAAGAGCAACGAAGCTGGTGAGGGGGCTGGAGAACAGGCCTGATGAGGAACGGCTGAGAGAGCTGGGGGTGTTTAGCCTGGAGAAGAGGAGGCTGAGGGGAGACCTCATTGCTCTCTACAACTCCCTGAAAGGAGGTTGTGGAGAGGAGGGAGCTGAGCTCTTCTCCCAAGGGACAGGGGACAGGACGAGAGGGAATGGCCTCAAGCTCCGCCAGGGGAGGTTCAGGCTGAACTTTAGGAAAAAATTTTTCATGGAAAGGGTGATTGGTCCCTGGCAGAGGCTGCCCAGGGAGGGGGTTGAGTCACCTTCCCTGGAGGGGTTTAAGGGATGGGTGGATGAGGTGCTGAGGGGCATGGTTTAGTGTTTGATAGGAATGGTTGGACTCGATGATCCGGTGGGTCTCTTCCAACCTGGCGATTCTATGATTCTATGAAATTTAACTGCTTGTGAGTTTATACATGTGGCACTGATTGACATAGAGCTTGTAACCTGTTGTGGGCATGAGGGCTCCAGCTGAGGAAGGCTGGGAGTGCAGCAGTGGCAGATGATTCGTACATCAAACGACCAAGCTGAAATGATAGGTACCTTCTTGGTGGGACTAGATGGTCACTCAGGGTGGGTTAGTAAGCACAGGTAGCTCTTCTTAATTTCTGCAGGTCTTAATGCTCTGATGGCTTCATTGTATCTTCATAAATTAATGCATTTAGTAATTAGGGATTGCTGCTAAGAAGTTGACATAGATCCTCTACGTGTTTGTGCATGTTAGTATCCAATACTGATGCTGGCTAAATATAATGTATTCAGTCTTCTAATTGACAAATCAGTTGAGATTGTATTTCATATTAAAATAACTCCCTGTCCTCAAATAAGTGCATGAACAAAGTGGTCATCTTAACCATGTACCTTAAGAGAAAAACAAAACACATTCTAAAATAAAACCTTGCGGGAATGATAATAGGGTCCTGCTGTAAACCTTCCAAAAATTAATTTATAGATGTGACACTGCAAACAGACCTTTAACTAGAGCAGCACTGCAAGGGGCAATATAATTAAGCAGTCTGTTTAAATGGCATAAATTAAATTAAACCACATGAGTACCTTAAGGCCTGAGTAAACTAAAGCTAAGACGAGGAATTTAAACAGTATGTTTACATAGGGCTTCCTGAGCCACTTGCTTCCTCACTCTTTTCCTTCCATGGGAGAGTACGAATTTTTTCTGCTCTGGTAGTTAGGGTTGGTGGAAAAGCTGCACAGTTACTGTCTTCCTGCCTTGCCTGCCGAATCTGGTCGAGTCTGTCTTTAAAAACGACAGAGAAATCAAGCCTGGGAATTCACTTCCAAGTTTAAAGAAGCTCGTCAGCCTTCATCTCCACGATGTACTACTCAGCTACCGAGGTGTTTACTGATTGCACATGCAGTGCCTCGATAAATAAACTTGGAGTTTGTGCATTGCTCATTAAAACACAAAATTCATGTCATGTTTATAAGGTGTGCCAGCATGTGTTCAAAAGCATTTTACGTGTCCCAGCATACATTCAGAAATGCACCCGTGCAGGAACCCCGATGCTTCTGGGGATGCCTGCAGCCCAGCGCAGCATCCGTGGGCAGCGGAATATCACAGAATCACAGAATAACCAGGTTGGAAGAGACCCACCGGATCACCGAGTCCAACCGTTCCTACCAAACACTAAACCATATCCCTCAGCACCTCGTCCACCCGTGCCTTAAACACCTCCAGGGAAGGTGACTCAACCACCTCCCTGGGCAGCCTGTTCCAGTGCCCAATGACCCTTTCTGTAAAGAATTTTTTCCTAACGTCTAGCCTAAACCTCCCCTGGCGGAGCTTGAGGCCATTCCCTCTTGTCCTGTCCCCTGTCACTTGGGAGAAGAGGCCAGCACCCTCACATATGGCACACATCAGCTATTACCACTGGTTCCTCTCCAAATCTTTTTCTACCAGACCAGCTTCTTGGCTTATGCGTCCATTGTCTGTGAAGTTGAAGTCAAAATAAGTAGATGATTGCTCAACATCCATGTTTCCAGAGAAGATTTGGGCTATTTTAAAGAATGATTATTTGACAGAAAGGTATCCCGGTAGCAACCTGAGTGGACAGAGCCAAATAATGGATAAAATAACCTTTAAACATAACTGCAAATGCGAGTTATGTATTTTCAATGATACATCCACAATGGATTTTTTATGCAGGACTACTGAAGCATTTTTCTCTAATATTTCCCTGATTGCTTATATCTTTCACTGCTATTGTTGGAACTTGTTTTGCAGATGGTATTCTTTCGAGAGGACAGTTCTTATTATACTGCTCTCCCTCTGTAGCACTTCTGTGGCACTCTAACAGTCGCGCTGCAAAATAATAATTCAGGAAATATTCTTCCCAAATGCAACAGACCATTAATATCATTATTAAGACAAACAAAAGGGAAAAGCAAGACAAAAAGGCTCCTTCTCTTTCTTTAGGGTGTATAAAGATAGGCTTTTTCTTTTCTGCATCTCTTCACTTAAGAAGAAAAAATAAAAATCTTAGTATTGAATCACTACCATAGCATTGATCTGTTCTCCTCCTTGGCTTCTGCTGAGCTAAGTGGCTTTATGACTAAACCCATCAGGAAGACCTCTCTGGAGGCTGTCCTTTGGGTTATTTTTTGGGTAACTAATGGTGATGTTAAAGATGCAGGAAACTCACCCCAGGGGGAGAGGGGCAGATTTAGACTAGACATAAGGAGGAATTTCTTCACCATGAGGGTGGGGAGGCCCTGGCCCAGGTTGCCCAGGGAAGCAATAATATAATGTAATACGTATTACAGAAAGTATTTTTTTTTAATTTAAAAAGTATCTGCTAGTCAGTTTGAAATCTGTAAACGACATTGAGTTTGAACTGTGTGCTTGAAAGGATCTTCACAGGTTGCATGTACACTCTTTTGTGTGGATTCTGATCATTTTCTCCTTAAAATTACATGCTAAATTTATCAGAGACAAGGTAGTCTGTGTGGCCCAGCAACATTGTCAGGAATCACAGTGCTTAAGTCCAGGCTCCAAAATAAAACAATTGTAAAAAACATGTTAAATATTGGGAATAGTGTTGGCAACATAGATGGGTTGTTTCCCATGGCTGTGCTCTCTCACAGTGTCTGCCACAGCAAATGTTCACAGTTAACTTGAGCAGACTTTCTTTCAGCATGAAATGGGATAAAAATGTAAAATCATAACAAAGCCAAGATTAAAGAAATAAATGGCTTTATAGGTCTGACACGCATGAAAGGCAGCAGAAATTGGTGTTGATTGCAGTAAAGGTAATTTTTACTTAGACATTAGGATGAAATTTCTAACACAAGTGTAGTTAAGGAATAGGATGGATTAGTGGAAGAGTGTATGGGATCTCCATCACTGGGTTTTCTCAGAACGAATTAGGGAAAAAATACTGTTTATTAGTGTTCAAAATGACGTGCCAGGCAAGAGCTGTGATGACTAACCAGGGGTTTTGTAAATTAAATTTTTTACTGACTTTGTAGTGTCTACAAAGTGAACAATTATTGGCAATTACCTTCTGTAATTTTTCATGGAAAAAAAAGAGATTGCCATTTGCATTGCTAGCTGGAAAAATGAATTTTAATTTTACTGAAAGCTGGCATAGCTGCTGCAAAGCCGTAGGTGATAGGAAACCACTCATTTGGAACACTTTGATATTTCTTTCACGTAGCTTTCAGCAACTGAAACGGTTTCTCATTTAAATAGTATAATCTTAGACTGCCAATGCATGTGCGTTAGAATATTTTGGGTTGCTAAAATGAGTTTCTCTTTCTTATTCTGTTGTACTGTATCTGTCCTTGTGGTTATTCTTTTTGACACTCAGTGCACGTTAGAGTTAGCAAGAGTGTTGGTGCCCGTGATACTGTTGGGGTTCAGGAATTTTCCGGTGGTCTGTTTTCTTTTTTAATTGTGTAGGAATGACAGTCGTGGCAGGGTAGGAGTAAACCTTCTAGAAGTGTTTTGCATTTGAGTTGAGAAAATGTTCAGAGAAGAAGAATGTAGTACTACTTTTTCAATAACTGTTTGAATCCGGCTGTTTCCAATTGCATTGCACCTTGTGCTTGACGTGGGGCAGGTTCTGTAGAACTTTGTTGGAAAGCAGCTGATAAAATACTCAAGATATGCCTTGTGCAGCCACTGCATTTTCTGTTATGTTTTATTCCTGATATATCCTCTGGTTCAGCCTGGAGAAAAGAAGGCTCCAAGGAGATCTTATAGCGACCTTCCAGCACCTGAAAGGGGCTACAAGAAAGCTGGGGAGGGGCTGTTCACAAAGGCCTGGAGTGATAGTGATGGGACTAGAGGCAATGGGTATAAACTGTGGCTGCCCCATCCCTGGAGGTGTTCGAGGCCAGGCTGGATGGGGATTGGAGCCCCTGATCCAGTGGGAGGTGTCCCTGCACATGGCAGGAGGTGGAACTGGATGATCTTTAAGGTCCCTTCCAACCCAAACTGTTCTATGATTATTTGGGTCAGTTCCACACAGTTTTTGCATGACTCTTCTCCCAGCCTTTTATGTTTTACCTGAGCATGTTTGCATTCCTCTTTTGTAACCTCACCACATACAACAGAAATGAACTAATAACTGAGAGTAGCACATTAAGTCAGGTTAAATTAACCAGATTACTTACAGGGAGACAAATGTTTGTTGGAATGCTGTAGGCGATAAAAGGTAATGCACTTTGGTTCAGAATTTAACTGTAGTGGTGTGATCTTTGTAGTCTGATGAGTTTAATAACTCAGCAGTATCTTTAAAGAGATGGGGGGAGATGGTGAGATAGTTCATCCTCATCACAATTCACATTTCTGTCATTTCTACGACATGGATATCCTGGAAAAGTGCCCTTATTTGTGAGGCTATTCAGAAGCACCAGGGCACATGGAGCTTACACGCCCTTTTTGCCTGCTCTGTGCTGGAACCCATCAGATGGCAGATTAAGCACTAAGAGTGGGACAATCTGCCAACCGTGCTAGGTGGGAGGATAGAAATGGAAGGATGAGTTCCAGAGTGGTTGCTCAGGGTGATCCATGAGGTGTTGCCGTATCTTATGTTGTTGCATGGCTTTGAATACATATAACTGCAACACTTGGTGCTCACCTGATTGTACCTGGAGACATCCTGACCCAAAAATATTCCCAGCAGGCTACCTAGGGAGGTCTTCATCAACAAATTCACAACACCTTGAATTACTTTTTTTTTTAACCTTAAAATGTAACTTCCTGTTGACAATTATCCCACAGCAGCTTTACTATGGTTTTCACCTGATCAACCAAGACTCATACTTCTGCATCAATGTTATGAGTGGTTTTGAGACAAAAAGAGAATTTCTGAACAGCATTTGTTTAGTGATATGCTTCAACACATAGGATTATCGTTTTTCATTGCATCAAACCAACTGTTTTATTGCTCCATTATTCAAGATCAGTTTTGTTTTGTTTTTTGATGTGGTTGAAGACAAATGCTTGAATCCAGTTTCTTGGATTAGTAAGTTGTATTTGTCTTAAAAATTACTGTTTTAACGGAAAACAAGCATTGTTTCAAACTAGCAGATACGAGTATTTGTTTACTATTGGATTTACTCACTCTATACCTAAAAATATGTAAAAAATACGCTTTCTTCAAGAATACTAGATTTTTACATCAGCAGTGTTATTTTCCACTTTTTTCAAAAAATTCTGTAGATGCAGTTAGTCACAGTATTTTTCCTTTCTGCTTATTTAAGTTTCAACTGAAACAAGCACTTGCACTGGTTAACTGGAAACTCAATAGTATATATGAATTTACAATAAAATGCTCTCTTTTTTTCATGTTGTTTGAAGACCAAGGATCCCCAGCTCCACCTCTTTCTGAACGATTACACTACGTTTTTCACTGTGACTCAGAGTGGCATCACCCGCTACCTCACCCTACTGCAGCCTGTTGACAGAGAAGTCCAGCAGCTTTACACCTTCTCGGTAAGCTAAATGCACTCGAAGCCTTGTCAGGCACTGTTCAGAGCAGGTGGTGGAAAATTATTACTTGTAACCTTGTTGTAGGTCATTAAAATGGCACAGAAGGAGGAAAATGGTGAAGGATGAGCAGCAGCAATACCAGGGATGAGGGGGAGTTGATAACTGGAGTTGTGTGCTCTTCCAAAATGCCTTTGTTTGGTTTGATAGCAACATTTTAGATCCTCCTACCAGCATCTTCTCCATGATCCCTAGCTTGTATCCTGCTCCTCACCACCCTTCCATGTGACGGTCTGTTTACTCTTCTGTACTTGGCGTGGCCTTTGAGGCCACCTTTGCCTTCTTCTGGTCCTTCACCTAGCAACATGACACCAATAGTGGCCTTTTGCTTTATTTTAGTGCAAAATAATAAAGTAGGCTAACGTAAACCACAGTCAGCAATACTTCAAAAAAATAAGCAGCTGGGGACTGCAGCTCAGATCCCAGCCTGGGGCTGACCGCAGCCCTGGGAAACAGTTATTCCCTTTCCTTTATCCTGCTAAGTTGGTACAGTATGTTTTAAAGCTATTGTTTCATTTTCCTTTTGTCCTGAGCCTTGCACACTGCAGGCACCAGTTCAGCTGAAGCCTTCTGTAATTTTAAGTGCAAATAAAAACAAAATGCTGATTTTTAGTTCCCATACTGTATTTTTTCATAGTTGGAGTTGTATTAAGAAAACACCATTAAAATATGTTCCCATTCTGCTTTTTCTGTTTTTATTTCCCCTGAAGATGACAGCTTCTGATGGCGTACAGGAGAGCATCCCGGTGACAGTCAATATCCTGGTGATTGATGCAAATGATAATTCCCCAGCCTTTTCCAATATATCATACAGTGTCAAGATTTATACAGATATGAGGCCTGGGGAAGGCGTTATAAAGGTAATTTCAGGTCTTCTTATTAGCTTTGATAACTCACTTTTTGTTCGCAGTAGATGGTCTTGTTAATACAAATGAAATGCACTGAAAACAGCTAGAAATGAAGTTTGTCTCCATCCACTTTGTTAGTTACGTAGCTATTCAAAAGTTGCTAATACTGAACAATAGGCCTATCTTAAATGATGTTCAGTTGTTTCATTTGAAGTTTTACAAAAACTTTTTCATCTAAAAAATCTCCAAAGAGATGTTCTCCTGTATTAGAGTGATATTGAAATAAAACATCTGAACGAAGAGGTAAACAGTTCAGTAGAACATAACCAGAAATGCCTTACCATGTTGTAAAAATTTCTGGTTTTTACATAAGCCCAAGTCGTCTGTTTCTAGAACACATGAACAATAAAAAAATGTGTTAACACAGGCCCAGAGAGAGAAGCAGTTTTAATTAAAGCTTGCGAGCACTGATTCATGTTTCGGTGCAGGCGGGAGGTGAACACTGTTTGCACTGACGTTAATGGAAAAAGGCTTTTTTAGTGGCAATTCTTCTAAGGACCTCAGCCATGCTCTTGAGTTCTTCCCATCTAGATGTGTGAGAAGACAAGATGATGTTAGCGCAGGTCAGCATTTATGGATAGAAGAAGGCAGTAGGAGTATTGGGGGAAAAAATCATCTGCTGACTTAAGCTATTGAATACCATTTTTTCTGAAATACAATCTGGAATTAAGCATTTGAAGGTAGCAGTGATTTAACAGTACTAGGAGAGAGTTCAGCATCTGTTCTGGTATATGCCCTTGCTTGGACTGTATTGACTTGCTGCATTTGCTGTCCTGGGATCTTCCTTAGCGTTATTCTTGTCACAGAATCATAGAATTGTTAGGTCAGAAAAGACCTTTGAGATCATCTACTCCAACCATACCTTTTTACTGCTGAGTCATATCCCTAAGCACTTCATCATTGGTCTGGGCTACAAGTGCTTAAAAGCATCAATGAGAGTCATGGGGACATTTTCAGCGTTTGAGGGAAAGACAAAAGTTTTAAAGATAATTAAGTTCCTTGGAGCTCTGTACAAGGCTATGGGGGAGTGTGGGTGGGATGAGAACAAATACTGTTGTCCTGAGTGAGGAAAAGGCAGGCAGAGCTCGGGAGATCTGTGTAGTTAGGGCTTGACATCAGCAGTTGTGTTTGCACATCTTAAACTCCACATATAAACATGTGGATTTTGTGAGTACAATACGTTGGTATTTAGGGTACAGAGATACAGACAGCGCTGAAAAAAAATTAAATTGAGGGTTTTCTCTTAAAGATAAGCACTCTAGTCCAAGAAGAAGTCTACAGGGTTGTGACATAGCTTTTGTTGTGCAGGGCATCAGCAAAGTGGTGTACTATGGATTAAAAGTATGCGAGTATCCAAGTGATTTTCCCTAAAGGTGCATGTGCCAGGAAACGTTAGGTAGATGGTATTGCTAAAGGGGTTTGCAGCATGTGTGAAAAGAGGGGTTTTTTGGTACTCAAGGCTGGCTTTAAGGATGCTCTGAGCTGCCAGTGTTGTGTTTGTGATATTTGGGATGATGCAGTGCAGCTACTGTGATTTTCTGAAACTGTTGCAATGCTGAAGTATTGCTGTGTTGGAGAGGAATGTGCTGTTCTGAGGGTTCATACTTTCTACTGTTTCAGTTGCAAATACGTTCACACCCAGGATGTGTGTGAAGAGCTGGAATGCAAATTCCTTAATATATTGTTCCATCTAGGAAGAAGCAGCTCTTCCAGGCCATCTGCATTAGCTTGTGCCATGAGAATTAGCTTAGTGAGTATACAAATTATTTCTTTGTGAGCAGGTTTGGCATGAGATACTCTTTATGTTCCTGCTTCTCCACTGCCCATCACAGCAGTTACCTTTTGCTTTCGCGTACTGATGCCATGTAACTGCTTGTACCAAGAGCATCAATCAGTGAAATTATACAGATTAGAAACATGGCAAGGGTGAAAAACCACAAGGGCAGCAATAAAAAGAAGATAAATTCAGATGTAAATATTGTGCACAACTTTTGAACTTGGCTGATGTCTGGAGTAGATCCGCAACAGGTATCTTCTAGAATGGCGTGAAGTTGGGAAAGAGTAGTGAGGAAATCAGGCCTTAAAATTGCCTTTGCAAAAAACTGAAATGATTTTGGGAAACATAAAGAGTTGTGAGAGTGTGTTTTTTCCCTCCTCCACACTTCTGTCTGCGAGGTTAACTCGTGGCAACTTTCAGACTGTGCATTTATAATGAGATCAGAGGCGGCAGGTAGATAATTTTCACTGCTTTGGGAGAGGGCTTGTTTTTCAGCTAGCCGTACATTGCCAGATGATCCAAGTTTATGAACAAACTGACATTAAAAAAAGTGCTAAGGGTCATCTTAAGATTTCTGCACGCTGTGATAATGCCTGGAATAATGATTCCAGGCTGCTGGGGTATGTGGGAAGCTGCTTACCTTGTTATATTGCCCAGGCTGCAGGCACCGAATCTTTCCTTTAGCGTTACCGGTGTGTGAGAGAAGGAATTTGTCTTGGGGACTTCTCAGTAGCTGTGGATGCTGTGGTGCCAAGAATGCCCATCAGGGTTTGCTTCTGCTTCATAAATACCTCCTGAAATGGAAAACAGACATCTGTTATTTCTTTTAATGGGTAATACAATGATGTTGATGATATACTTCGCTTGTTCTCTGTATGAGGAACAAACTCATCTTGCAACTTTGTCTTATCATTAGTTTAAGTATCCTTTGAGATTCTCTACTGTGAGGTGACAATCAGCAGTGGTAGTGGTAGTTCTCAGAGGAAAATGACCCAGGTCAGATATGATTCGTCTGTAAAAACCACTTTGTCTAATCAAAGAAAGTAGGTTAGAAAAAGAACCGTGACCTCCATGAATCTGTACGGTCTCATAATCATTTACACGGAAGGGCTGGCTTACACTTTTCTCTACTTAGACCTATTTCGAGAGATACCAAGAAAGTGTTTCATGTCATCCTTCTCCAAAAATGTGAATTTCTGGTACAGCAGTGTAAGTGCTCTCTTGTAGTTGCCACTTTTGTTATCCTGAGAGTAATAAGGGATTCAGATTTTTTTTTCTTTCTTTTTTGCAGTCGTGCCTTTTTTGAGTGCGGTTGTATAAAAATCTACCAACAAGCCCAGTTTGTACTTGCCTGTTGTCCCATTTTGTGGGAAGTGATTTTGATTTTACTCCTGAAAAAAACCACAGACCCTCAAACACATCAGTTAATAGCTTCAATTAGGTTTGTTGTCTGGTGCACTCTTCAAAGAAAATGTTTAAAAACAATTCCTTGGGCTCTGCTTGAAAATAACCACAAATAGCAGAGAAAAAAATTCATTATAAGTGAAATTTGACTTGTTCTTTTTTTTCCATCTGGATGGTTAGAGCAAGGCATTTCCCTCATTTCCTTCTTGCCTTTTAGAGAAGTGAGCAAAACCAGCGGGAACAGGTTTGTATGTAGAAAACAGGGTTGGTTTGGGAAGGTTTTATTTTAGTTGTCTACTCTGCATACTTGTAAGATTGTTTGAGGCCTTGATTGAGGAGAATATTTTCTCAGTTAAGTTTAAATGTCCGTGTATTCTGTCCCTTTCAGTTTGGGAATTTCCAGTCTGAATTTTCCCTCTGCTTTTTTTTTTATTTTGCTCCCTGAGGGAGAGAAAAGCTGATTGAGAAATCTGCCTTTTAAAACAGTTAAATATGTGGTAAACAATAATTAGCACAAGAAAGCCTAGTAAAGTACTCAATTCCATCTTTTTTATGTTGTTATAATTCTGCCATAGTGGTTTTCACTTTTCTGTTAATACCTTCTTCCTGTGACTCAGGTGTTTAAACTGGTTGTGCAGTGATGATTGGAGCATGCAGCTGGAATGCAATAATATTTCACATAAGTAATTTAAATCCACTTTGTTTCTTTAGACATCTCTCATTTCTAAATACAGCATAAACTATGCAAGGCACAGAGAAAATTGAGGAGATATTGAAAGAGCTGAGAAGGGACAGAGGATGACGAAAAACATTATGCACCTGAATCTTTGCATAAATTTGCATGAAGGTCAAAGACTTCCTTGGCCTGTGAAGAGATTTGGGCTATGTATCTTCTCTTTCCAGAAAAACTCCTGAACTGGCCTTAAGAATTATGAGCTGTTCTTACTCTGCTTTAAATTTATGAAACCAAAATAACTATTTTAATTTATCTGTGTATCTTTTAATTTCTACGTAATTTCCTGTTGCAGAGGTATGACCTGTGTTCCAGGGCTCTTTTATAAGAACAATTCAATAACTCCAGGGCTGAAAATGGAAAATAAGCTATGCAGTGAATTAGTGTATTACCTATTCACCTTGTGCAAGCTGAAAGTATCACCTGAGAACATCAAGGCAAGGTAATTTGGGGGTCCTGCCCCAGATCTTGGTTACACAGAGCGCTTCACACATCACGGCATAAACAGCCCTTGTACTGAAGGTCAGAAACGAAAGCAAACAGATTAAAGACAGTACAACTGCAGGCAGTAAATTTTCTGTCACTTATCTCTTACTTGCAGTAGAACTAGTCTTGAGCGGTAACAGTACTTTCAATTGTATACGGGGACAAATTTTATTTAGAGCCATTAAATAAATGTCTCCCCTGGGACCGTTTTGCTGTTGCCTCAAAAGCAGCTTCTCTGTGCCAGATCACTCTGTCTCTTGCAAACATTTTCTTTTCTTTCCCTGCACATACGCACATGTGACTCGAGCCGTCCTTGCGTACAGACACGTGCTACATTCGGTATTAGCAGCGTGTTTGGCTGTTTGCAGCCTGCCATATGCTTGTGGTTTACAACTCCTAAACGCGCATCTTTGTATCAAGCCCTAGAGCAATTTGGCAGAAATCTTTGTAAAAGTCTCCTCCAAACCACACTTAAGGCTTTATTTATGTGGGTTTTTTGCAAACCTTTGCCTTCAGTCCATCGGTGTATTTATTTCTGACTACAAAGTAAACAACATTAGCAGAAACAGAAAACAAAACTGGATGATGCTTGCATTTCTCAGTAAATGCATTTATATACTCAAGTAAAAATCTAATGGTTAGAGACTTTATGACATATCTGAAGGAAGATACTGGAAAAGTATTTTTACCTACTGTATGTTAGTGTTACATTTTGTTAGCTCAGGGTTAGGAAGGTCTCCATCACGACCTTGTTCTTGCCTGATTTATAGAAACTCATTACTGCTTTTCCTAATGAGACTAGTGGCTGAGTTGTACGGCTGAGCCCTGGAAGGATGAAGAGGGCGTGTAGTTCCCGTGTAAGTTGTGGTAGCTCAGTGTTTTCTACTGTTGTGCATCTCTGGAGAGCAACTCTACTGTTGCCTTGACACTTAAACAACATAAACGTGTGCTGTGTGTGGCTCTGGAGCCATGACTTGCCCTCATTTAAAGGACAGTGATGGGAGGCCAGCCGGTGTGACTGGTTTCTGCAGGATTCACTTTAGGTCAGTATGAGTCAGACCAACTTTGCTGAACATTTAGAATCATAGAATCACCAGGTTGGAAGACACCCATCGGATCACCGAGTCCAACCATTCCTATCAAACACTAACCCATGTCCCTCAGCGCCTCATCCACCCATCCCTGAAACACCTTCAGGGAAGGTGACTCAACTCCCTCCCCTGGGCAGCCTGTTCCAGTGTCCAATGACCCTTTCTGTGATTTTTTTTTTCCTAATGTCCAGTCTAAACCTCCCCTGGTGGAGCTTGAGGCCATTTCCACTTGTCCTGTCCCCTGTCACTTGGGAGAAGAGGCCAGCTCCCTCCTCTCCACTCACTTGCTTTCATTTGCTGAAGAGTGTAGGGCTGCTGAAGAGACTGGAAATCAATTTATCTGTTCAGGTCACACGGGTGTTGCTGTGGAAAGGTTGAAGCCCAGTTTCCCCCAAGTAGAAAATGAATCTAACCAGAGCTTACCTGGTGGCCATGAATGTGTCTTGGTCAGCTCTAAGGCCGTCATTGTAAGTCTCCATTTCCTTCCAAGGAAACTACTTCTCACTGCAGCAGAATGCACACCTATTTTGCAGAACTGTCAATACATCAGATGTTAATGCAATGAAGCTGGTGCTGCCGGATACAAAAAGTTTTGTAGGAAAGTAAAATAAATCGTGTTTTTTAGTTCTTCCTGTATATTTTAGACTGTGTTTCTGGAATCCTGTTAACTATGAAGCTCTAGCGTTCTGGAACAGCTGGAGATGAAATTCATAGGATCGTGTATCATGACAGCTGTTAAAGTTTAATTCTGTTCAATTCCGGTTTTGATACCTGTTTTTGCCCCCAAAAATTTATTCAAATGACTTATCTTTAAAAGCATTCAGTATTTGTAAGTTTAATTAACCTTATTAATCTATGTACTTGTGTAGACAATTATTTCCTTTTCCATGTTGTATTAGTAAAACCTGGCCTTGTTCCAAATCCAGTCGTTAAATACTTTGTATTTTGCATAAAGCCTTTATTTATCTTTTTGTGTGTGTTACTTTTGAAGTTCAGTAGAGAAGGTTATTGCAGTACTTTTGTTAACTGTGTCACTTAGTTTGATAGTTGCTTTTCGTGAGATTAATGAACACATCCGGTTGTGTATAGAAACTATAGAACAAGTGATTAAAGAAATGGAATCTGAGAGGGGCTTAAGCTCTGAAGCCTAGGATGGTGCAGAAAGTTTGTTTTAGATGCTGAGTTTTGCTGTGTTGGGACTGACCACTGCAAGTTGATACGTTGAAATAGATGGAATGCAAAGCATGTTCCAAAAGTGTAGCCTTCACACCATGACTGTATCAGTATTTCAAGAGAAAATATTGCATGAGATGATATGTTCTCAAAAACTAACACATGGATATTAATTTGTTTTTTAATCTTCTAAGAGGTGATCTCCATTTGATGATTTTTTTGAAGCATTTCAAATATTTATCCTGTTTTACATCTGTCTCGAAATACTATAGGAGGATGACTTAGGAAGATTTGCATGTTCTAGTGCAACAGTGATCACTTTATATTGCTGAAGGGAAGCATCTATGACAAAGAAATTGAAATCGAATCAGTTTTGATAAATTAAAGGTAAATACTTCTGTTTTGGAAATTTGCTTTGGATCACTGTGCTGTGTGTGAAGGAAGCAGAACACTGATTGTCAGGAGAAAAGTAACTTAACTGGCATGCTTTTCAGCTGATGACTGCTGTGTAAAACCTGTTCCATATTAAAAATGATTGGTCCTCCTTAAAGTAGGTCTGTCCCTAACAGCAGTTGTAGTTTCCACTTCTAACAAAGAAGGTAAACCCCGCTTTTGATAATACAGCTCAATTGCTTCTCTTTTAGTTTTTCAGTTAATTTATGCTTTTTAAGCTATTGTAGACTTAAGTTTTTAGCAAGTATTTGACTTGTTACATGAAATTTCACATTTCACTGAGCCTCTGTGCATAAAGAATCAAGATTATCCTATAAAGCAGCCAGATCCCTCAGTTTTTCACATACTCCCCTTGGTGTTTAATGTTGTATGTAAACATGATTAACTTGAACATTACAGTGTTAGGTTTTATTCTTCATCACCCTCCTCATTCTAGTTGCAAGACTTGGTTCCTGTTCTTCCAGTTCTTCAGCTATCCTTGGGCAAAGGTGGTTTGAAAGTTGTAGTTAGTGTGCTGAAAGACTGTGACCTGATGAAGGTTGACTGTGATGCTCTGTTGATTAATACATTACTTTATATCCTAATGTAGAAGAGACTTGAAAGAGTTCCTCTGCCTGTCTGCACTGCTGTCAACTTTGAGAGTGGCACAGGGATAAGAAGAGGGTGTCTGGAAGGCACCTTTAGCCTGCTGCGTTAGCTGGCCCTGGCTGAGACAGTGTCTGTTGATCCTGCCATTGGCTTCACTGCAGCTGCTAACGTTTTGTGTCATTAGGTGTTACCCTTAACCCCTGGACTTGCAATCCTATGTGTGGTGCTGCCCGCTCCCAGGAGCGTTTGTGTCAAGAGAGCCAAAGCAGACAGGCCAGCAGAGACTTTTCAAGAAGATTTTCTGTTCTCTTTTCTCCATCCGTGCTTTTGGAGTCCTGCAGGGAATCATTTCTGAGGCTGAGGTTTCATATTGGTTTCCGGGGGTGCTCTGCAACTGTACTTGCTGATGCCCCTTGCCATTTCCCACCTTGAGCTGCTCGCCTGCAGCTGAGAGCAGCAGGAACCCACTGTACCATCAGTCCCTGTCATTTCCACTCCACTGCTGTTGGTACCGGTCAGCGGGATGCACAGGCAGCGCTCCCACTGCCTGCTGCGACTGTGCCTCCTAGATGTGCTCGTACCACTTCATATCATCCCATGTGCTGTTTAAGGTGATACATAGTCATACAAAATTAGGAGACAGCTCAGAAAACAGCATGTATATGAGCAAACTGGCCCCTGTGGGAAGAAGAAATTCACCTTACGAAGTCTAGAGGTACCGGTGTAGATTTGGGGTACTTTGGTGACTCTAGCCGCTATGTACCTGAGTGCTGTTCTTTTTGTTTGTTTGTTTTCTGAATATGGAGATAATTAAAATGCAATTTCAATCATAGTAATACAGGTCAAGCGATTGGCACTGTGAGCTGTTTGCTGGGTGATGTCGTATGTGGAATAAGGAGAGGTGAAAGGGCTTGGTGAGGGTGTGGGGTTGTCAGCTGCCAAGCCCAAGGTGTGGGTGCCTATTTCTGACTGTGTTACCACAGGGGTCTGATTTGCAATCTCAGACTGCTGCTAATTTGCTTTATGGCACGGCAGAGGCATTGTTACTTGACACTTGGCTAAAAGCAAACAAATATGATTACCGAGCTGTATTTTCTGGCCCTGTGTGTGATTGTTTGATTTAGCATCACATGCTACAGAAGCGGGTTGATCCAGGCTGCCCAGGAAGGGGGTTGAGTCACCTTCCCTGGAGGGGTTTAAGGGACGGGTGGACGAGATGCTGGGGGACATGGTTTAGCGTTTGATAGGAATGGTTGGACTCGATGATCTGATGGGTCTTTTCCAACCTGATGATTCTATGACTCTATCCCATTGCCTTTCTCACAGGCAAGACAAGAACCCTGTCATTTCACTAGTAACACACTCACGTTCATCTTTATAATTTGCGTCTAAAATATTAGGCCTTAAATCTTTCTCTTGCTGACAATCAAAATTGTACAATGACGTGCACAAAATGCTACACGTGAGAGTAGTCCCAGTCCCAGCAGAGAGGCGGTGTGGAGCCTCTGCCAGTGCCCAGTCACCCTTTCTGTGAAAAATTTTTTCCTAATGTCCAGCCTGAACCTCCCGCACAAGCGTGGCCTTTCAGGTAGGTAACATCATGGCACCACGTGGAATTGGCCTTGTGTGCCGGCGATGTGCATGGTTGTGGATCCATATGGGAACAGCTGCCATTTCCCTTCCACTCAGCTGCCTTGAGAGCAGGTGCCCAAGCGAGTAGAGCAAATGTTGTTCTCCAGCGCCACAGAAGAAGGGCTTGCAATGCAAGACCTGGATATTAGAATCTCCGACAGTACCAAGGCTGTCACTCTGAAGAGTGTAAGGAGCGATGGGAACTCTAAGTAATTAAATGTGATCCCCTCGTTAGATTGGCAGCATGAGTATCTCTCCACCCCCCCTGTATGGGAAGTGTTACAAATTCCAGTCCACAGAGAATAAACTTTATTGTAATTAAGTTTTCTTAATTCATATCTGAAAATAATTTGCTTGCAATCTTAGGTAAGCAGTTTTTCTCTGCCTCGTGATGTTTTTACACCTGTTATCCTTCATTTAAATTGTACCCTTGTTATACAGTAATTAGAAATTATAGCATATGTTACAGGTGTTCAAGTTTTTCCTCGTCTCTGCTTCCTCTACCCCTACCGAGTTGCCTTATAAAACCTATTAAACTACAACCCTGAACCATGCATGCTGACATTCTGGTTTTGAATTGCAGCTCACCGCTGTAGATGCGGACGAGGGACCTAATGGACAGATAGTATATGAAATTTTGGCTGGGGATCAGGGAGACTTCATCATCAATGACCGAACAGGCCTTATCACCATTGCTCCAGGTGTTGTACTGTCAGTGGGGCGATCCTACGCTCTCACTGTCAAAGCATCTGATAGTGCTCCTCCTGCGCAGAGAAGGTAATGCATCTTATAATCAATTTTTTAATCAATGATTAGCGACGCCTAAGAAGTGTGGCACACCCTTACATCTGTTACTCTACACTGAAATGAGTTCTGTTTGGTGTAAGGATCACATTTTGGAAAACTGTCATATTAGAAGTCTTCCACCTTTTGTTTCTTATTTGTATTTTCCTTACAGTACAGAGTTGTCATTTCATTTACTTGTAATGGTCTATATTTTCAAGGTTAACATGTTGTGCTGTCATTGTGCATGCACATTTGTTATGAGAAATTGAAGTAAAGGGATGTGAAGAAGAAAGCAAGTGAGAAGAGTTGAGAATGCAGCTTGCTGTGATGCAGAAAGGATAAGAAATAATTTGTTTGCTGAGCTGGAAACCCTTTCTTCAGGTGTAGGGTACGCAAGGACATCCAGACTTAGCATACAGTGGACGTACCTGGCAAGCTGTGTGCCCACTAAAATCTAAATTTTCTGCTAGCTGATAGAGAAGAGCAGCCTGCAAGTTTATCATGGATGGAATAAGACACTCTCAAAAAGAAAAAAGATATCCACTCCTGCTTTCACGAAGGTGTGGGGGGATGTGCATAAAAGGGGCTCCTGTGTTCTGGGCCTGTTATTGTTAATGCGACAAACTCGTAGTCCAAAGGGAATGACAGAGAAGAGCAGTAGTTTCCAGCACTTAAATCTCCCACAACCTTTTCTCTTTTCCTCAGATGGGGAATGTAAGAAGGAAGGATAACACAGAAGTGAAATATCAGTCACTTGCTTTCTTAAGGACCTGCTGCTTCTATCATGTCTCTAATAAAGCATCTCATACTCTTCTGCGCGTATTTTATAATTGTGTTTTCCAGTCACAGAAGTATTCAGATTTTTATATTCTTCATAAAACTAATACCTGGTAACACAATCTTCCAGTGGAATTTTCTTCTCCTTTCTCTCTGCTTGCTTTCTTGATAAGCCATCTCTTAGGGTAGCTGGGAGTAGGCTGTTACTAGTGCTGAGGAGGAGATTGTGGACTATAATGTGCTTGCTTTTGTGTAGTAGTAGCCTAGTATGAAAGTGGAGGAGAAAAATCAATTATCCCACTTCAGAGAGAGTCACAATCCAGCCGCATGGCCCCAGCAACAGTAGCCCCTACAATACAGCTTTGATTGCTATCAGCTCCTTTTATGTTTGAGAAATCTTTATATTGTCTAAAAATACATACTTCTGATGATGTATGTTTGGAACATGTGCTTCCTTCTCTCAAAATGTCTTTATTACAATAATCTTCACCAGTGGAAAAGCTCTCCTTGTCATTTCTGCTTGCCTCTCCTTTTATGGAATTACAGCATGTGATCTGTTTCATGGCTTTTAATGTGCATTCTAAAAATCACGCCATCTAGGCAGTGTTCCCACGGCTGGGATGGGTGGCCCTAGGGCAAGCTTGGCCTTGACCTGAGGGGTATTTGGGGCCCAGAGCTGTTTTTGATGTGTCTATGAAGGTAAAAAAAAAAAAAAAAATACGGGGGGAAGGTCACTGGAGCTTCGGTAAGGTGCCATGGAAAAAGATCTTGGATAACTCTTGCTGTCTGGTAAGCGACATGCGGATAAAAAGATTTCACTGCCTTCCAGGTGTTCTTTCTGTAAGGCTGCAAAACCAGAAATGAGCTGGTGGTCCCTGAAGCAGCCTGCTATGATTTTATGCAGAGAAAAGCCAGGGAGAATTCGTTTGAGCTACAGCTCCGAGGTCTTTCACAGAATCACTAGGTTGGAAAAGACCCACAGGATCATGGAGTCTTTAAACTGTCCTTTTCGAGTCCTTTATCGAGACTTTAAAACAGTCCTTTTGCATCTTAATTCTTTCCTTCTGGCTGTGATGTGCTTAGTACCTCGCAGTTGGGGTTCTATGAGCTTCTTGCTCCTTCTAATGCAAAGCCGTCTCATTTGGCAGGTGGTTCACTTTGCCTAGGTGGAGGTGGTAACAAGTATTTGAGACTCCTAGGAATGGGCTAGGCCTGACCAGCCATTGTGTATCTGTGCTGGCAGGAAGGTGTGTGCCTTCTAAACTAACTAACTAAATAATTTTGATGTCATTTTAAATGCTAAGTGTTCTTTCCCCGATCTGGGTTCTGCTCTAGGGCATGCCAGGCTAACTGTCGTCACATGTAAACTGGCTGGGTTGCACAAAGCAACACCAAACTGTTCAATGTGGCTCAGGAACAGTAGCTGTGTAGCTTTTCTGAGCACACATTTAAATTGAGATGCGTTTTGTGTAGTAGGATGATGCGGCAAATCCGTGCTTGGGTGACTGTGCATAAACCAAGATATTTTATTCAGTATTATTAAAGTTTCTACCTACACCAAGTGTCATTAATTAAGTTACTGATGTTTATGTAAAGTATGTTTAACTTTCTACAAAGTATAAAAAGTTTACCTCTTGAAACCTGAAGTTTTAGTTAAGCATATAGTGACTAGCGGTTTCCATTATTGAAAAAAGGAAAATGAGAAAAACATTTATAAAATCAGATAATTTAATTTCAGACTTTGGCCTTTTCTCCCTTGACCTCAGATTCCTGCACAGTGCAACCATTTCACTTAGGGACAACAGTGGTTTGCCAGATCAAATTCAGTCTAGAAAATGCTTGAACATGAGATAATTGAAATGCACAGTGGAAAATTTCATTTTGTCTTTGACTTGCATGTGCAGAGATTGTTTGGACAAAGATATATTGGTGCACACGATACTGAAAGTGTTGGCAAATCAAACTCTCTAAGACTCGTTTTGGAGTTTTAGAAAACAAACGTCTTTTCTCGGGCGCGGGCAACATGCAGGAGTGATCTCCATTCTCCATCCATTGTGTGCAATGAGGCAAGAGCTTGTTACAGGATATATTTCCCAATTAGATGCATATGTATAACTTTTTCTAAAAATGTTATGCATATTCTGTTACTTTCCAAGGTCTCATTTCAATGTTATGGAACTTCACAGCAGTCAAAACTCTTGCACATTTAGAGCTGGCTTCAGCTCTGTTTGACCTTGGCTTTAGGATAGGAAATACTGCAGACAGAGGGGATGACAGAGGAACAGACATCCAGTGCAGATCATACTTCACACAAGGTATTATCTTCAAAGAACAAACGATGTGTGGAGAAAACCATTTTAAAGAAAACATGTTATCAGAGGGACGTTCTTTCTAACTTCCTAAAAACAGTGCTGATTAGATTAAACTTTACTTAAATCAAAATATTCCAATTCACAAAGTTTCAAAATATCCCACATATTGTAGCACACATGAAATATACTCATCATGCGTTTTATAATGAAATGGTTTGTGCAAAGCACACAGCGTCAAAGCAGAGACAGGTGCACAATCTCAGTGATTTGTTGACCGTACTTTCCTTGCTCTTCCATTTAGCTGAATAGCATAAAAGCCGTATTTGCATGCTTGCCTGAGCACTGGTCAGTTCCTGAGCTCAGTTTTGTTCTCAGCATATTTACCGATCCCCGCAGCATTAAGACACTGACTGCAGTTGTTGGAAGGCTCAGCTCTGCCTCCTTTCCTTCCCCACGCCATGGGGGGAGTGTGTGTGTTAAAATTGAAAAGTGTTAATCAGAAATGGACTGGAAATGAAAAAAAGGAACTGTTTAATATTATAGTGCTTTTAATTTGCAGACTACTAGTGCTTTTGGTTTTGTGATCTGAATGTAAAGATCTGAAGAAAATTTGCTTACTATTGTGGTGATCAGAAACCATTTTTTTAGAGGTTGATAGATAATAAATCAGCTTGGGTATTATTAAAATATAGCAGGATCAGGAAAAAACGATGCAGAACAATGTATTGTATTAAATATTCACCAGTGGAAGAAAAATGCACACTAAACTGCTGCTATTTGGATGTGTATATCATCCACAGACAGCAGCTATCCCAAGAAAATACGCAGCCCCAGTGCTCAAGTGATGTTTTGTCTGCAAATTCGTTGTATTTATCATTGAGAATTTGGTGTCATTTTGTTTGGTTTTCATTACAATGATGTAAGAGTGGAGCATCAGTTCGGAAAAATTAGTGGGATAGAAGGGCGTATTTTAAAGCAGACTGCAAGTCAGGGAAGTGACTGTAGATTATAAGGAGGTAATGTACACTGAATGATGGACTTCAGTTGTAATTGTCCACCTTCCCCTGATTACATGGGCTTTGTTTCTATCCATTGAGCCGATAATCTGCAGATTCAACTGCTAAATGCTCAAGGTTATGATAGATGGTAAGGCTTTATCATTCACTGATGTATTTTGGTGCTAGTTATGTACTTGTTTAAAAGGTGATTAAGTGAAGAAAGGACCTTGCTATTATGTTCAAAACAGGAGGATCCTTATCTCCTGTTTGTAGACAGAAATGAGTCCGGCACTTGCTCCAGAGGGGCATGGCTGTGGCTAGGCAGTATTTGCAGCATCGCTGTCTGTGGGAGGCTCGGGATTGTCCTGGACTAGCTGGTAGCCAGGGTTTGGGGACGCTGACGGCTGTTAGCTAGGCTGTCATGACATGGCTCGTTGTGCAATAGTTTAACATTGAAGGCTCATCAGAGTCAACTTGTATGTATTGTTAATGTACAGGTGGTGGACTGGCTGTGGTCAGCTGCTAGGAACACCCCCAGCCACTCTCTCGCTCCCTCTCCTCAACAGGATGGGGAGAAAACAAGATGAGAAAGCTCATGGGTCGAGGTAAAGATATGGAGGTCAGCAGAACCATCACAGGCAAAAGAGATTTGATTTGCTCAGTGACAAGCAGTGTCCCTCAGGGGTCTGTTCTGGAACCAGTGTTTTTTAATACCTTCATCAATGACATAGATGGTGGGATTGAGTGTACCCTCAGTGGATGACACCAAGCTGAGTGGTGAGGTTGACACTTCTGAGGGACCTGTGCAAGCTAGAGAAGAGGGCTTGTGAAAACCTCATGAGGTTCAACAAGGCCAAGTGCAAGCTCCTGCGCCTGGGTCAGGGCAACCTTCAGTATCAATACAGGCTGGGGGATGAAGGGAATGAGAAGCAGCCCTGTGGAGAAGGGTGTGAGGATCCTGGTGGATGAGAAACTGGGCGTGAGCCAGCAGTATGAACTTGGAGCACAAAAGGCCAACCATATCCTGGGCTGCATCAAAAGAAAAGTGGTCAGCAGGTTGAAGGAGGTGTGAGACCCCACCTCAAATACTGTGTCCAGGTCTGGAGCCCTCAGCACAGGAGGGACATGGACCTGCTGGAGTGGGTCCAGAGGAGAGCCACAAAAATGATCAGAGGCCTGGAACACCTCCCCTGTGAAGAGAGGCTGAGAGAGTTGGGAGTTGTTCAGTTTGGAGAATAGAAGATTCCGAAGAGATCTTATTATGGCTTTTCAATACTTGAAGATGGCTTATAAGAAAGATGGGAAAAGCTTTTTAGCAGTGCCTGCAGCAATAGGATGAGGAGTAATGGCTTTAAACTAAAAGAGGAGAAGTTTAGACTTGATACTAGGAAGAAATTTTTCATGGTGCTGCAGCAATGGTCTGCCCAGCTCTGATCGGTGGCATGGAGTTAGGAGACCTGCTGCCAAAGGGTGGTAGGAAGCATCTTTAACACAGTGGTGACTGTGCTCGGTCAGCATTCTGGGCAGCTAATTCAAAATATCGATCAGTGTCGTGGCATTTTGGTATTTAATGAACTCTGTTAGTTAACACAGAAGCTATTTCAACTGTAAGATTTCTGGCAGAAGTCTCAGAATGCTCTGAATTGCTAGTCCTGCAGGAAGAACCTCATTATGTGTTCTTTTTTTTCTTTTTTCTCTCCCTCTGCTCTAGATGATAAAACAAGGGAGGACGGGAAGGGAAATGCAACAAAATTTGGGACAAATCACTTTGTCTTGAAGTGGTTTCTTTCCCACAGCCCTAATGCCTGAGTTTTACTAACTTTAACATAGGCTTATGTGTAGAAAATCTGTGCCCGCAGTGTAACACTTGTTCTCCTCAGGATTGCTGCCCCATCCCTGGAAGTGTTCCAGGTCAGGTTGGATGGGCCTTGCGCAGCCTGATCCAGTGGGACATGTCCATGCTCATGGCAGGGGGGTTGGAATTAGGTGCTCTTTAAGGACCCTTCCAACTCAAACCGTTCCATGATTCGCTCTGTGATTTTGTTCTGGGGTAGGGGTACTCTACTCTTTTTAACATACGGGACAGAGGCGGATGGGATAACTGAGCAAAGATTCAAGAGAAAGGTCTCTTTAAGCCAGATTTTAAATCTCTGTCTCAACTTCAGTGACACTTTTTCCTCTTTTTCTAAATCTGGAGCAGTTGAATAGCAGGTGTGTTTACAACATGGATTTTGCAGGGTCTGAAGTGGGTGTCCACATTCCCAGAAGAGCCTTGGACATGCAGACTGGAATGCTGTTTGTGGGATATTTGGGTTAGGAGTTCAGTGCAGTCAAAGGGTTTGCCAGGTGTCCACAGGGGGGTTTTGTCTCCTGTATTGCCGTGACTCGCTAGCCTGCGGTGGGCTTGGGTTTATTGGTGTGAACCACAAGATCGATGCAGCCTGTTATAGAGTTATGTACATCAACCTTCTCCCAGTATTATCATCTCAGTCAACATTTTTTGTTGCCTGTCTTCCAAAGAAACGTAGCAAACCAAATCACAACAAGGATGCTCCAGAGGTGGATATTGTGCATGGCAGGAGCAGTTACTATCTCAGAGTTTGTCATGCTCTTCTAGCAGACACGGTATTTCTGGAAGATTATGAGTCGTCTTTGTACGTGGAGTGTTCGCTGATTATCTTCCTGTTTTGTTTTTCAAAGAGCACCTGGGCTACTTTCAAAGAAATTATTTAGCTTTTCTTCTGTTATTGTGGCAGCCTGCTTTATTTTTGATGCAGAATGAAAAATGTGTCCTGAAGCTTTTAAAGGAGCGAAGGGAGGTTGTTAGAGCTATAGAACACGCAGTGTATAAAACAGACATTGTTGGTTGCCTTGTGTTTGTCAATTTATTGAGTTTTGACTGGCTTTGACTTTTTTTTTTCCCTCCCTTGCATTGCAGGAGCTCAGTTACTACTGTTTACATTGAGGTCCTTCCACCCAACAATCAAAGCCCTCCCCGCTTCCCCCAGCTGATGTACAGCCTTGAAGTCAGCGAGGCCATGCGAATTGGAGCTGTTTTGTTAAACCTGCAGGTACAGATGCTTCCCTGTAAGCTTTACCACATTCCTTCTGTTTATGTCCATGCCATACAGAACCCAGTCCTTGCATGCAGGGGGAAAGGACAGTTGATAGGGATTAAAAATTATTTAAGTGTAATAAACAGTGCTTTCTACATGGACCATATAGGAAAGGTGCTTACCTTGGATATTTCTGTGACTTCTTTTTCATGTTAGATATGCTAAAAGGTACTATGGGCTGCATATGGGACTGAAGTATATGAGAAAAGTTCCATGAATGGCTCAGAACTCAAAAGGATGTGTTTTTTTTTTATTATTTTATTATCTTTCTATGTATGTTTATCAGTAAATCAGAGGAGCTTAGGACCTTTCACACCCAATTCACAGAGAATTTCAACAACATTTTTGGCACTCAGCCTTCTGTAGCCCGTTGGTGTTGAAAAGCATCTAAAGATATTTACTGTCTTAGTGTATGCAGCAACTTCTGTCAACGTGCTAACCCAAAGCAGAGGTCCCTGTGCTAACTGACCACCCAGCACAGCTCTGCAAGTAGAAGGAGTGAAAGCACATTAGCCCAGTATGGCTTACTTGCTGCATTGCTGTAGTTTGCAGACCCAGGCTGCTTCTCTGTGTGCCGCTGCATGGTTAATATATCAGCTTGCTCCTCGCTTATTTACTGTTTCCTAAGCTTTTGCTGCTTTGTGTTTTGCCCACGTCTTGAAAGCCAGCTGTGCAAAATAGATGGATAAATTACACTTTACGTGGTTTTGGGGGGATCAGGAACTTAATATTATTGTGAAATAATTATGGCTTCAAGTCTAAAGCAATAAACTCAGTACGGTGCTCTCCTGAGCATGGTTCCTGTAAATATTATAACGTTCAGACATCGTATAAGTCCGTTCGGAGAAAGAAGACTGGAGGTACCCGAGTTAAACAGAATCTGTAGACAGTGAGAGCCTTATCTGCTTTAAGTGAATGGTTGGACTCGATGATCCAGTGGGTCTCTTCCAACCTGGTGATTCTATGATTCTGTGATTCTAAGTCCATGTAGTTCTGTCCAAGTCTTGAACTTAGCGGTCAGTTCGTAACAGCTGAAGTGTTTGGCTCTGTGTGTTTTGCACATTCAGTAAATGCACAAGAAGGAAAATAATCCAGACTAAAGTGTGTGAAATAAAGGAAATCTAATTGAGTCACTGATGCGGGTGAATGGGTAAGTTTCTATTAAAATTGTTTGCTGATGAAAGATTAAGATTATTATGGATGATTAGGCTGATAGAGTCACCTGTGCTGAGAGAGGATGACTCATTTAGCTCAGTGCTGAAAATTAACTCCTGGCATGTTTTTAAAAGCTGCAGTGAAATTCAGAATAGAAGAGCTATGCTGCTCAGAAGCCTTCACCTTACTGGTGGGGAGACACTTGGTTTTGGAAACCCCAGAGAGTAACGGGAGCAAGTGTGTGCAAGCGTTCATGATTTTCCTTATGTACATATTAACTTGCTGTTCTTTGATTTTAAAGAAAACAGAAGTTTTTCTAAAACAACAATAAGCTTTTCCCTCCGTTATTTTAAGCAGGTTGATTGAAAGGTCCATTTTGTTTGGACATAATGAGAAAATGACATTAACTAGAACCAACCTTTTATTTTCTGTCTTTTTGAAAGTCTCCTGACTGGCTATGTAGATGATAAACAAACCTCTGAGATGCCCTTAAATGTAAAGTGAGGACAAGATCCCCTGCAGGTTAAAGTGAAAACAAAGGACCACTAAAGACAGAAAAAAACCCACGATTCTGGGGATTTGGGTTCCATGACATTGCTCAGAGGTGCCAGCTAGCCAGATTTTCTGCATCCAGTGTTTCTGTGGTTTCTTATTCTTGGCTAACAACTTTTCACTAGTCTTTACTGACCACTCACAACTGCAGCGTAAGAGCACCCGAACTCCCCTCGCACGCTCTAATGTGCTGGTACCTCCTGTCACTCAGTGCCAGCCATGGATTTTATAAACAAATTTTCTGTGCTGTCACTGTTGTTGTCAATGAAAATATTGATCAGTACTGGAATAAATATACACACCTTTGCAGGATTTAGTCAATACTAAATGCTAGCCACTGCTTCCTGACCTTAACTTTTATGATCAGATTCATTCTCACTTAATCCCATTTCCCATTTGGAGACCATGTTGTCTAAACTTGTTTGTGAAGATGTCACATACGGCAGTGTGAAAATGATGCGTTATTACATCCACAGCTTTTTTCCCTATTTGCAAGACCTGTTGTCCTTTTGTAAAAGATGATTAGATTGCTTTGACATACTTCGTTCTTGACGAATTTAGCTTTGTGTTATCCATCTCCATATTGTCATCGCAGATACTCACAAGTGATTTGGCTATTTGTGGTTTCCTGGGAATTGAGCTCTATCTGTGTGGTCTGTGATTTCCTGGCTCTTTCCTCTGTGAAAGATGTACCTTGTGTTTGCCCTTCAGCATGTGTGCCCTCTGTGAGTTTTCAAAGAAAACCACTAATGACTTTGAGATTGCTTCAGCCCATGTTTTTATACACTAGGATGAATTTCATCAGGCTTTAATTTCAGCAGATGATTTGGAGATTCTCTGCTTATGTACATATTCTTTGCCGTATTCTTTCCCTATTCTCATCTGAGATTTTACCCCTTTGTTGCCAGTTAATTCTGTTAGCTGCTTGATTGCAGCTGAAACTCAGGAAATGTTAGCTCTTTGACCTTCTCAACATCATCCTTTCTGCTTTTGTACTGTGGCGAGGTACCACGCTTCTCAGGTTTCCTCTGTAATTAAACATTTCTTTGTTATCCTTTGTATTCTCTTCTATTTCTATTACAGTTTTGCCTCGACATTGTCTGACTTTGACCCCATATAGTTGTGCTTGCTTTTCGTTATGCTGGATCCCTTCATCTGATTTAGCCATTATTTTCTACGTGCTTCCTTCCTTTGGTTAAGGCAAGTTAGTCTCTTACTGGGTTACCTGTCCTGCCTGCACACTGGAATAGTTTGTGCTTCTGTTCTTCCTGTTGGTGATGAAGGGGAGGGCATTCTTGGTGTTGGTTTATTCTTGTTTTTCTTTTTTTTGTCTTAAGAACTGCTAGTTCTTAAGTTCTTTTCAGCAGTTCTTTGGGACAGCTCAAAGATACACAGCTCTTGACTGTGGCCTACAGGAAATGCTTATGGAAAAGTGTTAAGGAAAAGAATAGAATCATAGAATTGCTAGGTTGGAAAAGACCTTTGAGATCATTGACTCCAACCATGCCTAGATAGTTCTTGTAAGATGAGAAACACCAAAATACTCTCTCATTATCATCTTTTTCATTTTGACCTGTCTCCTATTAAATCCTATCTGCTCTTCTTTGAATTTGTTGGTTGGCCTTCTTGCAATACTCACAGCAGTGTTATTGTTTTTCCTGTGATACCACTTTTAATCCGTTTAGATTTTGAATGCCAAATAGTTGTAACCATGAGATAGTTCAGTAGATGATATTTTTCTCTGAAAAGAACTTGGCAGTCTTCTTGGGGACTGGAAGTATGTGTCCACTTGACAAGAAAAGTAGCAATTACAAGGCCATTTTTTGACATAGATTAGCCAAAGCTTAACTTCAAAAGTATTTTCCTTGGGTTCTTGAAAGGTATTCTGTCACCTAGTAGGTGGAATATATTTGTTTTAAAGCTTTTAACAGCCCCTCTTGAAAGTCTCAACCGGCTCTTTGTCCCCTCAAAAGCAAATGATGGTGGAAGGTGAGCGCTGCCATGTCTCCAGTGCTCCATGGATCATCAGCAAAAGGACTAGGATTCCAGTGAGCTAACAGAAGGAAGAATCTGGATAAGAAGTGGAAATAAAGAATGGAAATAAAAAAAATGAAACGTTCAGTCTAATCAGTCTGTAGCTGCATGAAAATAAAAGTAATTAAATAAAGCCTGAACTTCATACTTGCGATGCTGTGTGTTCATGTCTGGTAGTAATTTGGAAGTCTGTATTGAGGATATTGTTGCTTCTCTGTAGGAAAGGAATTGTGGTATGCTACAGATTTATTTTAAGTAGCCCATCTGTAGTTACCACTGTTGCCTTAGAAATAAAGAGATTAGCATCATTCCTGTAGAAAAACTTTAACAGAACTTCAGGGGTTAATTTTCTAGTTAATAAATTGAAGGAAAGACAAGAAAATCTTGTAACTGACTTCATTTTATCCTCTTTTTTCTTAAAGGCTTTTGATAGAGAGGGTGACCCTATAAGATACCTCATTCAGAATGGAGATCCTCAACAAGTTTTTAATCTCTCTCAAAGGTAAGTGGAAAACCCTTAGAAAATAGACTGGTAACTTTTGAGTCAAGTGAATATGTGGGCTGAGAGCAAAAGCAAAGACTTGAAATCAGACATACTCAGCTGTTCCTCAGATGGGCTCTTAGACGTTAATGACAACTCAGTGAATGATATTGCGCACTCGAATTTTTCACAGGGGACTATTTATTTATTTTAAACACTTTAGTAGGTAAAACTCACTGAGGTGGAAACATTCTATTTAAAAGAGTGGCCAGGGATTAATTAAAAACCTTATACTTGTCAGCTCTTGAATAATGACAGGTACAATTTTTGCTTTAGTTTCCTGCCTTCAAGTTTTTTAGTCTGCAGTGGAAAGTCTTTTGAGCGTTGTTTTAAAATGTCTTCTCCTTAAATTGAATACCAGCTTAAGTAGAGGAAGAGAGGGCATGGTAGGAATTATAAGCACCAGGTAGGATTGTGCCTGTCCCACCGCTCCCTTCTTATTTTACCCAAGCAGCTGTTGTTTACACTCCGAAGTATCCTTTTGCTTTGCAGGAAGGAGAGGAGGCTGGTGAGCTGGAAGGCGTGGTAGATGATGAGACAAAAGTAACCTGGGGCTTATTTGTTCATGGTGTGTGGGTATAACTGCAGGGAACCATTTTAATTTGGTGTGAGGGAGAGATTGTACTGAAATAGGTCTGTATATTCCCAGGAAGCACTAGGTTACTTGCTGTGATAAACCTCCCATATACAAAGGATCAAGTCACTTATGCAACAGTGTGAAAAAAGCCTTGAAGATCCCAAGATGTGCTGATGCCACTATCTACCAAGATTGATGGGCCCTGTAATAATACAGGCTTGTCAGGAAAGGGAAGGAACAGGTTAGAGAGGAGACTGTCTCACTGGGGTGGCAAGAGCAGGAAAGGACGTTGAGCTGCTGCTTTTATTCGTTACTCAGGGCTGGAGCTTTTAGTGAAAGCCAGGGAAGGTGCACTGTGTCCATTAGCTCAGATGGTGCACTGGGATTTGCAGCTACAAGTCTTTTGAGGAGTGGCTTGAGAGAACTGGGTTCGGTTAGCCTGAAGAAGAGGAGGCTGAGGGGAGACCTTGTCACTGTCTACGACTCCCTGAAAGGAGGTTGTGATGGAGTGGTGGGTGTTGGTCTCTACTCTGAAGTGATAGGATGAGAGGGAATGGCCTCAAGCTGCATCAGGAGAAGGTTGGATTGGACATCAGGAAAAATTTCTTCACAGAAAGGGTTCTCCAGCACTGGAACAGGCTGCCCAGGGAGGTGGTTGAGTCCCCATCCCTGGAGGTGTTTAAAAGACAGGGAGATGAGGTGCTTAGGGATATGATTTAGTAGTGGACAGGTACGGTTGGGCTTGATGATCTCTAAGGTCTTTTCCAACCTAGTGATTCCATGATTCTGTAGTTCCAGCACAGTGCAGGTTTGTAGAGTTTTCTGCATGAGCAATGCTAGCAGTCCTCTCCCTGCTGTAAAGGAAGTTGATCTGACCTACTCTGTGACCTTTAGAGCTTGAATAGCAAGGAGTGTGCCTGGCCACGTGACAGATGCTACTCAAGGTAGTTATTTTGTGTACTTTGTGCTTATCACAGCAGTGTTCACATCCCGCCATAAAAATCCTGGGAGTTCTCCATATCACAGAGATGTAGGAAATACATACAAGTTCAGGCCAACTTCTGGTCTGCCAAACCTGTGGTGTGGAATTGTTCTAGAAGTGGGATTCAGGGCAGCTGCTGTGTTGTCCAGCTTTGCATGTGAACGGTGTGACAATAAATTCAGTCTTCAAATACATAAGAAGTCTCTGGTGTGCTCTCCGGACACTGGGGGTGCACGGAGCCCAACATCCCACAGCCTTGCACTCCCACCACACGTCTCTGAGCATCACAGCACATGGAGGCTTTCAGCACAAACTCAGGCACACATTGGTCTTTGATATGTTGCCTCCTGGTAAAAAGGAGAGCTCTTTGAAGCGTTTTCTCCTTCCTGTTCTCCTTGCCTCTGCTTTCCTGGAAATTGTTTGTGTGAAGTTTTCTTCAGCCTTTTGCACATTTTTTTCTACATACTGAAATGCCTTGATAGGAGATTAAAGGAGGATTAGTATTAAATAAAGCATATCGGTAATGTGGGTGGCATATTAAGGCTACGGGAATTTATCTCAATATTACATAAATACACTTTTAGATAATTTAAGGCCAAGGCAGAGACCATGAACATGATTCTCTTCATCTTCCTTTTTCTCATCTGGGTCCTGGAGCATGTCAGTTAATCCTTGTGTAATTCCATAACTGGTGGCGTGAGTAGTGATTATTACCAGTTTTACATCTATGTACTACATCTCTTTTATCTTCAATCTAAGGATTGTGAGATGGTTTTGTTCTTTCTTCTTTGGCAATACAAGCTGAGCATGATCTGTAGTAATTTGTTACCTCCTTATGTTCCCCAGGGAACATGGAGATTAAAAGCTGGGGTATTAAATGAGTGCAAGTACGTCTGAATCCGTGAGTAAAACACAGGAGTATTTATATATTAGCCTATGTCTTGAATTTTCATATATTAAAATGGAGACCAGGGACTGCAGTTGTTCAAGAGGAGATAAAAAAAGCAGTGTGATAGCGTAAAAGTACTGAGGAAATTTAAATAGATACATGCAAATTGAGCTCAGGGTTAGTAAAACAGTACTTGTTGTCAAGATTTTATTCTTAGCTGTGTTTTTGTAATTTTTTCGTGGTGAATTAATAGTTTACCACATAAATGTTTTATGATTTTTTCACTGTTCTTTTTCACTGTTCCTTTCCTGAGAAATTCTTCCATTCATATTTTATTGCAGTGTCTTGAACAAGTGCTGAAAAATATATATCATCTACTATGATAGCTAATGGGTTTGCAGAAACACCTGGAAATAAGAGAATTGTTAAAATACAGAGCGTGCTTCAGTAGTTCATGTCAGTTAATAACACCTGTAACATTCCTACAGCCCTCAAAGGAAGTTAATGCCTTTCTCGGGAGTGTCACTACTGTTTCAACATCTGCTATTTATAAATTATAAAATGTTTAATTGAAAAGTTATGGTTTAAAATGGTTAATTTGGCTTAGCTGATTATTCCTTAGTAGAAGACAGTACTTGAAACTGGAAGCATAGATGAGATATGCAGTGTTATTAATTTGTCACATAGAAATTATAGAATAGGTTCTGGGAAAGCCCACTCAGTGCCATCTTGTGGGCTATGTATCTATGCAAAGCTAGGGATTTACTGTTAGTCTAATTCAAGTCTTAATAATCAAAAAATTATTAGTACTCCAGTTATGACACTAATGGAAATAGCTAAAATTGTGTATATGTATATTTGTTTTAATATGTGTGTAGATGTAAATAAACAATATGTATAATGTATTTTATTTTGTGTATATATATATGTAATTTTAAAATCTGCTTTTATAATCATATATTGCATATATACCCATGTATTAATGATATGTAGTCATATATCTTTATGTATACCAATATATCATTATGGCTATAGTGACATATATTTATATTACTAAATCATAGAGTCATAGGATGGTTTGCGTTGGAAGGGACCTGAAAGATCATCTAATTCCAAACCCCTGCCATGGGCAGGGACACCTCCCACAATATATAACTATTATTATGCAACTGTTTACGGAGGCCTGTCGTGTTAGAATTAGGGCAATGACTGTAAACTGGAGAGGGGCAGATTTAGACTAGACATAAGGAGGAATTTTTCACTATGAGGGTGAGGAGGCCCTGGCCCAGGTTGCCCAGGGAAGATGTGGCTGCCCCATCCGTGGAGGGGTTCAAGGTCAGGTTGGATGGGCCTTGGAGGGGAGTTGGAACTGAATGATCTTTAAGGACCCTTGCAACCCAAACTACTCTGTGATTCTCTGATTAAAAACATGTATACTCAAGCTTTCTAAGATTTCAAGTCATTTTTGTGTCTGTTAACGTGCTCCATACTTTTTCTCCTTTCCCCCATTTGTGTGCAAGTCTGTCTTGCATCTGAACTTTCACTGCAGGTGATGTCTTTTATGTATGTGGATACTTGTTCCTTGTGACCCCAGGCTAGTTTGAGGCAGCTGTTAAGGTTCTGTTTCTTTATTGGTGGCGGGACTCTGAGGTCATCCTGTGCCCGAACTTCCCTTGCGCTCGAAGTCGTGCCTGCCCTGCTCTATTTGTAGTTCAGTCTTCACACAATAACCACATTATAGCTACCTGTTAGTTACAAAAAATACATCTAAGAATAGGCGTCACATTCTAGAAAAGTGAACAAAAACTAAACCAACATTGATATCAGGTGCCTGCTCATTAGCTAATTGCTATTTAGAGCTAAAACCAATCCCTGAAAAATCCAAGGCAAGGCTGTGCAATCAAGCAGGGCAGGTTCTGAGGCCTCGTGTCAGCCTGGCTCAATGCTCATGGCTCCTTATTTTCTGGGTTGCAAAGCTGCACGTGATATCCATGTGCCCCATTTGGTTTTTACTAACATCTAGGAAGTATTTTAGGTATAATGAAGTTTCTAGGTTTTAACTTTTCAGGAAGCAAAACGCGACACGTGCCTGTTTTAGTTGTGTAGCAGTAAGGCAGATTGAATGTAGCATCTCCTGAAATCTTCTTTTCTTTGATCTGTGTTTCTATATTATTTTACCTACCAACCTTTCAGTCCTAGGGAAGATTTATGCTCCCACTCACCCTCTCCACCTATTCTGTAGGAAATAGGAAACTTGAGTTTTTTTGAGGAAACTTCTTGCAGTAATGATTTGCTAGCAAATGTTAGTATTTGTCTCTGCTGAAAAGTCTTGGCCAGTTTGTTGAGGTCTTCTCTGAGGGCAAGAAGATAGAGTAGAAGCTCTGTAGTAATTTATAGTCTCACAGGAAAAAAACATCTTTAGGCACAGGTTATATGCACGCAAGTGTTCTGAGGAAGTACAACTTGTGAGACCTTATAGTTTGGTGGAACTTGTTGATTTTGTTTGGTTTGGCATGGTTGGTTTGTTTTAATAAGGCCTCTTTCTGAGCAAGTAGATGTTTAGGTTATTTGGTTATGAACATAAAGAGCTCAGCCAGTGAAGTTTATTCTTGTGCCTGACAAATGCTTGTGACTGATGTGCCTGTTAAAAGTGGAATAACGCATGGGAAGTCACAGCGTACCAAAATCCCAGCCCGTGTGGATTTTGCACTGCAAAATCATGTGCTGTTACACTTTTCCTAAAATATCAGAAGCTGCTCGTGTGGCTTTTGAAGGCGTTTCATGGGTGAAGCTCCTTAGCCATACAAGAGGAGAAATATCATCTTGGATGTGTGGTCACTGGTGCGTATTTATTGAACAGCCTGTGAACTGCGTGGCATTTGTGATCTCAATTTGTTTCATACTTGACTGTGTTCCAGTAGACTCCAAAAACCTATAAATAAAACAGAGAGCTTCGGGGCTGGTCACAGAAGTGCCACTTCGGGAGTTCAGTTAAGCAGAGTTCAGCTTGCTTAGTCAGAATTTAGAGAAGTAATGAGTCCATGGTGGGACCGTCTCTGTGTTGCTCCAGCTCACCTCTAGGTGGCTTCTAGACTTCTGCATGAGGAAATTAGCTCATCCTAGAGACATCTAGGTTGTTTGTCAGCAGTTACTGCAATTTGCAACACTTTCAAATAGGTTTTTTTGTAAAACTGTATTTGTTTTATTTTTTTGTGTATGTGGCTTCCAAATAGCCCTGCATTAATTTTTTAAATGAGCATCAATAATCACAATATCCTGATTCATTTTCCACATTTGTGCCTACATTAGTAGTTTGTTATTAGAGAATCCAGGCTTGCACTGGCTGGGCATCATTGTAGCACTGTTACTGCAGTTATACAACATGCAACTTGGTGTTTTCCTGTAAAACTGAGGAATTTCCCTGTAAAACTGAGGAAACCGATACTCAAGACCGTGTGTGTTATTATTACAGAGTTTACTGCTGCAGTCCTGTCCAGGGTGTCAAGACTTCTCTGTGATTAATAGACTGCTTGTGATTCTCTCTTCTCATTTATTATAGCACTGCAGCTTTCTAACAAGTGAGGGTGCTGTGTTCAGTAGAGGTCTGTCTCTTTTATAATCCTGTAGATGACTAGGGTTTTATTTTAATCCTAAATTATACATGTATCGAAGCAGAAAGCATTAGAAATTGGCTCATCGTTTTTATTAGCCTTCACCTACAGCAAACATGCTTTCAGTTGTAATAAAGCCTAAAAGCTTATTAACTCGCTTAAAGGGAAACATTTGTGTAATGCAAAGTAGTGGAACAAAAGTGCTTGTAGGTATCTTAAAACTGTTGTGATAACATTTTATGTTTTTGTTTTATTACTAGTTCTGGACTGCTAGCCTTAGGAAAGCCCTTGGACAGAGAAAGCACTGATCGCTATATTCTGATTGTTACAGCCTCGGATGGCAGACCAGATGGGGTGAGTTTCTTGTGAAAGTTTTAAGAAAATGCACTGTTACAGGATGTAGTTTAGGCACTTGAAGTAGCCTAATTGTAGTAGCTTTTATATGGGTCTTGAACAAATATATCTGTAATCGGCAAAAATTTTCCTCTGTCTGAAAAAGGTCTGTGTAAATGAAGCCTGTGTTATCACTGGGGTGATGTCCTTCGGTCTGGAAACAAAACAACTTTGCTGCTACTTCTGCCTTGTTTTATTCTTCAAGAAGAATCAATGCAGCCAAGGTTTTGCGTTATGCAGATCTTTGTACTGTTTCTTGTCTGTGCTGTTAAAGAATCAGTCTTCCATTCTCCTAACAAATCACTTATCTGGGCAGCTACTTTATAGATTTGTACTTTATCTAGTCAGATGCATTGAATTCGTTTCAGAAGTGACAGATGAAAGCACTGTCCACCTTCAGGGTTTTTTTAAGTTCTCAGGAGAAATCTAGAAATCTGCTATTTCTCTTAAAAAATAAACTTTTTTTTATCAAGAGCCTTCTGTGTTTGCATTGATGTGCCCCGGCAATCAAACCAACAGAATACTGCTCATGTTTATGCTTAGAGGAAAAAAAATTGTGATTTTCATTTGTCATATTAAAATACTGAAGGGCTATTTAAGGATTTTTATTTATTTGTCCAGCAGTGGTAATGGAATTATTTTTTCTACAATTTTTTAGCAGTCCTGAAAGGGGGATTTACCACGGTTGGATTGTGCAAGGTACATGGGAGTGCAACAGTTCTGCTGTGGATTTGTGCCATGGAATAACGGTATGGGTGGAGGGGAAGAGTCCATGTACCTGGTCTTAAAATTACAGTGGGCAGATCTGAAATAATAGATTCACATTTTCTGAGCTATTCTAGGAGGCGATGTTCAGCTTTGAGTTTGAAACAGAGAAATCATTGACAGTTTGCTAAGGAGCCATCGTGGCAGGTCTGTAGTTTGGATCTTTGCTCACCCTGTCTTCACTGGAGCAGGAGAAAATCCTGTGTATTATTTCTGTCCCATGCTCTTTTCTGTATTTTAGCTTCTTCAACTTATAATGTTTGCCCTCTTGCTCAGTGTTTGCTCAGAACTTTTTTCCCTGAAGTATTGAGAAAGTTTTAGAGCCTTTAGACAATTCTATGTCAACATTGAGTTGACATAACAGAGCCTAGACATTTTCCATTGAAATTCTGGTTACCATTATCCTTGGTAATTCATCTTAATATCTGTAATTCTGTTACTTACAAAATATGCTCCATTCTTGATAGCTATGAGTTCAATTGTTTTCATTTCTAACATCCAGCTGTGAAAGGCGAAGATCTAAGTAAAAGACTTGTGTTCTTTTTCAGAGTATGTTGCCCTGCTGTAATGCTATCTGGGGCATAGAATTGCTTTTGAAAAGATATTTCGTCTTCCCTTCATCTAGAGATTTGTTCTCTTTGTCCTGGAACTTAACTGGACAACTGGTCCATTTTAAAACTCAGAAGATAATAGTTACTTTTTGAACAGAAATCCATTTAATCGTAGCATACCGCTTAACATATAATAGTTGTATGTAAGGTGAGAGATGGCTTTTGAAGATCAACTGTGGAAAAACCACTGATGATAAACTGTAGAGGCCTTCGCTAGTGTTGTCTCTGAACTGTGCTGATGCAGGGTGGACGACCTGCTGCAGCAGAAGTCATTGATACTTATGTGAGCGGTTCAGCAGCCAGGCTTGAGCAAGGAGCAGCCACATTACTGGGGGAACGGAGTGTCCGTTTGTTCTTCATATGTTGCCTAGTCCAGTGAAGACAGGGAAGCTTCCTATAGGTGTGGTAATAGAAATGAGAACAGCAGCATTCTCCAAAGTAACTGCAATTATATGCAAATTTCAAGGACTATTTTAGTGGAAGTTTTTTTGGTTTTTTTTTTAAGAGAAAGTTTCAAGAGTATTCCACAAGGAAATCAAATAATCAGCACCCAGAGAACTATTGTAACGTCAGTGAAAGGTGTTTGTGATTTCCCAATGCTGGCATAAAACTCAGAAGTTCTTAAGCAGCATACCAGCTCTTACTGGTGTAGCAGTCCCTTGGCGAGCAGGAAGGTGAGCGGAACAGCAGCAGGTCGCTTGTCCCTTTGATACTGAATGCTCTCGATGGATGGTGGTGTTGAGCTGCTATTGCTGTAACGACAACAAACAATTAAAAAAGAAATCCACTCCCCTGCTATCTCATTATCTGCTTTCTCCCCTCTATACGATATGTTCTTTTCCTGGACTTTTGTACCTGCAGGCACACGTGTTCTTGCTGTGAAATGTGGTCACACTTAGTAGCTTATGTGTGTTCTCCTTATTGCAGGTTGGTTTGGGGTCTTCATCACCATCTCTTCCCTGGCTGTAGTCGCTTTCTTCAGTCATGTTACTTTTTGCCAGTGGTGGGACATCTTTCTTCTTACAATGGGCCAGCAGTACGGCTTTCTTGACAAGCTGACGTGGCTGCTCCTGCACCCTAAGCCTCTGCCAACAGCAGATGAAACAAGAAGATTAGGAGTTGACTGGGCTTGCCAGCATCACAGACAAGGCTGTATGAGTCTCTTGGCTTTTGTGGTACAAACAAATAGATGAAACAGGGCAGCTCAGCCCATTAAGTCTCCATGCCTTTTCCATGCCAGGAAACAGTGGTTTTGACTAATTTGCAAGGCTTTCTTGCATCTTTGCACGCTTTCTTTGATTTGCAGCTCTTTTGGACTTACTCTGCTGCTTGGCAGGCTCCTCCTGAGTCAGGGACTCCGTTAAACTGCTAGTTGATAGTGTGGCAGCCTGCAAGGACATGGGTGGTTGTTTCAACAGGTCAGTGAAGTTTCATGGAGGACCTTTTCTTTTTAACTACTTTATATCAGAAAGAAATGGTGTCTCTTTAGGGAAAAAAAAATCCTATCATTACAACAGAACTGCTACCAAAAGTAATTCAACTGCTGCTTGACATCAAGGTTTGCTTTTATGAATAGTTCTGTTAGTGCATGCAGAAAAGCAGTTATTTGATTGAAGAACTCTTTTCAGTTTCCTTAAAATCACAAAGTTAATTCCACAGGCAGGTGCAACTTAATTTAAGTGACATTAACATATTTTAGCTAATAACATAGAAAAACTCATTTCTTTCTAAACAACAGTGGGCTGTTTGAAATTAGCTATTAGAGTCAAATATACCTCAAGTAAGACTTTTCTAGGCTGTGCAGCCTTCTCTGTGTTTGCTTGCTTCTTTAAAATTTGAAAGGAATTTAAAGGGAAAAGACTTTTTTTTATTATTTAATATTTTTTATTATTTAGTATTTTTCAGTAAAATTCTGTTGTGAAAAGATTTTTAGCCTGTGTTATAACACATAGGTGCCAAGGGGGCATAACTGCGGCTTAATTTTTAAGTAAATGTATAAAATACTGCATTTTACAGGGACTACATCAGATGGGAAAAGTTGCTGCGCTTTGAAATTGTTGAAGCTTTCAGAAAGAAATTCACCTCATACTGACTTAAATTTGTCAGGCTTAAGCTCATGGCTCTCTTGTCTGTTCAGCATTGTTCTCATGAAACTATGAATGTTTTTCTCCATAGAGTTAAGGAAAGCTCCATAGGTGGGTGAAGCCCGTCTTTCAGCATTGAGTCAGCAGTCTCTGAGATTTGCAAACAGAAAGAAAAGGCCAGCAAGATTCACTGTCTTTGCTACCACTAACACTCTTACAGTTCACTCATTGATTGCCATCTCCAGCCTTAACAGGGTCTTCCCAGGCTATGAGAGACATGCCAAAGTGGACCCTTCTTTCCACTTCTGGTATCTCCAGGAGTTTGGAGGTCAGCACGTGGGGCAGCAGGACACTTTCCATGCTGGATCACACTTCTGCTTGGGGAACAGCAGCCCCAGCACCAGTCTCCAGGGGAGCAGTGGTTCCTCCAGGTGACTTTTCCGCAGTCATGAGGGTAAGACTCATCACCCACAAATTACCGGATTCCTGATCGTGGGACTGGAACTCTTCTCCTCACAGCCACAACTGAGCCAGGCCAGCACTGTGCCCTGTCTGCTCCACTCTGCTGTAAACCCCCGTGGAATATTGGGCTGGTACACCATATGCAATATGGTTTCAGCCCTTTCTTTCATCCACACTAGTCTCTAGAGAAAAGTAACTGTTCCCCATCATCATCTATGAAGTCTGTTGAACACATTTTTGCATTTGAAAAGTCGGTGGTTATGCACACCTTAAATTTTTGGAGGTTTAATGGTATTTTGTTTTCCTGCTCCTTTTTTCTGTGTGGTTGATAAAGAATGTAAGAGACTTTTAACGGTGGTTGCTATGGCACTAAGTAGTTGAGGTTTTTGTATTCTAAGCCATGGGGCTTGTTTAAGTGCCTAATGTTGTGTAGTGACAGTCATATTGACACCTTTTGACTTTTGGAAACTGCTTATTCCATCAAAATTAATACAAATCTGTTTATGCTTTCACTGAGCAGTACAGCTTTCCATTTAGTAGAGTGGGCTGGCTGACACTGCTTCATCACTTTTGCATGCCTTATAACACTCCCGATCGCTTAAAATACTCAACTGTGCTTCCCAAGTTATTGTTGTACTGAGTTATAACCTGGAAAATTAACGGGCTTACGTTTTTCCTCTGACCTTGGAATAACAAGACCTACTACCCCTCACTGGTAACAGTACAACACAGCAAACAATTAAGTGTGCATTAATTGAGTAGCGAGGAGAATATTTTTATTTCCCTAGTAACGAAACTTAGTTGTAGATGGGCAGAAGAATGACGTGCGAATGAAAAACTATATTGAGCTCCAGTTGTTTTCACAAATTGTGGTGTGTTTGAATGGGATTTTAAGGCAAGAATTCATGTCTCTGCATTTTGGAGGGAGGAGTTAGAAATAAAAATGTACAGCTTCTGTTAGAAGAAAGAAAAAGCCTTCTGTGCTATTTGGTTTTGGCTTGTGCAAGTTTGCATGTGTCAGTTCATTTATACAGCTGAACCAGGAAGCCCCATTGTGTTGTCTTAGTAGGTGTTGTGTGATTTAAGCAGAATTCAAACCGCCAAGTATAAATGTCTAGTCCTGAAAATAGACACCCAGCACTTCAGAACTGTGGTTCCACCTAAGTTTTGGCAGAACAGAGCAGCTCAGTGCCTAGTTTATAAAACCGTTTGGGAGTACGGAATTAGGTATTCAGTCATCCAGAGGGTGGTCCCAACCTCCCAGGCAGCTACAGCCTTCCTGGACGAGAGCAACAAAGCTGACGTCCCATGTCACGGTCACTTCTTAGTACTCAGAAAATACTGACAGGGTCCAGATTCATTTGTATGTCTTAGAAGATTCAATTACCAGGCCATTGAACTACTTTGGAAGTCCAGCAGAAGCTGCGGTCCATCTGCTCCTTTGAAGTTGTGCTGTTCAGGGTATAGGCTGAGATTCTCTGGATAGGAAAGATCATAGGCCGCCTAGGGCTGGTGGAGAGGGTCTCTGAAAGCCATGAATCTTTCCTGTTGTTCTCAATGTGCCCATTTCTTTGTCAGTGAACACATCAGGAAAAAAAGAAAAAAAAAACAAACAACCGAAAAAAACAAAACCAGGATAATTTTAGCATTGTGGACCCCGAAACCGGTTTGGGGCTGTGTTTCCTGAGGAGACAGAGGCACCATCGGGTGAGATTTAGAAGAACATCTGAGAGAGAACTGTTTTCCTAGTGGGCTGGGCTGGCCCGGAGAAGCTGGACGCTGAATGCAATTGAATTGGCGTTTTTTAAGACTTTTCAGGTCTTTTTCTGTGTTTTCTATATGTGGTCCTGGGTACCCAGCACCAGATTTCAAGTTCTGCTCTGATGTCTAATGCATAGCAGTGAGACACTGCAATTCTTTAACCTTTAAATGTGGATAAGATGTTCGTGGGTTTGCACTGTACTCTGTACAGGAGCTTCAATCAGTAGGGCTTAGAGTTTCAAAACTCTAAAAACCATGTTCTGTGCTGCCGTATGCAGACGCATGGTAGAAGGTTGTGGCAGTCTCTCTGCCACAACAATGCTGTCAGAATCACCAACAGCTGAAAACTCATGCTTGTTCAGTTTATAATTTGGCTAAATAATTGCTGCAGGCTGTAAATGAAAGGAAAATAAATACTGCTGTGTTCTTTGTCCTGGACAAAGATGTGTCGTAGCAGGACAGCCTGATAGTTTCTCTGGCCCATGAGCCTTGAGGCACACTGGTGTGTTTTGTGTAGTCACTAAGCTGTCTTCCTCCTTACTGTCTGCTCTCGATGGGAACAGACCAACAATTCAAAAGGCTACTCTTCACCGAATGAACGACAAGTGCCTTATTTCAGGGCATTGTGTTTTGTTGTGTAATTCAGACTTGGATATTTCAGTCATCTTGGAAGCTCCTTAATAATTTAGAGCATCTGTCTCCCGTGACACTTAGATTAATTATCTTCCTTAGAGCAAACAGGTAGCAGTAGATCAAGGTAATTTAGACAAAGATTCACTGCTTTAATGCCACACAGAGAATTAATTAATTACAGTAAATTTCTGTTACTCCTGTAAATGTTACTTGCATCTGCTCCACTTCAGTTCTGTTATCTATCAAGAACAGAGCACGCATGCCTCTTTCAGCAAAGGGCCACTCTACATAGATTTTGTTTACAAAAAGGCTTGTGTTGAAAAAGGCTTCTACTTAACTGAGCTTTTTGTAATCAGTGAGACAAGACTGCCAAAAGCCTTAAAATTAGTGGAATCTCTTTATACTTTGGAACTGTAATATTGCTTTAATGTAGCCCGTTTATTTTGATCCATGAGCACAGTGGGAAGGAATAGGTCTTAAATATATGAAAGGGAACAATATAAACAGATAAAGGATTTTCTGCTTCCTCCTCCAAAGAACTCCTCAAATGTATTTCTTTCCAAGAATAAAAGCTGACTAAAGAATTCGTCCAGCCCAATTTTCTCTTCCGTGAGAGAATGCCTTTCTCTTTGGAGCAGCTCTTTTACTATGCTGAGCTTTAGGAAACTCCCAGACATTCAGTGTTTGTGCAGCTTGTCTGCTTGCGTTGTGTGGATAATATGCCCTGCAGAGGCTTTGATTCCAAATGCCAACAGGGAAGGGGTGATTTAAGTAACACTTACAAAGAACAGATTGCTCACAGGTTTCAGTCAGAAGATTTTAGTAAGTTTGTAATTCCATTTCAGAATTGGGCATTGGTCCCTGGCAGAGGCTGCCCAGGGAGGGGGTTGAGTCCCCTTCCCTGGAGGGGTTTAAGGGACGGGTGGACGAGGCGCTGAGGGACATGGTTTAGTGATTGATTGGGAATGGTTGGACTTGATGATCCGGTGGGTCTTTTCCAAGCTGGTGATTCTATGATTCTATGAAAAGATGACTTTATTTTGAGGTGAGGAACAGTTCTGCACTAAAGGTTATTGAAGCATTTTGTGTCCCAAAATAAATAAGCTGAAGTAGAACTTCGTTAAAACAGATCTCGTGGTGGGGTTTACGGTAACAGTCACATATAGTGTAACATCGAGTATACATTCTGTTATTGTGTATATTTAATAATACCACATCCGTCCATGATAGTAAATACCATGGTCACGAATCCTATCTGGACCAGAAAGCATAAGCTGGGCAGGCTGTTCCTCAGCAACCCTAAGAGCTCAAGAGCAGAGGCACAGAACTCCTTGCCTTGAACCCCTCTGTAGCTGAGTGTGCCTTTCAGACACATCTTGCCAGTCAGCAGTAATCTCTGTTCCTTTTATAACAACAGTGAAGGCTCTAGTTCTCGATGAAGTGCAGACCCTGTGAGAAGGTTAGGGGAATTGCAGCTGAAAGCTCTTTCCGTCCACATTCCTCGCCTGGTTGGAAGTTCTCAAGTTTGGTTTATGATATAAAGGCATTGGTAGAGATGCCACAGCTTTATCCATTTGTGATTAAGACACCGAATCCCGAGCATTTGGGTTAGATGCAAGCCCATTTTTTCCACAGCTTTGTCTCTGCTGGACTGTGTGACAAACATGGCTTATTTTGTACATTAGCCTCCAACCACATTACGTGATGCGTAGCGCACAGTGCGCTCTAAATCTGGGTTATTTAGCCTGAGCTGTACAGCTCTGGATACAAGCTACCAGCTGCTGCTGGTTCATCCCACAGAAACAGTAATGTTTCAGTGCTGTGATGTGGAGATGCTTTTCAGCTGCTTGGACAGATGATCAATACTTTTTCTCTTCCACAAATGGATGCACAGGATTGGAGCCCAGGTGGTTACCTGGCCCACGACTGGCACAACAGTTGTGACCTATCCCGTCAGTCTCGTGCATTTGGCAAGGACGTGTCTGGAGTGTGCATAATTTTTCTTTTTTCCCACTGACGCTCTCATCCTTTATATTTTCTTTTTGGATGTGTGAGGTTTTAGTTTAGAGGAGTTTTTCTGGGTATTTATTATTTTTGTGTGTTTGACAGCTTTTCTCTCGGCCTCCTCCCCAGGCTTTTTCTGATCTTTTTTCATTAGTGTAATTAATGACAAGCTCCAGCCTTGTCTCTCCCTTTAGCCTCAGTCTCTTCTCTCTCCTAAATTTCTTTGCAGTCCAGCTGGCCATTTCTTCTTTATAACTTGGAGAGGTGTAGAGCGTTGGTAGATACTGCTTTTCAAGTTCTCATGCCCTCCACTGGAAGGTCTGAAAATACCTGAGGCTTGCAGCCTTGCTGATAGGAACAGACCAGAAAAGAATAATATGTTCCCCCTTTCCCATGGCCCGGTGGACGTTGTCTGTTGTGGTTATGCAGCTTCTGTGCAGTGAAAAAAGGTTAGTGACCAAGGCCATAAAGAGTTGTTCCTATTTACCTGTCACTTCTTCTGACTTAAACATTTTGTTGTCATCCTCCATTACCAATCATTATTAGATTCCCATTAGCAATGTCACTCTTCAGCCTCTCACTCTCCTGGAGCACTGAACTTAAACAGCATGACAATTTACCTGTTACAAAGTTCATCTATATTTTATTCTGGTCCTTATCGCTCCAAATATTTTAAGATCTGAGCAACTGTTTCCCCTGTTTGGTAAGGAGTAGCTATTATTCTAGATATCATTATTTGTGTAGTGTTCTTGAATTCAATATTGATAAGTCCTGGTATGGAGATCAGAAGCATTATTTACATTTTTTTGTTCAATCAAGTAAGATAAAGCCCTGGGCTTTGCCTCTAGATTTTATTACTTGCAAACTGGTTATATATAGAAATGAAAGTGTTTGTCTTGGAGTTTGTCTAAATTAATAATTTTGCTTGACATCAGAGCTAAGAATGTTTCCTCTCCGGGACACAGGAAGCTTTCATCCGTTCCCATCTTCAGTTTAAATGGCAGGTTGCAAATAAAGTAAGTCGCAAGTGAAATTTTCTTCAAGTTTATCATCCATAACATTTATCAAGGTCTGACATACTTAGGACAAAAGATTTTGTAGAGGCGATGTAAATGTTACCTTTATTGCTTAGGGAAGAATTATATATGTAAGAACTATTTTAGTGGCCCTAAGAAGCTATAAATTGCAGCTATTGATATTTTGTTTGACTTGGGTTTATTATAAAAGAGAAGTAGGCATGGGTTGCTTCAGCAATAAATAGGAATTGCCTGAGACGAGGCTGTACTTTTTTCCCTTGTGTGAATTTCCAGTTAAAGCTTCCACATTCCTTTCAAAACCATGCTTGACCAATCTTTTGTAGAAAAGCCTGGTTTTAACAGTCGTGGCAGTTTTTTGTCCTCGCTATATTATGGTGGTATTTGCATGAGGAGCATCAATTCAGTTGATACACAAAACCAGTTGTGAATTAAATCTCTCTCTCATTACTTTGGGGAACCACTAGAATTTGTTTAGAGACTTTTAGAGGTAATTAAACATATGTCAAGAGCTTTATCTAAAAAGCAGCTCTGTTTCATGAGAGAATGCTGTTTTACTACCTCTTTAAGGATCCCCTACACTACGCTGCAACTTTCTATAATTCCTTAACAAAGATGTGACGCTATTTGCTTTCATTCTGAAGTATGTGATGAACAAACATGCATACAATTAAGCAGGAGAATTAAAAAGTTCTATCTGCAAATGATTTTCTTCAAACATTTCTTCTTCAAATGTCGTCTTCTTCTCTGTTCATTTTTCCTAAGCTGCACAGGGGAAAAAAAATCTACTGCATGCTGTTGGTAGTCCTAAGCACTGCCTTAATTGTAGTCTGCCACGCTCGGGTCTCCTTGCAGTGGTACAAGATTAAAGCCAAGCAGAGAGGAGAGAAAGGATGTAGGGAGCTGGGAGCCCAGATTCCAGATATGCCTTAGAGCATTTGAAGTATGAGAACCGATTAATGGAGAGAAATTACATCTTTTTTTTCACCCCTGAGGCTATAAAATGTGCAATACAGCTATCCTTCCATGTCCCCTTCCCCAGCTCTGAAAGTCAAGAAAGTTGGCTTTGCGGAAGTAAATGGGCATCCAATCGGAACTTGTTATTAAACATAATTCCTCTCATAGCTCCTCGTGCTCTTCATCTCTGACTTAAAAATTTTGATGTGATGAGTTGTGACAAGGTTAAAAGCATCGTCACCTCTCTGTCTGTGTGCTGGAGGTTTCCTTGGCAGAAGAATTTTAGCTAGCGACATAGAAAATGAAATGCGGTTTATGTGACAGTGGGAGTGATCTTGGGCAGCTGCCCCTACCTGCAGTTGAAAATGGTAATAAGAAATGATAGGCTTCTTGAACAGTACAAGATACTGAGCCTCATACAAAATATAGCAACCCTTTCTCAGTGTGCTTACTTTTATCCTCTCTGCAGTACACTATTGATGCTCAAAGCGTGCATTCACTGCCTGCGGTCCTTCTCGACTCGACTGCTATGCCAAGTAGTTACTTGGCTGCTGTAAGAAAGAGTATGGTCTGTAGACTACCTGCTTTCTTACTTTCTGTTCCAGTGACAGACTGAAAAGACGTTATGGCTAGCCCTGAGCATAACTTCCAAGCAATGATTATTTAGTCAATATGATTTTAGTGTTGCTGGTGACTTTTCACATTATCTCCAGGATGGATGATCATGATGTTACCAATACTGCTCCACACCGTTGTTCTGGATAAGCCACTGTAATTCATTCCAGTTGCCAAATAAAGGTGATTTTGGAAAAGCACGTCATTTTTAAGCTGTGACTTTCAGAGAGCTTAAGCAAATCTTTGGGGCCGTTTAATGAGGCTATAAAAATGTTGATTTTATTTAATAATCTTTGAATATAGGAGTTGCTAACATTAGTGGCATAACTACTGCTCCATGTACCTCAAAGAAATAAAGGAGGCCAGCTGACTCCCACTTTATGTAAAAGGCTAGCATTGCTCCATCAGTGGGGCATTTCTTCTCAATTTCAGAGCTTGTTACTGATTCAATGGAAGAGAACACAGGGCCATTGCTGCAGACACAGAGCTTGTGATGAACGCACCTTTCGGTGCCACTGAAAGAATCCACTTTGGATAGTTTGTTACATTTGGACTAATACAAAAATGAGGATGTATTTTGTTTTTATTACAGGATCTTATTTTATTCCCCTGGAAGCTTAGGAAGGCCAGAAAACTTTTATGAAATATTTTCCTATTTTGCATCTCAATAAAGTATTATTCGTTTGCAGAAAAAAAGTATCACTTTTTTTAATTCTTAAGTAAAAGTTTCAGCATGCTTTGAGGTTCTACAACAAGCAGAGCACTGTCCTGTGTGGCCGTGTTGACTGGCAGGTAAGGTAGGATGCTTAAGATCAGCAAAAGTATTGCCATCAATTTGAAAACTACTAAAATTCTTAGATGACAGAAGGGTGAGGAAAGAACTGTAAATGTGTCTTCTCCTACCTTTCTCTCCCTTTTCATAAAATCCCCACAAACTTTCTTTTTTTTCTTGCAAAACTAAGCTAACTAAAAATTCTTCTATTTTTCCAGTTCTGGTTAGTCTGAACACCAGAAGGTGTTTCAGAAGAGGCATACAAAGGTGCAGGTTTATATTCAGATTTTTTGTGTTACTGTTTTTTAAAGAAGGATGGTTACAGGTTCCCTTATGAAACTGGCGAAGTGGTACTTTCTAACAAAACCTTGTGCCTAATGCAAAGGCCTTTTTCATCCCCACTGGTGAAAGAAAGAAAATCCCCTCCGCCCAGGGAGGTGGTTGAGTCACCTTCCCTGGAGGTGTTTAAAAGATGGGTGGATGAGGTGCTGAGGGACATGGTTTAGTGGTTGATAGGAATGATTGGACTCGAGGATTCAAGTCTTTTCCAACCTGGTGATTTTGTGAATAGACTGTTCAGATTTAGACTGCACTTCCCAGCAGCAATGTCTGCGGCATAGGCATCATTACAAATATTACTGTCACAGGGAGAATGGTACAAAACAGTCTGGATGGTCAGCATTAGCCATAAGGCATCAGTGTGAAACTTCATGCGTGTATCTTTCTAGCATCTGTCTGTTTCTGTGTACTTCTCTCACAAATAGTATCTCTGGCAGCAAAGGTGATAGCATGTTTTGAACTGATTTGAAATATAATAATGTATTAAATACAATAATGTGGTATTTTGTGTCTGAAACAATAATTCAGACCAATAAAAAGGGACTCAGCCCAAGCTGTGAAGATCTGCAAACAAGGTGTCGCTGTCCAGTAGCTTAGATTTAGATAGAACATTTCAGTGGGGACCACAGGCGTATTTTGTTGAAATTCTGCGTCTGTCAATTATGCTGTTCCCAGTAGGCACCTCTCTCTAGGTTAAAGTTTATGTGCTAATGCTTAATAGCACGTCAGCTCTTGTTTAGTGAAATTGGTGATTTCTTTCCAGATTTATAGCTCTCAGAATGGAAGATGCGTAAATCCTTTAAAATACCATTTAAGAAAAAAAGACATCTGATGTCCTTTCTGCAATGCTAATGCATTATTCAGTCTTCAGCCTGTTTTGTCTTATCAGAAAAGTAAAAATAAACTCTTTGAATAATGCTTCCTGTTTCACAAAAAAGATGCAAAAATGGATCATCACTTTACCTGTGATTCTGAACTGGCAGAAGTAGCAGCAGGTTGCTGATCAGTTTTCAGATGTGAAACTGTAAAATAAAGATAATTTGTTCATAAAGTTCTTTCTCCGTAGACCTCAACCGCAACCGTTAATATAGTGGTGACGGATGTAAATGACAACGGACCGGTGTTTGATATGTTTCTACCTAGAAACCTGTCTGTACAGGAAGAGGAAGCCAATGCTTTTGTTGGTCAAGTAAGGGTAAGTTATCAACTGTGAACAGTGAAATTGTTTCTTTTATTAAGAAAACTGTCCAGGCTATTAGTAAAAAGCACAAAATAATTGTACTGTAGACAAACTTATATCAAAATATCTTAGATTTAAATGTGAACTGCCCATTGTCAGAAACATTTGTGTTAACAAAGTCATCTTTTGGACGCTAAGATGCAGAACTGATTCTTTTATTCTCAATGCTTATAGCTGAAAAGACTTTCTCATATAAACAGGGCACGTTAAAAATGTTTTTGAAGATGCACACCACTGTAAAAGCTTGGTTATGGGAAATTTTCATTGTTACAACTTTTATTGCCACATTTTTATACTCCTGCTGATTTCTTTTAAAATATTTTTCTAACGTACTGATAAAGTGATGTGTATGTGTATAAAACTGTCACACACAGAGAGTGTTTTAAGGCTATTGATGGGAAAAACAGTTAAACTGTTGATTGAAATAATTGATTAGCTGTCATAAAACTACACTGTGCTTGTGGTATTGTTAATTTGAATGATGTAAAGCAGTGTAAATTTTTAGAACTTATATGGGTCTTCTGGACTACCGAAAGCAGATTCTGTCACCTGGAACATGCGTCACTTCTTTTTGGCAGAGACAATTTTCCCCAACAACGGGTGAAAGAAAAAAAAGTATAAGTTGGGCTTTTTTTTTAAAGAGTAGTTTAATATAATGTTTATATTTCATAAGCACAAAGGTTGGATGCAATATAAACTGTAGGGATAAGGTGAATTTAGAAGCAGGTTTTTTTCAGGAATTTAGGTGAATATAAATAGAAAAGGTGAGCTGCATAGGATGCTTTTGAGTTGCATGAGAACTATACTAGGCAGCGTACAACCATAATATCCATGATTGCTTCCAAATTTATGTTATCCAGTAAGACAGTCATCAGCGTTTCTCGCTTATCCTCGTTCTTGTTAGTTTTATGTTCTTTTTGAGTATAACCTGGTATCATTAAAGGTGGGTACTGCTCTGAAAGTGTCCTAGCTTCAGTGTGGTTTTCAAGGAAAATAACTTCTGTCAGCGTTGATGAAGACTACAGTTTTCCTGAAGCTCAATTTTTTTATGCTAGACTTAAATATCAGCCACTTCAAGGGCTGTTTTGAAGCCTTGGACGTACAGAAATTAGGATCCTTGTGATTAAATCAGATTCCATGAATCAATAAGTTATTTCTCTGGGTTTTGTCACTGTGTTCATCTTATATGGTCATTTTTCATTTTGCATCCAAAAGGTACGGACATGATATTTCAAATAAGTACCAAATATCTTCAAAATCCATTTTGTGTTTTGCTGGGTGCCTTCAAGGTGCAATAATCTTCTTAAACACTAGATTGGATCTATCTTTAGTTTAGATGGAACTATAAAATAAAACAAGATATTGTAACAGAACTTCTCTATCTTATAAATCAGTATAATTTCTAACTTGTGTTGAAATGAAAATATTTAATGAAACCTTGTGATAGCTTGTTCCTAGTTGTGGAATGACAGAAACTGGTGATATCATTTATTGTCAGGTTTACCACCAAGTCCTATATGCCGTGTCAACTAGTAAAAAGATAAAGCTGTAACAAATTATTAGTACTGGTATTAAAATGTTAGAAGTAGCCTGAAAAGCTACGAAAAGCTGTTGACATTTCTTTCCTTATTCTTCATTTTCTATATGGACTTTATCTTTCTTCCCTCTCTCGAGACCACAAAAATTCATTTCAGTTGCCTGCTCATTTGTTTCTCTAATCAAGTGATGATTCCCATTCACACCCACCTTTTGTTCCCTCTCCCATAATAGAGGGAAGGTTTTAAGCAGTTCTGGGTACAGAACAATTCGATCAAACACTCCCATGAATAACTCCTGCCACAGACAAGAGATTTGTGTGCTCCACTTTGTTTGGAGTCGGAAAGTAGGGAAATTCCTTCCACTTCTTAAAACAAGGTAGATCTCACAGTTTCAAATCCAAACCTTTGGCATGAGAAGAAACAGATGCGGTTGAGGATCTGTGCAATTTTTATTCTCATCTCATACCACGATGCCAGGCAGGATTAGCCTCTTTCTGCTGACACCCTTACAGCAGTTCCTTGACCTCAGGTGAGCTGATGACACAGGTCAAATAGGTCTTAAAAGCTCCTTGCCATCCACAGCTTGGAAAATGGGGTGGCTTTTTAAACTAAATGGCTTTCAAAAGCTTCACTCACCTTTCCTGTTTCCAATATTACGTTTGTGCATTAATTTTCATCTTCAGAGTAATACACCTCCAGAAATTTTGATACTTGTTATCAGGGGAGCTTTTCAATCATGGTCATTTTCACAGCAGTTGATTATTGAGAGTCCAGAGTTTTTGTATGAAGGGAGCTCTTGGTTTTGTCTGCCTGACACCTTGCATCCCTCTGTGTTTTCAAGCCCTTTCATCTGTTTTAGCCTTATGCCAGACTAATTCTTCTGAATCAGTGGTTTCATGTCTCTAATATGTCCATTTAGTATTTTGATGGCTGATTCTGTTAGAGGTGCCTGTTCACATTTCTGTCACTGGGATAAAAAATTATAGTTTTCCTGAGCTTACAACTTAGACTGGTTTATATTTGGCCTGCTAAATTTTGGCTGCAGCCTCTCATTATAGATGTTCTTCTGTGACTTTGATGCAAGGAGTAGTTACTACTGCAAAAAGCAGAATATTCTGGCTTAAGCTAAAGTAGTTTTCTAACTACTTAGATGAGTTAAACCTCATTTAAGTAACTGTTTTTTGAAAGTTACAGGCAGAATGCCCATCTGATAGCATCTTTTTTCAAACAGTGTTTTTCCAGACGCTGTTCTCTTGAGAAACGATAACATCTTGTGTTGAGTATGCTATGTGCTGAACAGATGTGCCTTCTGTAATCATCTTTGGGTTTTGTCTCACTCTCCTACCTGAAGAGTGCAAGGTCAGACAGAGAACTGGAACTGTCCCAATTAGTGCAGATTGGCTATTGTGAAGTTCCTAACATTAAAATTAGTTCTTTGAAAGTAGTAGAATATGCATAAGTTAGCTGGGAAATGTTATCCATATGCATGGAGATGGGAAGTATATTCTGTAACCAGCTCTTGTCTCATTAGCTGGTGGAATTATCTCCCTTTGCGTCACTGGTGGAATTATCTCCCTTTGCGTCCAGCGCTGTAATAATGGATGTTTGCTTTCTAAAACTCAAAAAAGAGTACTGGAGAGTTTATTTTCTGGTATTTTCAGTGTCAGATTGAACAATTGTCAAGATTAGTGATCACTTCTTTGAAGACTCCTTGGTAGAAGTAGTTGGACAGTTTTCTTGTGATGAATGTCAGGTGTCTAACTTTTTTCTGATAGTCAGACCTTATGGCCTCAGTATTTGTAATTGATGGAATGCTAACTTCCTGCATTCATTCTTCTGTGAACAAGAACAAAACTGAGAGCATTTTAAGAGCCTGACTGGTGAGATAAGTAGTTTCAAACCGAAATGTTGGCTGATACATTCCAGCTCTGATTCCAGTTCTAATGTTCTCTAATTAGGCGGGCATATGAGGAGAGCCAGCAGTCTACAGAAATGACAAAAATAGCTTTAAAATGGATTAATGTATTAGAGAAATGTTTTGGAGCCCAGTTAAATATGGATATTTTAAACAATATAAATATATTTCATCTCTGATTTAGAAAGCTTCGCCTTTTATTTCTGCTAGTATGTATATCCGTTGGCTCAATCTCTGAATTACTTGATCATGTCCTTGCCAAAGAATATACTCATCATAAAAGCAAAATCTCTAATCATCTGTCAAGTGAAAACGGGCAGTGCAAGTCTCTAAATATAGGATTTGGTTGCATGCCAGACTAAAGAAAGCTTATCTATTTTAAGTCTTACAATGTGATTAACTTTTATAGGAGGTTCCTGGGTCCATTCAGTCATGTTTTTGCAGCCATGAGCTTTACAATTTTCATTTATTTTAATTTATATTTGCTTGTAGCATTTAACTGTTCTTACTGTGTAGTTTTATTTAGAATTACATTTAATTGGTTTCTGAACTAACCCTCCAGATGCACTGGAATTAGCTTTGACTGCAAAAGTAATTCTCAAACATTTTCCCGTCTTGAATAGTAGCTAAAATATGTCAGTATTGAAAATTTATAGTATGCTACCTTTACCCTAACAGATTACTCCTAAGTGTAGTTATCAGAAAAATTATGAACTGGTTTGACTTGATAGTTCAATAGGATGCTTTTTCTTTTGAATATTTCTTGAGGGATAGACGCCAGACCTGTAGTGTTTTTCAAAAGCATGAGGGGTGGGAGGGCAGCAATAGTTCTCTTAAAGAATCATAGAACCATAGAATAGTTTAGGTTGGAAGGGACCCTAGAGATCATCCTGGTCCAACTCCCCTGCCATGGGCAGGGACACCTCCCACGGGATCAGGTGCCCAAGCCCCATCCAGCCTGGCCCTGAACCCCTCCAGGGATGGGGCAGCCACAGCTTCCCTGGGCAACCTGGGCCAGGGCCTCCCCGCTCTCATGGTGAACAAATTCTTCCTTATGTCTAGTCTAAATCTGCCTCTGTCTAGTTTACCGTTCCAGACAATCCTATCACTACAAACCTTTGTTAATATTCCCTCCCCAGCTTTCTTGTAGCCCCTTTGCTATAAGTTCTCCTTGGAGCCTTCTCTTCTCCAGGCTGAACAACCCCAGCTCTCTCAGCCTGTCATCGCATGGGAGGTGCTACAGCCTTCTGATCATCTTTGTAGCCTCTTCTGGACCCATCCCAACAGCTCCATCTCCTTCTTATGTTGAGGATTCCAGAACTGGACACACATGCTCCAGATGAGGTCCCAAAAGAGAGAAATAGAGGGGCAGAATTCCTTCCTTTGCCCTGCTGGCCATACATCTTTTGATGCGGCCCAGGACACGGTTGGTTTCTGGGCTGTGCGCACACATTGCTGGCTCATGTCAAGCTTCTCATCCCCCAGCACCCCCAAGTCCTTCTCTTCAGAGCTGCTCTCAATCACATCATCCCCCAGCCTGTATTAAAACCACAGATTGCCCCGACCCAGGTGTAAGATCTTGCAATTGGCCTTGAGACTTTGTTCTTGGCCTTGAAGGAGTAGGAATTGCCTTGAGATTTCAAGATAGCCAAAATTTGAGATAGTGCCCCGAGGTTTTTTTGCCTGTCCCATTTTCTTAGACCAGCTACACCCAATTGCACCATCAGTGCAGATCACTGAATTTGCCCTTGGATATTCCAGTGTCCACTTTTATTGTATGTTCGTATACAATTTTTCTTCATCAAGTCATTTTTTGCAGGTCAATAATTCAGAACATTTAACTTCTATCACTTTGTAACTCTTACCTCTTCTTGCAATGTAATGTAAAGTCTTGTGGCACGTCAGTAAGCTAAAAAGCCTTCTGGATACTTTCAGTTGAGCGTGAAAGAAGAATAGAAGTATTATATCATTTCTTAATTTGAAATTTATACAAAACCAGCAGTCCTTTAATCATGCAAACTCATAGAAGAGGTTTGGTTTGTTTTTTGTTTGTTTTTTTTTTTCTTTACATGAATAATGTAATGTAAATGTCACTTTTGTAGGAAGTTCTGCAGAAATGAACTCTTGTAGGTTTTTGAGCTGCAAGGGAGTATTACCATATGTGTCTGGGAGCTTGACTTATTAATCTAACTGTATGAAATAGGAGAGAAGTATGTGCAAAACTGCTGACAACACTGGGAAGATGAAAGTATTTCCTTGTTTCCTTACATTTTTGAGTCCAGGTGACAGAAATCTTTCAAAACAGTCAGTATATTCAAATGTTTTCCTTTGCTTAGAGCAGGTAAGGAATGAAACAGAGAAATGAAAGACTGTGTAAAAGCAGGCAAAAAGAAATGGAAAGGAGAAAAAGTCTTTCTGAAATAGAGCATCAAAGAAAAATTCCAAATTTCTATGGCTGACTGATCTTCCCTCCTTAAAATATTTTTAAATAAATACCAGGAGATCAGAAATGTTCCAAATATCTGTGGTCTTCTCCTGCATGTGGGAGAATGTTAAATTTGTCGTTTGAGCACAAACAGTAATCTCCTTGAAAAACAAGTGCAAAATCCAATTTAGCACTCCCACCCACACTTGATTTGCTGTTGAGACAATTGAGGGGCTTGCGAATCTTCTAAACCCATAATAATAAAAAATTAAACTCATAGTAATAAAAAAAAATCCCATTATCATCCCTGACAATAATAACCCAACTCCCACCAACAGCATCGTTTGTATCCTCCAGCACAATTTGTACCCCTCCCTCAAGCTGCAGTGTTTGCTGGAATACTGAAGAGGCTGTTGGACACCCAGAGCTTTTGTTAGGTTGGCCATGGATCATTGGGAATGTCTGTCCCTGAAGAAGACCTGAAGGAAAATTTAGTCTGGAGGAGGTTGGGTTGGTGGCAAAGTGGTCCCTGAGAAGCTTTTCAGCTTGCCACTTTGGTGAGGAGAAGCCTGTCATGTTTGCCTCTGCTTTACAGACAAGTATGAGTAACAACACACTGCCTTGTTTTGCCATTTTCTGGCTCCAGCAGTTCAAGCATAAACCCTCAATTAACCTGCTTAAATCCTGTTGTTACCCATTGTGAGCAAGAGTTGTGGATATTAGTAGGAGGTTTCTTTTGAAAAGAATGATAATGATATAATTAATATTGTTGGCATTTAGCACTTTTCATTATATTTCAGAGTTAATGATCCTTCAAGAGATGTTTTGGTAATGCAGATCCCCGAGAATTTTATTTTCAAGCTGTTTGAGACAGAGGAAGATAATTTGTTTCTCTGGAAAACCAATGTTTATATCCATGAGGGTTTCTTAGTAATGTAGAAGCATAGCTGGTAATGCAAAATTAAACTTACCACAACAGATAAAGGATATTACTGTGTGGTATCTCCAGTAAATACGGGATGTATTTTCCAGGAAATAGAGTCATGATTAATTTATATTCCTAGCTTTCCAGGTTTATTTTGTCATGCAGTACTTTGTAGACCCCACGAGAATGGAAATAAGAGTACTCATGTGGATCTGAGGAGTTACTAGAATAACACCAGTAGTTCCTGGAGCCTCTTCAGAGGAGCACACTTTTCCTAATTCTAAATAATGAGATGGGAGAGGTAGAAATGAGCATCTCGTCTTTGCATCTCTTGCAGCATTGGCAAGAGGAGCCAGTCAGCATGGCAGTGTTTTGGTTCTCTTCTAAAGTCTAATTTATACTCTTGCAGATGCTCTCAGTTTAAAGAAAATAAATTATCTTAGACCTATGTAAAGCAAGGTCCTCTGTGCTGACAAAAGCCCTTTTGCTTAGGCCACATTGACTTCAGTGAATTTATAAGCTCTTCATTTGTGTAACACTGGTGCAGTAAATTTGCCTAACAGGCTGCTTGACTGAGATTCAGTAACAACAGTGGAAAACCTCTGAGTGTGCAGGGGGATGGTTCTGAGTCTTTCTTTTACTCAGAACAGCAAAACCAGCCTAGTTTCCTATCCAGGCTTACCAAGTGTGTTGAATGTGTATGCAAATGATGGAGCACCAGAAGGTGTTGGTAGATGTTCATAGAATCATTTGGTTGGAAAACACCTTTGAGATCATCAAGTCCAACCATACCTGTCCACTACTAAATCATATCCCTAAGCACCTCATCTACCTGCCTTTTAAACACCTCCAGGGATGGTGACTCAACCACCTCCCTGGGCAGCCTGGTCCAGTGCTCAATAACCCTTTCTCTGAAGAATTTTTTCCTCATGTCCAATCTGAACCTCCCCTGATGCAGCTTGAGGCCATTCCCTCTTTTCCTATCACCTGTCACTTGGGAGAACACATCAACACCCACCTCTCTACAACCTCCTTTTAGGTAGTTGTAGAGAGCAATAAGGTCTCCTTATTGATGGGGAAATATGATGGGTGGGAGGTCAGGTGCTGCAGTAGTTCTTGTGGGATGGCTGGGAGTGCCTCAGGCTGCTTTGCTCTCCTCCGTATTACCCAGCTATGCCTCTACAGGCGCCTGAACTAAGACTTTCCTTCCCTTTGGTGACTGCAGGGATGAAGTGAAAGAGGACTTGGTTTAGTGCTGAATGCAACAAAAGAACCTTCTAGCAGGAAAACAAGGCAGAAATGAGTAGGTTCTTTCTTCAGTTGTCTGGTCTTGACATCCCACTGTGGTGCGGGAAGAGTGATTGGTTTTGCACTTGTGGATTCTCAATTGTGCTGCTCTCAACTTTGAGAATTTTGGCTTATCATAGAGGGAGGAAATTGTTCTGCACAAACCCTATACATACACATATGATGATATGTGCTGGGGGTTGAAGCTGGGGTGAGACAGAGACTGTGCTATGAAGAAGTGAAAGGAATCTGGCTAATTTTGTGCTATTGTACTCCTAATGGACCTTATCTAATAGAAGAAATTATTAAGAATGTTGGTGTAGTGTAGGGGAAAATGTGTGATTTGTATCTTATTGTTACAGCTGAAAACACACAAGGGAACTGGTTGCTGCAGAGACCTCAGAGCTGACATCCTTTTATACCTCCTAGCAGGTAGATTTTTGGGGAGCAATTGGAGAAAACACTGACTAGAAACAACAGGAGTAGATGACAGAGTCAAAGCATCAGGGAGAGGTTCTTGATCTGAATTTGTGGTGTGCTGTGACTTAGCTTGCAGAGCTTAGTCCTTTAAACGTGTACTCTGGGTCTGTACCTGGAAAGGCCGGGAGAGCCGGTTTTGCCCACGAAGCCTGGATTTGCAATTACAATGTCTCTGCTGGAGCTTAAACAGAATGTGAAATGTCATATTCCTAGGACCATCAAACTTGTTCTGAGTGGAACCAAGCCTGAGTCTTACTGTAGGTTTATGCGATGGCTGAGGGCATATGGCTCAGATATTAGCTGTGGAGCAGGTCAAGTCCAAGGAACAAAATGAAGGGGTGCAATGAGATAACACGTACGCCCCAAACAGTTCTCCTTTGAGTGCTCATCCACTATGCAGATGGTTTCCTCCACACAGCTCTTGTAGTTGAGTATTTTTTCATCTTTACGTCCAGCGAGGGGTCTGTTGCAAATCTTCCCTCCATGTAGAACCATGTAGTAGGGATGACAGAGGCTGCGTATGCAGCTCTGTGTCTCAGATCATCTCAGCCATTACTGTTGCTAGAGGAAATTCTCAGCGCCTCCAGCATTTGTGATGTGATGACACTGTTGTCCCATCTTGGGACCTTTTCTATTACTTCTGAAATTTCCCTCGTTTTGCTGGTCCCTTCTTGTTATATTTGATTGGTTGTTTTTTTTTATTCTCAGTTTCTGTGGTGTCTGCCTCCTGCGTGACCTTTGAGAGCTGTGTTGCCTACAGCAATCATCCTGCTTTTTACGCTGCCTCTGTGTAGCCTGAATTTCCTGTATGAGCAACATTTGAAAGGCTGTGGAGAGATTTCTGACTGTAGATAGATCTATAGCTCCTTTTAACCTCTGCTGTCGTCTGGTGGCCCTTTACCAACTAAACCATCAAGACTCTTACCATAGATCTCCAACCGGTGACTCTTGCTGTTAGTATCTTGTGCAGAAGTTCTTCAACTTACTCTGCATTTCCTTTGCTTTACTTTTGATTCAGAGGTGCTATTTGTCTGTTACTGTATAGTATAAACCTTTCTTCTTGGGTAGCTTTCTAATGGTTTTCCAGCACATCACCTAGGAGGTCTTCTACCCACAATCAATTCTTTCTACAGAGGAAGTAGGATTGATTCTAAATCAAGCAAATCAACCATACATTGAAAGAGATCGGTGAAAAGGATGTGTTATCCATAGACTGGTCATTATGAAGTTGTAGCTATTACTACTTAGCACATTGATGTAGCACAAGGGGAAAGCGCTATTTTCGTATTAACAATTTTAATTGACTTTTAATTGATTTCTGGGAAGATAAATGGTTTCATTACTAAGTCTTACAACAAACACCTTCACCAGAATTAAACATTCATGGCAACTTCCTGACAATTGTTCTGAAACAAAACGTGAAAATCTCTTATAATCTTCCCAGATGCCTGCAGCCTCATTTATTAAGTCAAATAAATGAAAATACCTTGCTTACAGGATACCCTTTGTTTAATTTACATAACCTTAATGATCGTGCCATAATTCAATTAAGAGGAGATAAAATAATAGGTCAACATTCCGACTCTGTTGAGGGCCTGGTAGCTCTAGAAAAAACATGTGAATTTTGTCCATCCCTACACAGGCATTTAGGTAATAGCAAGAATAATTTGGCTGGTACTGAAATTTCAGGCTTAGTTCAGGCTTAGATCAAAGATATCAATTGAAAAAAAAAAATAAAATTTTCTATTGCAGTCATCTGCCTTTTATGAGTGGAGAAGAATAAGGATGAAATGGGTAACCTATGGTTTTGAAAAACATGATAAACTGTAGCAAGTTAAGTAGCTCTTCAGAGAGCAGCGATTAAAATATCACTAAATGTGAAAAATATGTTAAGTGAAAAGAAAATATCTAACTAATGTGTCCATTCTTTCTATCTGCTGACTGCATCCATCTTTGATTGAAGCATGTACTCCGTAGGGATTTGGACAACAATGAAACACTAAATCAAACAGTGTAAAGTAAAAATTCCTTAGAATTCCATAGAAGTATCCAAGAGCTTGGCTTTTCCGGGACCTAGTTTCTCTCCTGCTTATGTGCGAGGCTGAGCAACTGCATCTGTGTTTTCTCCTGAAGTCCAGTCAGGATGCAGTAAAACTACCTTCTGTCGCTGCAAATTAAGGGATTTGTTTCTAGGAGGTATTTTATCTTTGGCACAATAACAGAGGGAGGCAAGCTGATGCAAATAAGTGCTGGTGAGCCATACAGACATTAGTACTCTGTAGAATATTATCCTAGCCACCTCCTGTGTCTCTTGTATTTAAAATGTGCATTAAAACATGGTTCTTTTTTCTGTTTCTTTAGGCTACAGATGCAGATGCTGGTGTTAACGGTCAGGTTCATTACAGTTTGGCAAACTTCAACAATCTTTTCCGAATTACGTCAAATGGTAGCATTTATACAGCAGTTAAACTGAACAGAGAAGTGAGGGACTATTATGAACTTATTGTTGAAGCAACAGATAGAGCTGTGGACCCCCGTCGTTCAACACTAACTTTGGCGATCAAGGTACTGGATATTGATGACAACAGCCCTGTTTTTACTAATGCTTCCTACACTGTCTGTGTGCCCGAAAATCTACCACCAGGCACTGTCTTCCTGCAAATAGAGGTAAGAGAGTGTTACGGAGTGAAGAAAATATTTTCTGAATATTCTGCAATGCTAAGCATGATCTTATTTAATTGTCAGTGTCTGCAGAAAAAGATCACAAACTGGAGTGGGGGAAGTTATGACACTTAACGGACTGAAAAATGCATGGCCTTTAGACAGGTACATAAGAATACTTTGAAGCTGAGGTTCATTTGGAAATAAGAGCAATTATTAAAAAACAAACAAAGGAACAACAAAACCTACATCGCTGTTGTCATTTCTTGGAATATTGTTTTACATATTTAAAGTGCTTTTGATTGGTTTTTGAAAGCTCATCGTGTTGCCTCTACCTGTTTACATTAGTAGCAAAAGATAGCTTTAGACATTTAGGTCAAACTTAGATGTCTAACCTCACATTATAGTTAATGGAGATAAATAGTTGCTTCCAGAAGCAATTCATCCAGTGCTGAGATCATCATCTAACATAGCTGGAGTGAAGTGCAGTTGAAGACTGGTAGCTTTTGTCTTTGACTGTAATGGATATTCAGACAGGTGAGAGTTAATTCTTCAGGAACAAGCTAGATCTTTAAAGACAGACGATTCACTTCCCCTGGGGAGTCTGTATATCCTCCTGATGTTTTGCTCTGCATCCCTGAATGAATCTGTCCCAAGACAATCTTGACAAGAATGGTTTTCTCTGAACATGTCTACAGATAAATTTAAAGTAAAATTACAGCTAAAACAAGTGCATAATACTCCTTATCCTGATGAAAATGAATATTCTTTGTCTAAATACTGGTATGAAGTGAAAATAGCCATGTTGCCATATGTGGATGAGACCAAGCAGCTGCTTAGCCCTCCAGCCCTTCCCTGGCAGTGGCTGATAGCTGAAGCCCAAGGAAGCAAAGAACAACAAACTGACCTTCCTGTGACTCTTCCCCAAAATATTGTGCTTGTTTCCCGTGGCAGATATCTCTGGATTTTATAACCTTAAGTGGATTTGTCTTCCTCATGTTTGTACAATAGTATAAAGTACATTCAATATTATTGGAATAATTTAATGCAGTGAAAGTTGTTTGCAGTATTTTCCTTCTTTGATGTTCTTTAAATCTAGGAGGGATTTTTTGTCAAAATGGATTTTGTTTGGATTTACATACTTTTATTTTTTTCATGGCATCTCCTAGGCAAAGGATGTTGATCTTGGTTCTGATGTTAATTACCGAATACGGACACAGGAAGCACTAGAGTATTTTTCATTGAACAAGTATACAGGCGAGTTATCGCTTTTGAAGTCCTTGGATTATGAATCATTCTCTGACACAGAAGCAACCTTCACCTTTCTCGTGGAAGCCTTCGACAGCAAGGGCACTATGCCTCCTGGTCTCGCCACTGTCACGGTGAGAGTAAAGGTAAGAGGAATAACTTCTCGGTTGATAACGTCCTCTCCTATTTGTTACAAAATACTTCATCAAGCCTTCCATGTGTCCTGATGGAACACTGGAGCTTGGTGGCCATATGTCTGCTTTCCTACTTTTCCACTTGCATCGAGCTACTGCCTTTTTCTGACAGTGACACGTTAAACATACACTTTATAACAACTAATTACTTTGCTATATGCAATTACGTAGTTATGTCTTGGATCACAGATTTATGAAGTACAAGAATACCTGGTACATATATGAATGTTTAGTCCTTTAGAATCCCTGAAGGGGTGAAATAAGTACCTAATGGAATTTTTTGCAAAAATGACACAGTCACATTTCAGTTAAAGCTCTCATAAATTCTAATTTTATGAATGATTTCAGGGTATTGATTGCTGATAGGGCATACCACATCCTGTATTTCAGATTCTGCTGCTTTAAAATGCAGATCTACAAAGAAACAGGCTTATTTTATGGTCTTACGCAGTGAGTTACAGCATCACCTCTGGGTTCAGTTATCTCATCAGTAGTATGGGGATAATGGTATTCTGTTTGCTAACGATCCACAAATGAAAAGCATTTGTAGTTGAAATATTAGCACTTACCCATCTTAATTTGGTCATGTCCAAGAGGAGAGGATACTTTAGATGCTTTAATTCATGCTTCCTTGCATTTACAAAGGTGCAGTTCTGAAGCCAGTCAGTCGAGCCCTTGTCAGCAGTTGCTTTAGTTTTGTTGATTTTGTCAGTGAAGAAGTCTGAGCCATGGGATAGAGGAGAGTTTAGTTACTCATTTTAGCTATGAAGCAAAATTGTAGCAGGAACAAAAGCATAGCTCACAAATGTGAACTTGGTATCTGGCATCTTCTGTTTAAATGTAAGGGAAAGTATTTAGCATATATGAATCAGTCCAGCTTGCTGTGTATCTGCAGATGCTATGAATTGGCACATGATTTTGAGTAATTCTGTTTGCCAGTCTCTGCTGAGCTCAGAATTATTTTAGGGACAGTAAAGGTCTCTTTGATGACAACACAAGAAGGCTTCTACAATACCTCTTCATCTCTGCAAAATTTCTCAGACTGAGATGCAGGTCACCTGCTGCCTAACTGTCCGCGCTCTTCCGTGGCAGCTTCCAAGTCAATCAAAGGAATTGACGTCATGTCCTGAGCCTTTTCTGTTATACTTTTCAGGAGGCAGTTGCTCAAACCTGGTTTTTTTTCTAGAAGAAACATTTTCCTAGTATGAAGAGTTTTTGAAAAAATGAAGTTTTGGGGTTCGTTTGGGCAATTTTGTTTGCTTTTTTAGAGGTATTTGTTTTCAAATAGGAATGTATTCAGTGAAAAGCTGTAACCTGTATTGTAGGGCTGACCCATGCATGATTTTGCCTTTCTGTTGTGTTTATTAATGACTGGGCACCAGGAAACAATGGAGCTCAGCCTGGGGCATTAGGGTACCAGCAGCCTGTGCACTGTCAGAGCGGGTGGGATGGGAATCGGGAACTCAAGAAGAGGATTACTAGAGTAAAAATATAGATTTCTCATTTTCCTGGAAACTCTTCCCACACACAACGAACAAAAGGGGAGCATGACGATACTTGTTTCGAAAGGCAGTTTCTGAGAGGCTGGATTACCAGGCTGGGGCGAGGAGTAGCAATTGCAGCAGTAAAAGGTGTTAGGCTGGGGGCAGAACAGGGCCTGAAAGTGAGGACAATCAACCTGTATTTTAAAGGAGAAAGAAAATAAATCAAAGAAATTTATTGAGTATTGTCACACTCAAGTTCTTTCTGCATTATTTGGTGGACGTAATTAAGTACTATATCTATTGCTGAGATGATGATGATACTTAGGTTCTAGCTTTGTGACAGGTAGTGTTTTGTGGGAATGGGGAAAGGTTTGTGGAAATAACATTTTTAAATATCTTATTTAATTGGGCAGATGTCAGTAACGGCTTATACGTCAGGTGGCAGAAATGTAGAAACTTGATCACAAGGGATGTCTGTAATAGAAAGAATGGCTTAATTTGAGCTTTTAGATGAACTTCCCAGACATAAAAATTTACAGAGGAGGGACAGAGAGGAGAAGGTAGAAGTTGAAATCAGAGGCTTGTGCTGTCCTTGTATGAGGTGAGAAGGAGCCACAAGAGGACATCTTGAATGGTTGATTCAAGGTGTAGAGTGCTGGAAACCAAGTAAAACCAAGGGAAAGAGCTGACCTCAATTGTGAAAAGAAATATGGGAGTAAGAAAAGCATTGAGTTTGTTCTTAGTGGAATAAACTCGTGTTCTGCCTAGTTCTGAACGGGGAGAGCTGACTTGCCTTTGCTGGAGGTGGAAAGTTCTGAACAGCACAAGGAGGGCAGGGCACTAAAATTCCCTTCAGGACAGCGGCAACGCGCACCTTGCACAGGGCTAGCGGCAGCACATCCTGTTCAACTACCAGAGGGATTTCTGTTCAGCAACTCATTGAGGATGGTTACAATTGCACTGATTCCAGCCCTAGGTGCACAATGGCATAAATGACATGCGGTGTGTAGCAGTCCAGAGTTCCATACGCAATCGAGTCTAATCCAGGCTTCTATTCCTCTGCAATCTCAGCCATGGTCTGATCTGCTGCTTTAGGGTATAGCAACATCAGTAACTCCTGAACAGCATGTTCACAGTTTCATTGGACTAATTTATAATTTTTTGTTGACCGATTAAGATATCTGCACAGGGAATTGAAGGGGTCCTAAAACTCACAATTTCTCTCAGACCATTGGTCATTGCTACAGACTAGGAGAAGTCTGTCTAGAAAGCTGCCTGGAGGAGAGGGACCTGGGGGTGTTGGTTGACAGCGACTGAACGTGAGCCAGCAGTGGCCCAGGTGGCCAAGAAGGCCAATGGCATCTTGGCTTGGATCACACACGGCGTAGCAAGCAGGGCCAGGGAGGTTCTCCTCCCTGTGGACTCGGCACTGGTGAGACCGCTCCTCGAATACTGTGTTCAGTTCTGGGCCCCTCACCACAAGAAGGATGTTGAGGCTCTGGAGTGAGTCCAGAGAAGAGCAACAAAGCTGGTGAGGGGGCTGGAGAACAGGCCTTATGAGGAACGGCTGAGAGAGCTGGGGGTGTTTAGCCTGGAGAAGAGGAGGCTGAGGGGAGACCTCATTGCTCTCTACAACTCCCTGAGAGGAGGTTGTGGAGAGGAGGGAGCTGGGCTCTTCTCCCAAGGGACAGGGGACAGGAGAAGAGGAAATGGCCTCAAGCTCTACCAGGGGAGATTTAGGCTGGACATTAGGAAAAAACTTTTCACAGAAAGGGTCATTGGGCACTGGCAGAGGCTGCCCAGGGAGGTGGTTGAGTCACTTTCCCTGGAGGGGTTTAAGGCACGGGTGGGTGAGGTGCTAAGGGGCATGGTGTAGTGTTTGATGGGAATGGTTGGACTCGATGATCCGGTGGGTCTTTTTCAACCTGGTTATTCTATGATTTTGTGATTCTATGATTCTAAATCAGAGCCTGTGTTCAGGGGCAGGGTGCTCCTGCATGGGGATGTACATCTCTCTGCTGTGGAGTGGGAGGAATTCTTCTCTCCCACTCAACCTCCTGCTCTGGGACCAGGAATTCCACGTGTCCGTTCTTGATAAGCAATGTGCTTCCACTTCATTTATAGAATCAGTGAATCTTTTAGGTTGGAAAAGGCCTTTAAGATAGTTGAGTCTGACCATAAACCTAATGCTGCCAAGTCCACCACTAAACCATGTCACTAAATACCACATCCTCACATCTTTAAATACCTCCAGGGATGGTGACTCCACCACTTCCTGGGCAGTCTCTTTAGAAGAAGGTGTTGAACAATTATTCTAATACAGTGTTTGGGACCCCTGACAGGAGATAAACTACGTGCAGACACACTGTAGGCCCTAACATAACAGTTGTGCAGACCGCAGTCTTTAATAATGCAGAATCAAGCTAGAGACGACCAGAAGCGAGCATTAAGGCAATAGTGTGTCTAAACAGGCAAATCATGTAACCAATAGGGATTCAGTCCCTATAATCGTCGGAATACTTTGTATTACAGAGGTCTCCATGTTCTTTTGGGCTTATGCTGCTCTGTTAGCATTTGTCATTTTTCACAGTTCATCTTTAAACCAAAAGTGCTGCAATTTTTATTGTGTGGTAGGATTCTGTTAAACATCTGTGGACAGCATCTGATGGTGTCATGTATTGTTTAGGTGACATAAACCTGAGTGAGCAGCAGTGTAATATACCCATAATCACACTGATTGTTGTGGCTAGGAGAAGGGTGGATCCATGCGGTGACGTTCTTTAGACTCTCACTTTCAGCCTTCGGCATGACAAGTTACAAATAGTTTGTATTAACCTTCCCTGAACTTGATAGAAACACAGATTAGATAGCAGAGTACTGACTGCAGAAAAAAATAACTTAATCTGTTACCTGCGTGTCGGTATTGAAATACAGTATTGGTCTGCTGCAGCCAAATGGCCCTTCAGGTGGTTTGGATATCTAATGACTGTTCAAAGAAAGCCAAAGGTGAGTTCATGATTTGTTGCATCTTTTCTAGTATTACCAAGGAGGAGGAGTATAAAGGGCATTGATTTCTTCTTGCCACAAAGATGCAAACCATCTCAAACAGACTGCAATTTTTTTCTTGTTTCCCCAGTTCTCGGATTCCTCTCACTGCTTGAATAGCTTTTCACTTTCACCTGAAAGTAGTAATGAGTCCTCTCGTCTTGGGATGCATGGGAGATTGCACACATGTTCATTCCAAATAATTGATGATTGTAATCTGTTCTGTATTCAAGAAGACAAAACTTACTGTTTTGTCTGGGTTGTTTTAATGTATATATAATTATACAGGTTAGACATATAAAAATTTATCAGTCTTGAAAATGTAGCTTAAGTGGTAAAAACATTAGCAACTCCAAGAAACAATTTTCATGCAATTTTTCAGTGCTATGGCACCGTCGAGGCATGCTTTCTATTGCCATAAGAACAGCGAAGATTTGCATTCACTCAGTGTCTTAGAGGGCTGAATTGTTTGCTAAGAGTGCCTGTAGTGCATATTGCAGTATGCACAAGCATCCCCTCAAAATATAAATGCTTCCTAGTATTGGAAGAAGCGAAATCATTACTGTTCTAATAGTGTGCTGCTTATTAGGATTTAGCATTTGGAAACAATTACTACAGTAATTGTGCTGCTTAACAGAAACAGGACTAACCTTTTTCTAGTTTATATTGGTGTTGAACGAGTAATGTGCTCCTACATAAATATTTTAAGAATTTCTGTATCGTGGGGCCTGCAAAGTACTTGTATATTTTATGCTCTGATCTCCTCCTATTGTTATTGCCAGCATTATTTTTGTATTACCTCATGTATCTTTCTAGTTTGTTATAATTGCTTTTTTCCTCCTCCTTCTATGTTCTGGGATTATTTTTTTTCTTCCTAATTTTTCAAGTAGAGTAGGCAGTGTAATGAAGCCATTATCTCTGGCTGATGATTCAAAGTGGTAGAGCAACAAAAATAAATAAAACCGGATCTATATGTTTCTAGCAATGTCATATTACAAGACTACCAAGCAAATATTTTATGTGATTCCTACCACGCCTTAATTCCAGTGGACTCCAATCAACATTATACAATGAATTTTCAGGTTTAGTAAAACCGACTATACCCATGAACATCAATAAACCTGTTGCTATCATCAGAGAGTCCACAAATTGCAACTGTCAGACTAATTTTTCAAGAGAAATATGCCATGGAGAAGTTAGAAGACATCATAAGCCTTAGACTATGCATTATATGTGTTGTTTGGTATTTAGAATCATAGAACTATAGAATAGTTTGGGTTGGGAGGAACCTTAAAGATCATCCAGTTCCACCCCCCCTGCCACGGGCAGGGACACCTCCCACTGGATCAGGTGCCCAAGGCCCATCCAACCTGGCTTTGAACACCTCCAGAGATGGGGCAGCCACAGCTTCCCTGGGCAACCTGGGCCAGGGCCTCACCACTACTCTTATAGTAAGGAAATTCTTCCTTATGTCTAGATCTGCCCGGTTCCAGTTTATACCCATTGTCCCTAGTCCTACCACTCCAAGCCTTTGTGAACAGTCCCTCCCCAGCTTTCTTGTAGCTCCTTCTGGTACTGGAAGGTCAGAGGGGACTGGATTTGGATCCTTCACAATTACTATGCTAGGTCTTTACGTCCTTGGGAACTTTGTGTAAAAGAAACAAACCAACCATCCAAAGATGTCTAATAGTCAAATCCTTATCTCTGGCCTGGCTGCTCTGAATGGTCTTTCATCAACAGGACCTTTCTTGCAGTCCTTCGTATTCAAATTGGAAGCAAATTGCATGAGCTTGTCCTAAAGCAGTGAGGAGCTCTTGTCTGCTTAGACAAGAAGGTTCCCTTTGTTTCTCTAACAACCTAAACCTTGAATCAGAACAAGAAGAATTATAACTTGCTTGCTTTCCTAGGGTGAGAGGATTTGAAGAAGTAGTTAGATGGATCACGCTCTCAACCAAAACAATCAGAGCCAACAGTAAAGCAAAGGAACAGGCTGCCCAGGGAGGCAGTTGCGTCACCTTCCCTGGAGGTGTTTAAGGCACGGGTGGGGGTGGACGAGGTGCTAAGGGTCATGGTTTAGTGTTTGATAGGAATGGTTGGACTCCATGATCCATGGGTCTCTTCCAACCTGGTTATTCTATGATTCTATGATTCTATCAAATACAGATGTGATGGAGAAAGTATGCAGCAACCCAGCGTCTGAGACAGTTGGAATAAAATGTTATAGCAGGACCTTCTACTCTCACAGAGCATGTTGACTGTACTGCTGCAGAGTGCTGGGGACTGCTGGGCTTTAGACTTTGTTAAATGCCTAAATAATCACTAGGGGAGAGTGAGAGAAGAAAGATCCACAGGTTATCATTAGGGAGAGGAGAGAACGTTGTGGTTCAAATTTCCCTCTGTCAGATGATTAAATAGCCGTGCATATGTGTAGCTGCCGCTGCTTTCTTCCTGCAGGTATTTACTAAAAATACGCTCAAGCCTCGTTTCTAGTGAGCAGAAATGCATCATTCCTTCATTATGGTAGGGATTTCATGTTGTGGTGAGATTTAATTACAATAATAACAAAGATTTTCTGCCAGAAATTATACAGGCGATGAAGGATACATGGAATAAGAAAGACATCAGTGAATCAGTTAAGGTGAAACACATCATCAGTTTCTAGTATTTCCAAAATAAAATCTATGTTATGTTTTCCAATAAATTTACATCCATTAAGTTAATCCTTTCTAGCATGTAATGAAAAATGTTTCCCATTTAAAGAATAAAGGGTTGTCCAGCACGGCAGCAGCACATAATGTACATGAGGGTTGAGAAAATTAGCTGTATCGCCTCCAAAATGTAACTGCTTATTTATCTCTTTTTCTAGTGGCATTAATGAAATAACAAGCATGGTGCTTCACTAGGATGCCAGTAAACAGATCTTTCCTTTTCAACCTCAATTTATATGTTCAATCATCTGCTAGTCATTTATTAGCTCATATATTCCACTATGAATATTGTCCCTTCATTTATATTATGAGCTACTTTAGGGCTTGCTGAGCACTAAATCTGAAAAAGAGGCGATTATTACCACGTTAACAACCTCTGTTTTGTATAGCTTGAAACAACCCTATATAAAGAAGCACTGCACCCAATTAAAGACAAAATTCCAAGTGCCACTTCCTAGAGTTTTTCATATTATCTTGTCAACATCATCACACAGGTTTTGAACTTGCTCAAAGTTGCTCGACATTGCGTAATTCTCTAACCTCAGTCCTTCTCAATTAGTTGCTAAAGACTAATATCTAATAAGTAATACCTATTATATAGACTAATATCTAAAAGAAATTTCAAATACTTGTGGCATACCTAGGAATAGTTTTCAGGTAGAGGCTTACTTCAGAGGACATAATATAAATATAAAATTGAAAGTATACCTTAGGAAATCGAAATGTAGGATCACAAATAAAGTTGTCCTTGCAGACTTATCTCGAGAGGTATCTCAGGGGATGAGTGTACTGGCGAGATGCATGAACCTTAAAGGAGAATACCTTTGAGGGTGGTGGGTGTTTATATAAAAGGCCAAGAGATTATATTGGGAACGGGAAGGGACTTCAAGTTCCTGATGCCCCAGTAGCTGGTGAAACGAGGTATTTCTATATGATGCCTTATAATGAGTTCACTTCCCTCAAAGCCCTACAGGCTGCATTTTTCACAAGTCAAAACTTTGAAGGCAATCTTTTCAATAAGCAATTTGAAGTGGAAATAATCACAACAGTCTTCCATCACCTATATGATTAAAGATAATAAAATTAACTTGCTATTGCATTTGTAAAAGAAATGGTTTTAAAGCTTTTTTCCCCATTACTTTTATCACATACATTAGGAAGTACAGATTGTTCTGTGATCACCTCCTTCTTATAAATTACAGAAACTGAGTGATGAAATGACACTGTGAATTACAGAGAAAACAAAATTGGAAATATCTTAAAAAGAATTTTACCGCAATGATTTTATGCCGCTGTACAGTCACTTGCTTCTAATCCCTTTCCAATCAATTTGAAAGGCGAGATATACCTGGGTGTGTAATACCCTGTTGCTGAGAACCACTCCGCAGTATTATCTGGATAAATTACAAGAAATCAATCATATTAGTTAATTATACCAGCCTTTTGGCTGAAGGATGGGATCTTGCTTGAAATCTTAAGATCCTGGTTATTGTCCTGGTTCTAGACAGTATTTTAACTGCCTACAGTAGTTCTTCAGGGGACTGTTTGTGGTTGTTAATGCCTGGAGAATAACGTGTCCTCTCAGCTTGCAAGAGTGTCTGCTTAGTGAAAGAACAGATCTTTCTTTCTAACAAAGAGGTTGACACACGTGGGTGAAATATAAATATATACATACGCACATGTGTGTGTGTATTTATATCTCAACATTTGGCTCAAAGTAGAGATCTGTTGCTGTACATGGCGTGGTAGATATTTGAGGGAAGAAGTGAAGGGACTATAGTTGAATAACATTTTTATTTCCTTTCAGAAAAATAAATTCACCTGTGAAAGAATGGTTTTCTGAAGACACAGCTTAAATCTTCAGTTGTTTCAGTACTGAGTCTGTGACTCCAAATTCAGGAAATTTGTTTCAGAAGAACTTTAAAACTTATTTTTAGACTGTGATGTAATTTCAGATCACCATGACATGAAAGCATATGCTTTTTACTATTTCATACTGAATTTGTACTTCTATACTTTTTTGAATAAGGTTGATTAGCATTATATTGAAAGGCTTTGGAAGCTTACTAAATTTAATAATAGAAATACAATCAAATGAGGGTTTGCAGCAATTGAGAAATTACAGAAAGAACTGAGGGCCGGCAAAGAGAATGTGAGAAAGTACAGCACTTAGAGATGCTATAGCTGAAACGTGATGGTGACAGAAAAGGTCTCATCCTGTGCGAACACCAGCGAGCACCGTGCTGGAGGAGTTTCTGCTTAGTGATAACCTGTGCTTGGCATTTCATGTAAAGCAAAGCAAAGCTTCAGGAACCCATCGCAAAGCATAGTTGCATAGAAATGAAAGCATTTGCTTACTTGGGCCCAGAAAATGTTTTTATAGAGGGCAAGATATAGCCTTGTGGCAGAGGTCAAAGACCTGCGAGTGCTCGTTACAAAGGGTTCACTTGCCACTTCTCTTTTTTTTTCATGAACTGGTAGTCAAAGGATGAAGAGATGGGAATTTATGGCGAGAGAGCGGTGGAGTGAGGCTGCTGCAGGCGGCGGGGTGAGCTGGGAGCTGAGGTGATCCAGCTGAGCTGAGGTGGACTGGGCACAGTCCCTGTGAGGGCAGAGCCGCAGGCTCCACTGCAGCCCCGGGCACAGCGAGGACGTGGGGCAAGAGGGGCCGAGGTTCTCGGGGGGCTCCAGCTGGGCTGCAGGGGGGCAGGCTGCTGGGGGAGCTACATCAGGTGAGTTCAGGCTGTTAAGGGCTGTGGATGTTCTTAGGGACATATTGTCTTGTGGCCTATAGGGTTTTTTTTTTATTCTTCTTATTTAGTGATAAAATAACTTGGGGTTGTTTGTTGTTTTGTTTTTTTTTTAAATAAGGTATTGATTGACATCTTTCTGTGGTTAAAGAATGCATAAGAGAAGTAATGATTTTCAAGTACAGTGATACCAAAACACCCTTTAGCTTTCTGCAGAAGAGAGTTTCACAGATCTGGTAGAGGAATGTTAAACGTGCTCTTGGAAGTCCCCAAACAGTAGGGGATTATTAAACACTTGGAGGCGGCTCAGATGGGAAGCCACCAGCTCTGGTAATGTGCACATAGACTTCAGCGGCAGATGTTCAAAACAAATGACAGCAGAAAATTACGGATATGTCTTTGCAGTTGTAGAAAAAGATTTGAGAAGGTTTGAAAATTCCAGTATGTGACATATGTTATGCTTTGAAGTAAACCTTTTTACTTTCTTCTTTTCTGTGGTTATATGATGCACATTTTACAGTTGCAGAAGGAAGGATCACTTCAAAACTACATTGTTGTTTTCCCATTTATTGCACCTGTGATAAAAGCCAGCAGGCTGCAAAAGGAACTCTAAATGCCTAATATGCTTTTATTAACTCTAACGCTGTTCAGTCATGCTGTTTTTTATAGCAAAGGAATGTTGATTTCCACTCAGATAGTTAACTAGACAACTTGGCATTAGCAGGTATAATCAAAAAATCACAGTCCTGAAGTGGTCATAAAAACACAGGAATGCACTTTTATGAAACTATTTGCAAACCAAGAAAATGTAATGTTCAGGAAGCTAACAAACTTATTTTTTTTCAGCCGATCAGAAACAGGCAAGTAAACCATTTTCTCATAGACTTTTAGAATTGTTATAGTAAGATGCTTTCTGCTTAGCAGTTTGGGACAGAAGCAAGAAGAAAGGGAAGCTTTGTGCAAGCTACATTTGTAATGCAGCCTTCCCAGATAGGCCACTCTACGCACATGCTGTGCTGATAATGATAAAAATCTCCTGAGCGTTGTGATTCTCCCAGTGCTCTAGATAAATCAACACGATCTATGATTTTGATATTCTTTGACAGGAATTTGTCCATCTGAAACCGTTCAGCACATTAATAATTACATTCTTGTACCATAGAATTAGAGCTGTTTTAATAAATAGGCAATACTTGATCATAATTAGATCACATATTACAAAAAAAAAAAAGGAATTAAAAAATCAGGTAGATTTTATAAGCTCAAAAATTGCAAAAATCCAGATGACTAAATGTAAAAAAGTGAAACCTTATTTTCATGAGAAGGAAATTGGGAGGGGGTGAAGCCTGTTGTTTGTTATGGGTGGTGGGGAAGGCAAGTTGTCCCTCCGATTTGGCAGGGCTGCCCTCTAGTGCGCTGCAGGCTGAAGGCAGCTGCTTTTCCAGTGCAGTAACAGAGTTCCCTGCAGAGGATAAAAGGGCACCTGCAAAAACTATTATGTCCAAGACAGATATAAATATGCATACATAAATATAAGTGCATACACATAAACTTATGTATCACATATATTGGAGTGTCCTCTGGAGTTGCTTTGGGTTTTGTGGAGATAGCTGACGGAAAATTAACTTAAGATTTTACCCTTTATTTTTCTCGTGCAAAAAAGTTTTCTACCAAAACGCATTTTCAAAAATATTTCTTTAGAAAGTCTTTAGGTTAGTGGTAATCTTCAGATCAGAGAAATCTGTCACTCATTGCCAAGTTGTATTGTATTAATTAGAACATGGTGACAGTCCTGGGCTGCAGTTGTACTTCACTAGAGTGAGAAGGGGCCACATCCTATGCTCGTCACACCAGCAGGAAGGTGCTGTATACCCAGCTCATTCCTTCAGGCAGGATTTTCCAAATATCCTGGAACTGCCAGGGCAACTCCTGCTGCGTTGACCTTCCCAGGCTTTGCTGCTGAGGTTATGTTTTGGAAGTGTGGGATTCTATTTTCATACATACAACTCGATCCTGTGGGAGGTGGATCTGCAGGATCCACTGCAAAGCCAGAGAGGAACACTGGGACTGCTGGGTTGGTGACTCCAGGACCCAGGAGATATCAACTTGGCCGAGCTAAGTAGCCTCTGTGCTGTCCGTGCTGTGCTGCACGCGTGAGGCACCCTGAGCTGCATGCACTTCAGGTGAAGTTAAGGGGCAGTGATGGTGTGCAGAAGCAGGCAGGCATTTGAATCCACTTTCTGTGTTTCCCAGATTAATGAGTAAAAAGGAAGAAAGTACTACTTCACTCACATATTAAATCCCTCTATTCTTAACTTAGTGGAGTACAAGCATTAAACATCTCTTGGTGTCCTCATTAATCAAAAATATATTAACGTCTCTGAAGTCCATTTAAGTTTACAAGTTAATTTTATGTGGGGAACGCTGTATAGCAGGTATTCTTCTGCTCTAGTTGTGTTTTACCCTCCCACATCAGCGGTCATCACCTGTCTAGGAGCACCTAGTTTAGTATTAGTGCATTGCAGCTAGTGACTATCTTAATGATTTTTAAATTAGATATTGATTTTCTCCTTAATGCCTTTCCTCCCCCATGCTTTGTTTCCCCTCATTGGCATTCCAAGTTGACTTAGTTCACCGATGCTTTTTTCAGCATTTTCATAATCTTTGTAGACGGGTGAATATTTGATTTACTCTTGAAGGTATTAATGTGGATCCTCAAGAACAATAACATTTGAGCATCTCTCTCATATTGTGCCTCCTTTGTGCTTGATTCTTAACCTTTGTGCAAGGGGAAGATGTAAGGAAGTGTCCTGTTCTGCCTTTATGTGCTGCCCAGTGTGAGCAATGTGAGACAAAGCCAGGCAAAAAGTGGTAGATAAAGGGCATCCATGACAGGGAGAAGGCTTTGTGGGCTTTATGCTTTGACACTTACTCTGCTTTGTGAATAAAGATGTATAAAAATATAACAAATCTGTAGCTAGAAGAGCAGTGACACAAAGGCCAGTTTGTATTTATATATAAATATGTGGCTGCTATCACCTTAAGTCAAAATACACAGGCCAAGTATTTTGAAGTGAGTTGCACAGAAAATTTATTACCCGTATTTTCCATTTACATTTTTTTGTGTGTGTCTGATAGGTAATAGCAGCCTGGGTTTATGCAACGGGAGCAATGAACTCCGAACAGTTGTAAGATGCTGCTGTTTGGGCACAAGGGCATGTGTAGGACTGTGCCCCAGTTATAAAAGGTGTTTACGCTACTTCTTACTACCACTTGGTGGAAGGTTGCTACTCTGTCCCCAGCCTGTGGTTAGGGATTGCTCTCACGTGCTGCATCCACTTCCATGCAAAGTCAGGTTTGGTGGTGCTTGAAGAAGAAACCATCAGGTATAAGTCATCTTCAATTATTTCATTGTGCAAAACCAAGTCTGTCTGTCTTCAATCTCCAGTATTTTTTCTAAATGTTATCTTCCTGCCCAAACACTCTCTGTGATGAAAACCTAAAACACTTTCTCTGCTTCTGTCAGGGAATGCTGAACACTACTCACTGTTAAGTACGCTTTGATGAAGAAAGTGGAATTGGGGACCTTGGCTACAGGGGCACCGATTTTGGAGGGGATAGAGTGGATCATGGCCATGATCTCTTGAACTATTCACAGAAAATACAGAGTGTGCTTTTTTTCCTGTGCTCTAAGAAAATCAGATCTAGACCATATTCCATCCTTCATAGTGGTGCTTTTTGCCAGAAAATCAATATTTCTTTTTGTGACTCTTTTAGTACTTTGAAGTGCTATAATATGTAAAGAAAAATTATACCAGTTGAAGGAGATGATAATATATTCATGTCTCCAACACGTCTCTAACAAAATCTCTATTTACTCTATTTGGAATTGCTCAGAGGAGTAATTTCAAATAAAAAAAAAAAGCCCATTTCTATGCCTTCTGCATGTTTTCCATGTGAACCTTCTGGCTGAAAAAAACCCCACTCTCCTAGCAGTTCTTCATCGTAGGCATTTGTGCTGAGTGCATGGGACGTGGTCACCAGTAATGACAGTCTTGGTGTCTCTGAAGTGCACTTACTGCAGCTGCATAATGAAATGATCTGTGGTGATTCTTATGGAGAACTTCTGTTTTCATGAAAGTGGAAACATTTAAGCGTGAACTCTACTGTACAAAATTAGTGGCTACTTTAGGATTCATGGAGAGATGAGCCAGGAAGAAAAGCACGTGGAGATGTTCTGTCTCGCTATGACTGAAGCATTTTCTACCTGTTCACTCAGCTCGGCTAAGGTTTATAAGACACAGTCTTGTATGAAGCTTGTCTTGGAGAAAAGATAAGGTAGAGAGGCAGAGGTTTTCTCTCCTACTTCACGCTTTGTTTTGTATTCCTGTGTATTTTGTACTGATCCGTGTATCTTGAAAAATAAGTGCATTAAGTAGGATGACTTAGTCATTTTCCATAGCAGAGGATATAGTGTATTATCTTTAAACAGGATTACACTTTCCAATACCTTAAGTCACAGATTTTCAGGCACTGAGGTCACAAAAAGCTATTGAAAAGATAACAAAAACATCACAGGGTGATTCTCCCCACTCTGCAGTGAGCAAACAGCAGAGTGATCTCTTGTTGCTCTGCCAAGGAAAAAAGACCAGGTATGGCTGTGGATTGAGAATCATAGAATGCTTTGGATTGGAAGGGACCTTAAAGCCCACCCAGTTCCAACCCCCTGCCATGGGCAAAGACACCTGCCACTAGATCGGGCTGCTCAAGGCCCCATCCAGCGTGACTTTGAACTCCTTCCAGGCAGAAGCACCACAACTTCCCTGGGCAATCTGTTCCAGTGTCTCACCATCCCCATGGTGAAGAATTTCTTCCTAATGTCTAGCCTAAATCTTCCCCTACTCCAATTTAAAGCCACTTTCCCTCATTCTATCACTCCATGCCCTTGTAAAAAATCCCTCCCCAGGGATGCGCAATGCGCGATAGCTGCATGTTGTTGGTTTCTTTGGTAAAGCAATCTATTGCTCCACAATGGAGCTTCTGGGAGCAAAACGGAAGGAAGGGTAGCTTGTTTTACAAGCACAATCTCACTTCAAAGAGTAGTGAGAAACAAGGTTGTTGATAGAAAACAGTCCTGGGTGTTAAATTCTCAGATGATGTAAATTTTTTTCTAGCAAACAGGTCAAGAAATTGAAATTATGAGATTCCATGCTTGTAATTTCATGCAAAAATGCTAATCTGTTTGCATTTGAATGCTTTTCCAAAATGTTTTCATTGTAATGCTCACCTAGTTTGAATTGCCTTCTAGTCCCTTTTTGATGATCCAGTTGTCTCTTAGAAGATCTGGAAGTCAGAGAAAAAGCATTTCCAGTGCCTTGAAATCTCAAATTGTGGAGCTTTCAACAGAATAAAATGCATTAATTATTCAGGCTTTTACTAAGGGGATTAGTGACAGTCACATTTATATATTTTATACTTTATTTTTCTCTAATGTGGTATGGTTGAATCCTTTAAGTGACTGTGTAATACAACGTGCTAGTCAGTACCAGCACGTTGCATTTGGAGCATGAAGAGCTGTGACAGCAGGTAGAGGCATCGCTGTATGTGCTTTGAGCAGCTGTGTTTATGTGAATTACCTAAGAGGTAATACCCATATTCTTCCACAGCTCAGACACATTTTCTTCTTTAAGGACTAAAAAAATCTGCTCTGCATTTGTGGATCAGTACAGACGATTTTGTGTGCTGAAGGTAGATGACACTTCTTATTTATTCTGAAAAGAAACCAGCAAATTTAATCTGTGTTATCCATATGTGCAAAACAATGGGAACAGTAGCATATAAAAATTAATCAATCTGTTCTCAATAGAATTCAAGCTAGGGAGGTGGCTTTCCAGAAAAAAAAAATCAACTAGAAATCACTTCTATTAGTAGAATAAATATTGTGTTTTACAGATGTGCACTTAATGTTTTTAAAGGAATGTACAGATCAATTTTCTGGAGCTCTGTGTGAGAGAATTTTGATAAAAGATATTTTTCTGGCTACTCACGACAGTCAGAATGAATGCCTCTGTGATAACCTGTGATGCTGGTTGAGTGTCTAAATGGCTTCTGATTTTCATGGCTCCTGATACGTGGGGCACCAAGTCATGGAGAGCCATGTGCATCCAACTGCTACATCTACCTTAGTGCCAGCTTGGAGAATGAGTCTTGAGAGGAGGAGGCTGAGGGAAGACCTTAGCATTGTCTACCAACTGCCTGAAAAGAGGTTGTGGAGAGGTGGGTGTTGGTCTCTTCGCCCTAGTGACAGGTGATAGGACAAGAGGGAATGGCCTCAAACTGCACCGGGGGGGTTCAGATTGGACATCAGGAAGAGCTTCTTCACTGAAAGGGTTCTCAGGCATTGGTAGAGGCTGCCCAGGGAGGTGATGGAGTCACCATCCCTGGAGGTATTTAGAAGACAGATAGATGAGATGCTTAGGAATGTGATTTAGTAACAGGTACAGTTGGACTCGATGATCTTGAAGGTCTTTTCCAACCTAGGGATTCTGTGATACTGTGATTCTGTGAATTCGGGCTTAACTCAAGCCTTTGTAGCTTCTTCTTGATAATGTACACATCAGCCTAAAGAACACCATCCGAAGCTCTCACAAGGTATTGATACTAATCTGGTGTTATATTTTCTGTTCAGTTTTTGCACACTAGAGGTAACAAACCCTGTCAAGCAGCAGCAGCTCTTTCATTTTAGGAAAAGAACAATGCCATGTTGGGGCCCACTGCTCGAGAAGCAGGTCTCATGGAAAGCTCTGCATTGTTTACTTGTGAGACTGTATTTTCCTTCTGTTGATCTGTCTCATGTGGATATTATTTTTGAAAGTCTGGCACCTTTGCTTTGTGTGCTGGTTTTGCACAGCAGTAATGGAATTGAGAGCCAGGAGAGACTGTGAATGGCAAATAGGCCTCCTGATGAGGAAGGAGTGATCGGGTGGAGTTTGAAAAAAACAATTGTGAATGTGTCTCTAATTTCATTTAAACTCCAGAACTAAACTCTTAATTATGTTTTGCAGGATATGAACGATTACTCTCCAGTATTTAGCAAAAAGCTCTACAGGGGAATGGTTGCTCCTGATGCAGTCAAGGGCACCGTTATCACTACCGTTTCAGCTGAGGATCAAGATCCTCCGGTAAGCAAAAATGTTCTAATAATACTCTGCAACCAGGAGGGAAAAATCTTTAACCCTTATAAGTGACCTAACTCTCTCAGCAACAAAGGTGATTATGAGTTTTGTAGAGCAGTAACTCATACATTTTTTATATCAGCCTGTCCTTTGTCGTTCTGGACAGAGGCTGCCTTTACAGTGATTGTTCCTAAAGCTGATAGTGCTCCTTCCTGTCAGGAAGGGTTTTGGAAAGCTATTTATCCGACTTCACAGTGTCAATGAATATGAAGAATAGGTGGGAAGGGAAGCAGTGCCTGTCTTTGGAACAGTTCTGCAGCTTAAAGAGGAAACAAAACAGCTTTGTAAGGTTGTGACTTTCTTGATTTCACAGTCATCGTGCATCTTCAGGCTGAGACATCCCAGGGTCACGTGGAATGGTACAGATTCCCAGCCAACCCTGCTGCATGTGCAGTGTTTAAGCAGAGCCCACCTTCGTTAGGGATAGAATTTATTTCTGTGCTCTTCCCTGGTGAGGTATTTGATTGGCAGAACTGGGCACATATTTCTGACTTGTTAGCTATTCTGAAGGGTAATATCAATTTTTGTAATCAGAGGTTGATGAACATTGGTGACCAGATGATACACTGAGGACAATAAAAGCCAAAGATGTTCTGCCGACCAGGTTTAATTTTTAATTGTTAGTGTTTGGCATATTAAGGAGAATAATCCACAGAGAGGAGAGTTCAGAGAGAATGTGCCATGCACATTAAAAGCTGATGGCAGTGCTTTGACACAAATGAACTGCAGCTTAGCTAAATATGCTACACGGTAATTTATTTACTATCCAAGGACAGAAATGCTAAAGCAATGCTTGTGTAGGGAAAGTCTTGCCATCTCCTTTTAAAAAGTCCTAACACACAAAGGTAAGGAAATTCCCTGCAGGTGATACATGTCAGTGGAGTATTACTGAACAAGGAGGCATTTAAGACAGATTCTAACAGTTGAAGATCTGGATTACTGTTTGTTTACAGTATGTGAAAGATAATAGTACCATCAGTAGGTAATGAATAGCAGTAGTTATCAATTGATATTGCTACAGAGTATTTAAAGAATGCAGCAGCCAAGGACATAAATATTATTTGAGCAGTAAATGAAAGAAATGGAGAATTGTGCCTTAATGGTTAATCTTGAACAGTTTGAAGGTGAGAGTAAGAAATGTTTATGCCTGATTTTGAGTGCTGTACTTGCAGAATGGGGCCCAAGGTGTGTGTTAAGCTCCTTCCACAGAGCACAGGAACATTAGAATAGATTTCCAACCAGTAAACAAATCTACTTAATTAAAAGCAAAATAGTCATCACATGTATGAATTAGACTGATCAGCATATGCATGGGATTTTTTAGCATCTTGCTTTAGAGCTGCTTTTAAAAATGTATCCCTAGGACCATTATTTTCATGGCAGCCACCTACGCTGTCCTTCAAAGACACAGCTGGGTGCACTTATAGCTTTTAGCGTGCAGCAGGAGAAAGATGATGTAGTAGTGGTGCCTGCTCTCCTTTCTTTGCATCTTGTTCTATTCATCTTGCTAAGCCTTTCCATGGGATAAAGGCGTAGGCTGCCTTCCCTCCACTGACTGAAGGATTCATCCTTTGGCTCTGTTTCCATGTAAAATATCTTAAAAGAACCTGTCCAGAGTTCCTGACAAACATGAGGCTTATCTGCAGGTGTGTGGAAGTCTCCCAAACCACGAAGTTTGATGGCTGGACTTTGATGACCTAGAGGTTTTTTTCAAAACTTTATGATTCTATCTCTTCTCCCAAGTCATTAGCGGTAGGATGAGAGGAAGTGGCCTCCAGTTATGTCAGGGAAGGTTTAGAATGGATATTAGGAAAAAATTCTTCACTGAAAGAATGGCAAAGCATTGAAACAGGCTGCCTAGGGAAGCAGTGGAGTCACCATCCCTGGAGGGGTTCAAAAAACGTGTAGACATGGCACTGCGTTTGGGGACATAGTTCAGTAGGCATGGTGGTGGTGGGCTGACAGTTGGACTTGATGATCTTGGATGTCTTTTCCAACCTTAATGATGCTATGATTCTGTGATAAGTTGCTATAAAGGTTACAAGCTGCAGCACCTGTGAACATCGGGGACTTGCAAGGTTAACCAGGCTTGTACCAGCATCATCTGGTCCTTTTCTGGACTTGAACCACTAGGCCTAGGCAAGGGAATGTATCGTTAAAAGCATTGTAGAAGTCTAAAATAAAGAATTTGCTGCTATAGGCCTTCAGAGGGCTTCCTAAGCCTTCATATTTTTGTGACTTACCTACACTCTTGCTCCCACTACCTTGTTTTGCTCTGTGCCAGTGTAGTGCTTTTGTCTGACCACCTCTACTGTACCCTGGGACACACCAGGCCTAGGTTTCCATGATCATCACTGTTCAAAATAGTGAAGCCAAGTAGCCTTGATTGCTCAGATCTCATGATTATTTCCTGGAAAACATTTTTAAAATTGAGTTAAGACTATCTGATTCTACTCTGTGAATGACTTCTGCTGTTGCGTTTCTTGAGTAACTCACTCTTTAGTGTGTTAGGCACAATAACATGGCAACTACAGAATGGAAACAGAGGTCAAAGTGGGCGAAGTTTCTGGGTGGCATTAGAAGCCTGAAAAGGTTGTTTACGCTCTTCTTGCACAAAAGTGTTATCTTGTTTTTCTAGCATTTCCTCCTGAGTACAACACAGCACTACTGGAGTCCTTCCTCCAAATCAGTAAACTTTGCCTTCACATAAATTAATCTGAATTGTATTCAGCATTTCAGGGAGTTCAACAGATGCTGCTTAGCTGGAGAAGTTTCTCTGTTGCTCTGCCTAGGAATGACTTGGGAACCTGGGAGGGAGAGAACACCATTTCCTTCCAAAAGCTCTCATCGTCAGCAGTTAGCAGCAAGTAAATCAAACCAAAACACTCTACCCATATCACAAGTAGAGTTGCTTCAGAGTGATCTGCCCAAGGAGAGTGGGGAAAACTGGCTATGCAGGACTGTTGAAACTGTGATTTTTTTTGATTGCCAGAAGTAGAAATCTAAAATATTTAGTTCATTAGTCACAGTCCTATGAAGCTGTCTCTGCACCTTGCACCAGTACATGTTTGATCCTAGCAAGTTTGTTGTACTGATCTTTGAGAAAAGCCTGAAAAAAATGATGCTAAGGATCTATGAAGCTGGGCAAGAGGGTGAATTTCTATTCCATGGAAATTTTGACATAAATGGGTTAGTAAGGGTAGGAAAAAAGTATGTACTTGTTGGTGGTAACGAATCACTTTTTAACTTGGTGGGGGTTTTTTTGTGCAGCATTTATTTAAATCTGCTGCCCTACAACGTGATATTTTGGTCTTAATAAAGCATTTGCCCATTGCAATATAAGCTCCATTTTATAATCCCTGGGTTTAATGTGATTTAGATATGACTGAGCTACTGGAGGAAACAAAAGGTTTCAGAAACTAATTAAAGCATATTTGTAACAATCCTTAGTCCTGTGGCATGATCATTTCCTAATGCAAAGTTATTTCAGGTTTTCATTTAAAAAAAAAAAAACCCAAACTCATCGAAACTCTCTCCTTTCACGTTTCTGTCACTATCACTTGAACAGATAAATGCAGAGACGTGGTTAAGCTTGCGTGCTGTTTTGTACAGTGGGTAATAACAGCGGTATGAGAATGGCAGGATAAAAACCTGGCTAAAGTGTCCCCCGGATTCCTTTCTTATGATTTCCTCATGTACTTATATGCATTCCTTTTATATGGTTTTGAGTGTTTTATATTTGAGAGATGTGGGGGTTGCTTCTACTTCTGTGGAGAAATCGATGCACGTGCATGAGGGAGAGATCAAAATCACTGAATGTAGGATCCTCTTTATTAACAGTCATAAGTGCATATGGCAGTAGTGTTAAGATAATGTTCTTTGAAATCAACTCTTGCATTCTTTGATTTTTATGAAGACTTAAAAGTGAAGCTCCTCTTAGCCATTTAATGAATACAATAGCCATAAAAGTTAGCCAACTATGGAGGAAAGCTTTTAAAAACGTTTTTGAAAGTTTATATTTTATTTCAACCTAATGGCCAATAGTTTCTACTTCTACAATAAAAAAGATGATAGAGAAAACCAGGCATAAATGGCTTTGTTTCTTTTTCTGACTGAGCCAGCCTGTTTAGATGTTTTGTGCTGCTGGCAAATTGTATTTATTTGGAGCTGACTTTGACATCAAGCGGTGTCACAGAGTATTTGATATGAGTTCACCAGAAATTGTTTTTAAAAACACACAACGTGTTCTCTGTTCAGCAAGAATATCTTCCTCTAAACTTGCCTTAAAGAAAAGAACATTATTAGTTATTGTCATCAATATTTTAGTCATTTGCTTGGGGTTTTGTAGCCTGGTGGAATATTATTTTACACAGTTCTAATACATCTATTTCATCAGTTTGAGAGAAGAAATATATATCTATTAAGAAAATAAATGTGACCTTAAAATACAGCTGATTATCAAGACAGATCTTAAATAAGACTGTAACTAATTTGACATATCCAAGCTTGAATTTTTCTGTTATCATTTTATTAGTAATGTTGGTTGTTCCCATCAGCACTAAACTTGGCCCAGTGTAGAAGTCATGCTAGATTTCATTCATCATTTGCAATAAAAGCTTTTTGAAAGCTAATCAGCTCTTCAGAGATGGCCCTCTGTCTTCAGCAAATCCCAACTTTGCTCTGCATTGTCAAATTAACATGGGTGCTATGAGAATCCACATTGAAATGCTCGGCACCTGCATATGATTTCTCTGCGGATAAGGCAAATTTGAATGTTCCAACAGTAGAAGAGCAGATTTGGGATAGGAAGGAGGTGTTGAATAGCATCAGTGGAGTTTGGCTTTCCATTTCACCCCATAGGCAGCATTCTTATTCAGTTCTTCCTTTCTGCTGCTGGACTGGGACTATTGTGGCGTTGCCCTGTCGTTCCTCCTAGTCCATCAACAGCAAAGGTGACAGCAGGTATAGAAGTGCTAGCAAAAGATTTCAGGTCGGTGAAGTCAACCTTCATAAATCATCATCCACAACAAAGGTTGCAGGTATTTTACCTACTTTGTTACTTTTTGACTGTGAAAGTGTTCACTCGCCGATGTTTCTGAGAGACCACTCATCTGTGGGTTTTGACTTCTGAAGGACGAATCAAAGTATAAATTAAAGGATTAAATGGTCACTGCGGTTGGCTCGAACACAAAAAGTGACATAGGTGAAAGAGGAGAGGCTTGAAGAGACTTGTGGCATAGGATTTTCAGGTTTACTCTTAAAAGAAGTAGGATTTGATTAATTTATTGGAGATGTACATTAAAGCTTGTCTTGTTGCCTCCCTTGAAAAAGCTTCCCCCGTGGAATCTCCATGCAGTGAATCATCTGCAGCTCAATGTTTCTTACTTGTATGAGTGTGTATACATGTGAACAGAAGAATGACTGAGTCAGGAGCAAGATGTATCATTTTCTTAATTTAGCAATACAACCCTGTTGCCTAAAATATTAATCCATCATGGTAATACAGCTGTTAATAAGAGGATTGGTTTGATTGCAACGGAAAAAAAAAATCCATTGATTTCTGGTTATTATTAACAGTTATTAATTCAAATAAAAAACTATCTATGCATGATTCAAATGCTCCCAAGTAAGTATTTTTTTACAGTTTTGTTTTGACCTGTGGATTTCAAAGAGGTCAGAAGAACCTTGGCCTGAAGGTGTAAGAGGTCTCTGCTAGTTATTCCTTCAGATCCTCAGTGAAATGTCAATTAGGATTTGAAACCACTGTTTTTCCCTAAAGGTGAGAGCACAATTTAAAGGGCTGTCTAGAGCAAATACCACTTTAGGTTCTTACCAGCTTCCCCTTCCCTCCCCACCCTTGCCTGCCCTAATTCATTTTTTAGCTGCGATTGAGAATATAAATTGTGTTTCAAAAGTTACTTTTACATTTGTTAATAACACCCTAATTTGAATTTCCATTGTGGTAACTGAAATCTGGTGAATTTTTTTTTTACCTGTGTTTTAAGGAATATTGTAAATCAACGTATTGTCCTTTGGTCTACTGGAACAATCCACGGTATTTTTTTTCTGCAGTTTTAAAACAGATATGTGGTATCTGACTTTTCAAATTACTTAGTACATCCTGTAGTTGCTGACCCTGTCTTTCCCAGCAGAGGTTGCGTCTAATTCCAGACATGCTACAGGTAAAGGGTAAGAAAGTACTAAGCAGAAAGCAACTAACGCGGGCCAAGGGAACCAGGAGGAATTAGGGTAAGTGCAGCAGTCACTGTATGTGTACAAGTTGTGTGTGGGAACCTGCTCTCAAGTATCTGCACCTGGTAGATGATGCCAAAATTTGAAGGTTGCTCTTCTGTATGTGCTACGAGCTCTGTAGTGACACCCAGCACTCTGAAGATGAGCCATAAGAAGCTTTTCTCTCAGAAGTATTTTCAAGTCTTTACAGGATGAGGTTCCATGGAGTCCCAAAAACCTGGATGAAATCAGTGTCTGACTTTCTCACCAACACTTGCAGATTTTGTCAGCACAGTCTGTAGTATCCCCAGCCAGTACCCATTGCCATCTATCCTTTAGGTCAACAGGTGATTCTTTGTAGCTGTGGAGTTGTCAAATGCTGGAACAGGCTGCCCAGGGAAGTGGTGGAGTCACCATCCCTGGAGGTGTTTAAAAGATGTGTAAATGTGGTGCCTGGGGACGTGGTTTAGTAGTGAGCCTGGCAGTGTTAGGTTAAGGGTTGGACTCCATGATCTTAAAGGTCTTTTCTGACCTAAATGACTCTACGATTTCAGTTAAAGTAACTGCTAACCCATATTGTATGTGGCGATTAAAAAAAAGAAAACGGCATGGTATCTTTGTTTCCTACAGAAACTAATATGTAGTCTGAATTTGAACGACAGGGACAGTTACTTTAGGGGTAAAAGGATTCTTGTGACTCTGTGGTGTGATCAACCCAGATGCACAGCAAACCAGTGGTTTGTAGTGAAACTTTAGATGATCCGGTGGGTCTCTTCCAACCTGGTGAATCTATGATTCTATGAAACTCCATCAGTCTCAAGACTGGGCAGGTTTGGGTGACAAGAGCTTTAACCCTAGTTTATTTCCTGTTATGAAGCAAAGTTTAGAGATCTGTAGTTTAATTGAGACAGTTGCACGTGGAGGGATTTGCGCGGCGGTTACTTTTTTGCCGGGAGCTACATGTGATTATGTTCAGCAGGTCTGCACAGATGGCTGCACACAGACCTCTGTTATTCAGGGACACCTGAAACCATCCTCAGAGAGCAGAAGAGGAGTTTTCTTCCATGTGAACAGTTTATACTTTATTGAAGTGGTGTGGTGATGAAAGATGCCAGATGGTTACGATTGTGTTCTCAGAGCTCTTAACCCTCCAAATATTTTAGAAGGAGAGCAATACGAGCTATTTGATAGATGCTAAGTTTGTTTGCTTTGCTTATCAGGAGGCGAATATTCCTGGGACTGATATAACTTGAGGTGTTTGCTTTTCCTGCATGTGCCTTTTTCTGTACTGTTTATCACTGTGAGAGCTGAAATATTTGTTCTGTGGGCAATTCCCCTGCATATTCCGATTTTGTTGATTTGAAATGTCAATAGAAACAGATGCAGAATGCTAATTTTAATGAGCAGCTAGCTTCCACAGCTCTAGCGCATCCATTTTAATGGTTTATCCAGTCTCGTAACACCTTGTAAGGTTTTTGTTCAATAGAGCCCTTTTGTCAAATTGAGAGTAATTGTCCTTATTGTTTTACAGGCACCTGCTAAAACTAAGATGCTAACAGATATTTAATTGGAGATGAACTGCAATGCATGCACTCCTGGACTTGTTCTTTTAAAAACTATTACAGTTGGACTTCATAGTGTCTGCTGGAGATTTGTGTGTGGGAAACATACTGCAGGTTCAATGAGTTCTTAACGTAATTTTATCTCATGGCTGTCAACGTTTGTTCTTTTTGTGTTTAGCTTGTTATAGTTAATAATTCAGATTTTCCAGATATGGTAATCCAAAATTTCAGGTCTTCTTGTTGAATTGCATCCTAAAGAATAGAATACATCATATTCTAGAGTTTATATAAATTAATTCAGGGGGAGTATGTATTAGTGCACCATTTGCAACCCATAGCTGGTATAAGACCCACCAAAATCATTCTGCAACTCTGTGGTCTGGTCCATATTTATTGGTTATTTAACTCTGAGGATTAACATGAGCAGCCATCTGTAAGCTTTATTTTTAGCATTACTTTCCATTTTTTCACGGAATTGGCTTTACAAAACCTGCCTTAGTGAACTCTTCATAATGCAAATCAATTCAGATTTGGGTTGAACTCTATAGATGGAGATAATTAATTTATTAAACACCTTACCGGTTTCACATTTTCTGTAGAGTTCCTCAGAAGTTTTCTGACTTCAGGCAGAGTGGCATTGAGTACAAAGGGGCTTGGTAAATAAGGCTGCGTTCATGATTCCACTGTTCCACACCAGTACTTAGGGGTAAAATCCAAGTCATTGACCTTTGCATATCTGGGATCTTCACAAATAGACTGTAAATGAAAGTGAAATGTTGTTTTTTCCTGTTCTTTCCCAGGCTGGATCATTCTGGGTTCACATTTGAATAGAGAGAGCAGTGATTCCTAGCTTCTTTCTGAATTGCTTTCAGGAATATACATGGAAACACACAGAAGAAGTTGTTGTTTTTCCCTTCTCAGTGCATTTCTTGGCTTTGTTGCATTGCAATTCCCCCCCAGCCTGTCTGTGCCTGGTTGAGAGTTATCTTGGCAGCGCAGCCGTGCCCCTGCACAGCCTCCTTGCCCAAGGCCTCCGTCTGCAGCCCCATCCTCCAACAGAAGGATTGGGGACTTCTTCAGACCCATCAGCTGTGTCACAAATGAATGTCATTTCCCCAGAGCAAATGGAAGCTTAAGGAATTATGGAGCAATAATATAAATAGTTGAAGCTGTATGAGCCTTAGGTCTAAGTTTCACGTTAGTTTTGAACTCACGGGAAAACTTTGGTTTGAGAGAAAGAACATGGTTCCTGACAAGTACAATCCTTGCTCTGATCTTTATTTGAGAATATTATCTGCTGTATTCGAGTTTTGCTCTAGGACACAGGAATGCCTCTAAATTAATTTAGAACAGAGGAGAAAGATGATTAATATTTGAGATAATTAAAACTTGCTTCTAAATGGATTTCTCTGGGAAATATCTCTGGAGATTTTTCTAATTACATCTGTGCCAAAATGTCGTAAATAAAAAATAAATCCCTGTTTTGTTATTTTCAGAAATGACAGGAGAAAAGTGTACTTGATAGTCATATCAGGAACAATAACCTGATGAGACTTTTGTTTATTTAATAGAAAATTACCTAGTGTGTGCAGGTTTAATGATGATGATAGGTTTTAGTCTTCCGAGCAAATGTGAGGACCATTACACTGAGAACAAATAGAGTGGATTTCAGCAGGTAATTTCCTCTTAATTATAATGTTGAAGGAAAAATGACTAAATCAGAGAGTGCCAGGGGGAAAGTTGTATAATCACCTCTGTTATGTGATGATCTCTGAAATTTCTCATGTTATCAAGGATTTGTACTCTGTAGTGTATGTGGTCTTGTAAAGTGCTTTTAACTATTAACGGGGTCTCTCATAGATTCCTTCACTAATCACTGGGGCACAGTACTGGCTGATAAACCCTTCCTGGACTGGATTTCCTGGGAGGGCTCAGCAGTTACGGAGCAGCAGCTGTGGGGGCCTCCCCAGAAGCTCTGTGGATATCTCGCTCTCTTTAGTATCATAGAATCACCAGGTTGGAAAAGACCCACCGGATCATCGAGTCCAACCATCACTATCAATGACTAAACCATGTCCCTCAGCACCTCGTCCACCCGTGCCTTAAACCCCTCCAGGGAAGGTGACTCAACCCCCTACCTGGGCAGCCTCTGCCAGGGCCCAATGACCCTTTCTGTGAAAAATTTTTTCCTAATGTTCAGCCTAAACCTCCCCTGGTGGAGCTTGAGGCCATTCCCTCTCGTCCTGTCCCCTGTCCCTTGGGAGAAGAGCCCAGCTCCCTCCTCTCCACAACCTCCTCTCAGGTAGTTGCAGAGAGCAATGAGGTCTCCCCTCAGCCTCCTCTTCTCCAGGCTAAACACCCCCAGCTCTCTCAGCCGCTCCTCATAAGGCCTGTTCTCCAGCCCCCTCACCAGCTTCGTTGCTCTTCTCTGGACTCGCTCCAGAGCCTCAACATCCTTCTTGTGGTGAGGGGCCCAGAACTGAACACAGGATTGGAGGAGCGGTCTCACCAGTGCCGAATCCAGAGGGAGAAGAACCTCCCTGGCCCTGCTGGTCACGCCGTGTCTGATCCAAGCCAAGATGCCATTGGCCTTCTTGGCCACCTGGGCCACTGCTGGCTCATGGTCAGTCCCTGTCAACCAACACCCCCAGGTCCCTCTCCTCCAGGCAGTTTCCAGCCAGACTTCTCCTAGTCTGTAGCTGCTCAGGGTTGTTGTGCCCCAAGTGCAGGACCCGGCACTTGGCCTTGTTAAACCTCATCCCATTGGTCTCAGCCCATGGATCCAGCCCGTTCAGATCCCTTTACATGCAAGGGAGGAAAGCTGAAGTGGCCTGGCTGCCTTCTCCACTGTCTTACTCTTTTAATATTTGATTTAAGTATTCTTGATCTTTTAACAGCTGTAAAGTTGATTCCACCAATTAGATTCTTACAAGCTACCTATAATTTTTAATTCAAGTAAATCTTCTTTGCTGAAGGGTCACTTTTCTCACAGTGAAGTGTGGTTTATTCATTGAGTAGCCCTGCTGCTCATCAGAAGTTAATGTGGCAGAAGCTGACAGCCTGTTGCACAGCTCTGTGATGTGCATTAGCGTGATGCAAAATACCTGTGCTAAATCCACTCCAGTAAAGCTTTTAGTTTAGACTATGTATTTTGACTGAGCTTTGCGGTGCATTTTTGTTCTATCAACAAAATTTTTATATGATTTAGTGAGCTTAAACCACTTTGTAGCTGTCGCTGTTGATGTTTACAAAAGTAAATTTCCTCTTTCATCCAAGTTAGGAACCGACAATGTTTTCTCAATAACAAAAAGGCTGTTTTATTGAATGTGGATGAAAATCACCAATTTGCTATTGATTGAACTGTGGGTCGATAGTTTGTCTGCATAAATACACTGTAAAGGTCAAAACTTAGTCTGAGGTCCAGACTCAGACACTGAGAAACCGAAACCATGCCAGTGGTAGGACCCAAGTTTCTAAGAGCTTCTCTGAATCTGCACCCAAATATATTTAGCAAATAACTGAGTTGGAATGTTGTGAAATGTCCCAATTGTCTGCATAACCAGTAGTGCAGACTTTCATTGGCTGAAAAAGAGTTATTCAGACATCGATGTGGGAAAAAAACACCTTCTTTGCCTTAAAACCCTTCTTTGATGCCCGTTTTTTTCTTACAGCTGTTTAATACATCACTTATATTCATGCTGGCTTCACTGCAATAGTAAACTGCAGCTACATCACCTTTCAGTCTCTGAAAGCAGTGGATTTAGAACTATCAGTACTTAATGAAAGGGCACTTGCTTGGAGTGGGAGTAGCCTGTTAGAATTCAGTGTTTCCCACCAAGTCAGTGGTACAGTTCATCTGAGAAGAGGCTGAATGCCAAGCCACTCTCCGTGGTATTTCAAAAGGCTTGACAGTCAGAAGTCCTCAGTGACTGGAAGAAGGGCAACGTTGAGCCTCTTTTTTAAAAGGGTAGAAAGGAGGACCCTGGGAACTACCAACCTGTTGGCTTCACCTCTGTGCCTGGGAAGATCATGGAATCGATCCTTCTAGAAGCTACAGAGGACAGGGAGGTGATTTGAGAGAGCCAGCACGGCCAGCTTTGCTTTTTGGGACTTGATAGATCACCCAGGTCAGCACAACCTGCCCAGGCCCACCCGTGTCTCTTGACTTGGGAGCAGCTGCCTCTCAGCCTGTGCGGGTAACCAGTCTGAAGGTCCCTGGAGGGTGACCGCTGGAATGGCATCAGTGGATTATAATGGATACTTTAAGAAACTTAATTCTTCACGAGTATAGTTATTTATTCAGGCAATTAGTGTTAAAGTAGTTAAATCAGGTAAACAGACTTCTATTATAAAATGCTGAGTTACTGATCTGAAAAATTCATCTATTATACCTTCTGGCAGTGCCTCTTCTGATTCCTCTTCTAATTTAGGAATTTGGAGTGCATACGCACACAGGCAATTGGTGACATGAGCACGGGCTGTCTGTGCTCGTTCCTTGTCGCTGGGACAGGGTTTGAACAGCTGGTAGGGTTCCTTATGGGGCTACTTAAAATCCATTTGCCAAACCGTGTTTTCTGCTACTGCTGGTGCGACAAATGTTTTCTCTGTGTTGTTTTCTGAGGTGCTTAGAGTCAGCTCTGATATCTGACAGTGAGGGGTGTCGGTAACACTCACCCTGGTGCTGAGGGGCAGAAGCCACACGTGTCTGGCCACTTGCCACAAGCACTTGTGGCTGTCTGAGTCCTGCAAGCTCACCTCTTCACCGAGGAAGACCTGGAGGAGAGCTTTTAGGTGGCTATGCCAGATTTGCTAGATCTTTACAGTTCAACCAGAGAACAAGCATGAGCTGGAAAACGTTTGGAAGCACTATAGGCCCTGTAATCTCTGAGTTTTACCTCTCGGAGATAAGGATTTTGAAATGTATTAACTTCTTCATCACTAGGCTTTGCTGGAAAGGAGAACTTTGAGACGCTGGTGTTTGATTTGTGTTTAAGAAAGCCCATTCTGTCTGCATGCTGCATGGTGGCTTTGCCCAGGCAAGCTGGTGCTGGTTTCATTTCATTTCCTCTAAAAAAGAAATGTGTGTCTGTCTTATGGGCTGGACTGGACTGTGTGCAGAACTGGCGTGTGACTTCTCAGAAAATACTATAGCACACATCTTGCCGTCTCCAGCAACTGTAACTTTCAGGATAAGTTGAACAAATGCTGGAGTTTGTAGAGTATTTAGAATTTTCTTTAACAACAAAGAAGTTTTTTTAACATGTTAAAATAATTTTGAAAGATATATTAACCCACCTTAAGCTGTGCACATCTTATGTTATTTAAAAATGTTAGTAGTTATAAAACAGAGCACTGCTTTTGTCCATGTTGAAGTAGTCAGGTTTTTTAGTTCTCCTCTTCCCAAATCTCTGGTCATTTTTCTTACTGGACCTCTGAGGTGCCACTGTAAGGTTTTAGGGGGATGCTCAGTAACAAGCCCAGTTATAAGGAAGACAAACAGCAAGTTTTGTTTGTAATGGTCTGTTTAGCCATGTTGCACTTTAATCCTTTACTAGCTGCATGAGATCAGTAAAAATGCAAAGATACACAAGTTGCTTTGGTTTTGCCTTACAGGGCACGCCAGCAAGTCGAGTCCGATACAAAGTCGATGTAGTCCAGTTTCCTTACAGTGCCAGCATATTTGATGTGGAAGAAAACTCAGGACGTGTGATAACCCGAGTGAACCTGAATGAAGAGCCAAGTACAGTATTTAAGGTATGAACTTATATAGCTGCATATAGTCAGTAAGTTTTGCCTGCTTTTGATGAAATCCCTTTTACCATTGTGTTTCTCTATGTTGCTTTATACTGCATAAAAAGATGCAAAATTTTTATTTGGTTTGGTTTTTTACTGCCTTAATTTCTTCCTGGCACACATTTTGAGCCTTTTTGATTTCAGAAACCTCTTGAATGGATATGATTGCTGCTGCTAGGAGGGCAGAAGAAACAGGGAGGTAGCGGAAGCAAACCTCAGTATTTGAAGGTCACTTTGCTGATCTCTTTCAACAGGGCTGTCAGCGTAGCAACTCTGTGAGAACTTTGTAAAGATAGTGAAGTGTCTTGTAAAGAAAGTTACTGCGCAGCTGGATAGTTGGGACTTGCTGTTCACAAGCACTGAGATGTAAAAACTTTGGTTTTAAGGACACTTAAATTACTGTTGTGTTGTTACTCTTCCTGCAGAGCCTCAAGTGTAGTTAGTGTGGTGCAACTTATGAATTTAATCAAATCAAAACCATGGGACGTATCTCCCTTGTTAAATAAATCCATTAGTGGAGAGTGTAGTTAAAAATGAAAATTAAAGCAAGCAAAAAAAATGTATCTGTAGTATGTGGTGGTTTGTGTGTAATTTCCTTTCTTACAAACTGCCGAATATGGTCATTAAGGTGTGTTTTGTTGTTCCTTCACTTATTTAGTTTTGAAATGAGAGGTTTATTCATATAGTTTTCCATTAGAAGGAATAAAGGTGTCCACTGTTTTCCACTTCTGAGTCTCCCATTAGGTGTTACCGTCAGCTTGAGTAGCATTGTAACACTGTCACAGTTTTAGGAACTTAGGATAGTGCTAACTGGATTTCTTTTCAGATTTTAACTAATATAGTAAAACTTGAAGAGGAAGAGAATTAGCTATAGATTAACATCATCAGAGCGTGTTTCTTCAGTTGTTGCCCTTTTTATGTTTACTTCTCAGTCATTATTTTGTGTGGCTGTTTTCTGAAGCTGTGGCACCTCTTGAAAGTGCCGTGCATGTAGACATGGAGCTGCCTTCCTGTGTGAAGACTTCTCTGACTGAGGGCAGATCCAGATCTATGGTGAATTTAGCAGAGCGTTACTTTTCAGAGAAGTCGGGTGCTTAGGGAAGAAGCATAGAAAAGACTCCAGAAATCCTTGATGTGGAGACTTTGAGTTGATATTTGCAACTAGACCATTTGTCTTGTACCTGACACTGAATCTTCTGTGAATTTTTCCAGTCAACTTTTAACATATTCATACTTTCTGCAATTCTGATAGCTTGATTCCCTCATATATTGGCTGAAAAAGCGCCTTCTTTTGTTTTAAGCTGTCTCTTCACTGGTCTGCTCTGAGAATAGCTCGAAGTCATAGAAATGGTTTGAAAACCCCTTGCTAGAATGAGGTGCTGACCTGCTCCATTTATAGTGACCTTCTGAAAAAGGACAAATTTAGAGAAAGAGGAAACTGGAAAACAGTCTGTTACTCCATCTTCTGTGGGCTAGTCTCTCATATTTTTGCTCTTGGTCAGCTTACCTTCATGTGAAAGGTGAAAACAGGAGAAACCATTTGTCCCAGCAGAGCAGCACAGATGAAATAAACAAACAGAAATTACTAAAGGTCAGATAAACAGAGTATTTGTAACAGGCTGCCTTTGGAGAAGACTTTGGTCTTCTGGTCTAGTCCACATTTTAGCGTACAGAGGATCTCTTAAGAGGATTTGGGCTAGGGGGAAACTGTTAAATTTTTTGTTTTGGTACTAGACCTTAGTTTTAGTTATTAATGTCAGTAACACAGAATTCTACCTCACACTTCCTCTGTGTTTTATTGGGAGTTATAGGTGTTTTCTCAATAAAAAATGAGTAAGTGTAGAACTGAACTCTAAGAAGAAGAGAAGTTGAAATTGATTCTGGAGTTCTGAGTAAAGCCAGTCCATGATTAGGTGTGAAGGGAGCCTTCTGAGAAAAGTGCTTGAAACTGGCAATGTATTTTGGAGAGGTATATGTATAAAATTACTGTCTTTGAATTCCAGTTTACTGTGTTTCTATAAATTTTCTAGCAGATGGTTCAACTTGTGGATGGCTGTCACCTTTTTTGTCTGTATTTTGTTCTTGTACAATGCATGATTTGGAGAGAAACAAAATCTCATCCAACTTGTCAGACTCTGAAAATACAAGAAGTTTCGTTGCAAGTCAACATAAAAAATGTTCTTGCCTATACTAAGAGAGTGGTGTTCTGTATTGTTTATAGCTGGTGGTCATTGCGTACGATGATGGGGATCCTGTGAAGTTCAACACCACTACCGTAGAAATTGCTGTACTGCAGCCTTCAGTAATTCCACGGTTTACGCAGGATGAATACAGGTAAAGCATTTATTCATTTGCATTACAACTGTTATTTTTAACATGCAAATAAGTTCCTGTTTGAATGCTACTTTGAGAAATGCGGGCTGCAAAAATACCCTACTCGCAGTGTGGAAGTGCTTCCCCTTCAAATACCTCAACTCTTGTGTCTTCTGCTTTTCACGTTGGCTCACAAAAGGAAATATGATTCAAAAACAAGGTTTAAACCAAAGCACTGAAACCCTTGTGTAATTGTAATAAAATATTTACTGATGTTAACGCCTCTTTTGGAAACAAAATTGGCTGCTCATCTGAGAAGCAAACAATCATTGCTCGGGTCCACCAGAAACGACTGTGTGAAATTACATGCAGGATTCTTTGCAGCACTTCTGGTACTTTAGAGTTGCTTCTTTCTCTTAGCCACAAGTTATTTGGCATCCAGCCATTCCCTAATAATATCAGAGAGAGGTACAATTGTACTGTCTTAACAGATTGTCTCCAACTGAAAATATATAGATTGTAGGTGTCAATGACAGTGAGGGCAGATTTGTTTCCTCTCAGAAGCTGTTGAAAATCAGTCCTGCGGATAAACAAAAAAATCCAATGCATTAGAAGTGTAACTAGGATCACTGGGGCTCTAGCCTAACTTTCCTGTACACTATTCATGAGACCAGCACGAGTCCAGCCTCAGGAGCACTCGGAGCACAATGTGCTCCACCTCTGCAGTGCAGAAGGAGCATCTTGCAGCTCTCATGTCAACCAACACAGCATCTTTGTGGGGTTGAGGCAGGAGACTAAAAGGTTCAGGAGCGCAGGCAGAGATTGCCTCACCTTCTGGTAAATGAACTGAGCTCAAATTTCCTCAGGCCACCTCAAGCTCCAGTTGTATCCGAGGAGATGGGAACTTCATTTCACTGCAATGATGAAAACTTAAAGTAAAAAGTGGCTTCTGTCCCTTAATACCTTTAGATGTCAACTGAACAGCTCGTGTTATCTTCTCTTCCTTGTGAACTTGTGAGGATGAGCTGAATTACCTAGTTTATCTTTCCAAATAAATGGTGCCACTCCATTCTTGGCCAGTTCTTCGATGCATACCATCATTAAAAACCCTTCAAATCTTTTGGAAGCATATTCTTCAATATCATAAATTAAATGAAAACAACCCCCAAAGTTTTTTTTTTTAATCAGTTCTGAGACTCAAACAAGCAGGACTAGTTTTGATTCCCAAGGTGTTCAGGGATTTTCGCGCTCTGCAAACCACACTTCATGTTTGGTCTCCTGACACTGATGCAAGCAAAACTGGCAGTTTTCATATAACCTTATTTTTACAGTTGCCATAGTGTATCTTTAGGATAAACATCAGCATAGAGTAATGGTGCTGCTTGCAAAATGACAAACTGTTGAATGTGGATACTAGGATTTCTGAAGGACTGAGAATTAGTGGCTTTTGAGTGGATTAATAGTGATCTTTGCTTGCATAATTATCATCATCTGGATGGTTCCAGCCTTTTCTTTCTAGCTGTTTTACAGACTTCATTTCTGTGTATTTATCAAAAGGTCACAGTTGAACAGTGTTACAGAATAAAGCTGCCTGTGCAGTTGCAGTGTGTATTACAAATCAGAAGTAAATACAAAAAACAGG